>NC_051413.1:22676283-22676766 GCF_015228065.2 Penaeus monodon
GGGGGCAGGGGTCTGTAAGTCAGATACGATTTTTGAAGTTAGACTATTTACTACTTTTATGAGGATGGCAAAAAGCATTTCTAGATGGGAACCGAAATTGGAATTAATAGATAAGATATAATTTTCTTTCAATGTTACAGTCATGGTAGAGGAAATAATAAGATAAATACGTAATAATTAACCTTGTTTCGCCAAAATACTTTAGAAAAACACTAATTTTCATCTTTGCAATGCCCATCTAGTGAATCCCAAAAAGATAGAATGAGGTTGAGAACATGATAAAACAGAGAATGAAGGAAGAGGAAGAAAGACGGGGAAAGTAGAGGGAATCCTTGCTTTAAATTTGGGGACGATCAGGTTCCCCGGGGGGTGAATGTGCCAATATGAGAGGACTGATTACCTATTTGTTCCTTGGGCTGCCTTTTAAAGATGAAAAATGTGGCATTCTGGGAATCAGTGTGACCTGATTGGGAAAGAATTTCA
>NC_051413.1:22679779-22680369 GCF_015228065.2 Penaeus monodon
TTTATAAATGTAGTGTGCAGGTAGATTTTGGTACACATGTATCTGGCCTTCAGGATTGAATCCAGCCTCTCTCACACAACCCCTCTCTTCCTTCCACGCAGCAAACGGCTTTCTTCATCTCTCAAGATTCTCCTTCGCGAGCGCTAATACGTAATAGCTATAAACTCAGAATTACGAAGACGTGTTTCCTCGTCCCCGGAGAAGCGGTGCCTAATTAAACAAATTTGAAGAGAAATTGAGGGTCTTGCCGGAGCCCACGGAATAGCGAGCCGTCAGCCGCCCGCCTCTCACTGCAGGCTACGGGATGCGAGGGAGCGAAATCGGGGATTTAAAATTATCTTTTATTCGGGGCCCTGTCTTTTTTAGACGTTTCCATTATATTAACTTGATTATGAATACAATAGAAACTTATTTTAATATTTTCTTAGATATTTGTCTATCAACTTGTCTATTAACATTCTAAAAACTTCCTTTTTATTCTAAGCCTCTCTTTTTAAAACAGTTTTACTCAAATATTTTTTCCTACTATCAAAACAATTATTCTTAAAATTAGGGTTACCTTTATCATTTTATTTTTTAATCACTAATGT
>NC_051413.1:22683176-22683404 GCF_015228065.2 Penaeus monodon
ATAAATGGGGGAAGAGAGAAATTATTCAAAAAAGAGGGATTTAAGACTAATAAAAATATTAATTCTTTTCACTGTTTACCTCGGCATTCCACTGCAAGGCTTCAGTTAAATCTTCAATAGAAAACCTGCCATAATAGTGCTGTACCAAAAATATGCACGAGTATTAGTGCATAGCGATTTTTAACCATACTGTAAAAATCGAGCTAAATGTAGAGAAATTAAGAAAAT
>NC_051413.1:22683546-22683797 GCF_015228065.2 Penaeus monodon
ATCATAACAATTCCAAAGTAAAGAATTTTCTGAACAGACTCTAATAACGCTAGAAATGCCCTGCAATTGTTGCAATTTGAGCTGCAGCCGCTCGTGTAATGTATGTCTGACAGAACTTAATGGACGGCTCAAAAAACATGGCAAAATGTAAAGCGCTTTTAAATGAGAAATCACGAGTACTTCCCTCGCAAGTCATTTATCCTTCTATAAAATCTTTGTTTATAATGCGTTTATCATGACCATTATTACTG
>NC_051413.1:22684185-22684447 GCF_015228065.2 Penaeus monodon
TAGATGAAAGATGAGGAGGAGGAGGGGGAGTAACAGAAGAAGACTAAGAAGCAAAAGATATGGAAAAAAGACGGATAAGATTACGAAAAAAACCCAGAGAAACACCAATTCTCTAAGAACAGAAAATAGCAAAGGAAAAAGGTCTCTAATCAATATTCACGATGACTATTCATTTCTAAAATACCCATTCAGTGTGCAACTTCCTCCCGTTCTCTCTTTTGTCTCATAAATCACTTTTCTCTGGAATTAAGTGCATATGTTG
>NC_051413.1:22684745-22684911 GCF_015228065.2 Penaeus monodon
GCATCAGGATATAAGGCACCGTTCTCGTTTCCGGTGAAGTTTGCCGATAAAATACTGTAACGTGAAATTTGCGTGTGCTAAGGTGACGCTTGTGTATAGTTCAGTAGTGATGTGTGGGACTGTTAGGATAAGTTGTACACGGCTGGCTTCCTCGAGTTTTCCTTGC
>NC_051413.1:22685179-22685328 GCF_015228065.2 Penaeus monodon
CCCTTCTTCCTGTCTGCTTTCCCCTCCTGTGCTTAAAAATCCTTCCTTTGCATATGTTGTGCAGTTAACTGATCTGTAATTCCGGGAGATGGCAAGGCAAGTGTGACTTCATGGGATAATCAGTATTTTACAATGTAAAACTGCGTAAT
>NC_051413.1:22685526-22685616 GCF_015228065.2 Penaeus monodon
TATATGTATAGGCACCAGGACCTAAATTTAATGCACACAACCGTTTTTCCCATGTTCGCTTATCCAAATTGTTCAACCTATCCAGGTTAA
>NC_051413.1:22685700-22685823 GCF_015228065.2 Penaeus monodon
CTGAAAAGATATATCAGCCTCTCTTACATTAAAAATGATTCAACAGCATTTGCATAATTGGAACACGACGAAAACTCCATTTATATCGGATTTTTATGTCGAAGGAAATGTGCAAAATTGATT
>NC_051413.1:22687482-22687632 GCF_015228065.2 Penaeus monodon
AGGGCGTGTATTTGTTTGAATCTCGTCTCCCTGCTAATTTCAAGAAACTGATAATCGCTTATTGTCTCATAAGAATGTACTGAGAAATTGAAATTATGATTTGTGTATTGAGATGCTAAAAAGAGAAAAGTTGCCCTCCATCCCACCCTC
>NC_051413.1:22687699-22687957 GCF_015228065.2 Penaeus monodon
GCGAACATAATATGACAACCTGAGAACACTGCAAACATCCCCTATGCAACAAGCAAAGTGGCGGATGTGCCAGTGGTCGGGTGCATCATGACTGGAATATGAGCGAAAGAGAACAAGGTTGAACAGAGGTTTATCGACTATGAACCGTTCTATGAACCTTGGGGTAAAAAAGGGACGAACACAACGAAGCAGAGGAAGTCGAAATTGCCCTTTCGGACACGATAAAAGCGAACAGAATTTCGTTCGATTTTGCGTCGT
>NC_051413.1:22688554-22688758 GCF_015228065.2 Penaeus monodon
CCCTTAAAAACCTTCTAGATTTTCATTGATGGTCTCATATTAACGAAAGACAAACTAGAAAACACAATTCAAATAAGAAAATTTATCTTCTTCACATAAATCGCAGAGGTTTAATTCCGATTTCCTGGAGAACGATTTCAGGAAGAAAAACAAACGAGGAAGCGGTACGTGAGGGAAACGAAGAAAAAATTTGGCAAACGTGAT
>NC_051413.1:22689077-22689523 GCF_015228065.2 Penaeus monodon
TGTTGTTTTCTCTAATACAATATGCGATATCTAATAGATAAAAAAAGTAATGTTTATATACGAATTCAAAAAACGAAATGTGATAAGACTATACAATATGTATCAGAATAGATACGCCAAAAGTAATATTTTATTTCTGAAAAAAAAAATCAGAGTCTAATACCAAAGAAAAAATATCAATATAAAATTAATACAGATTCTAATACTTAACAGAAAAGATACTACTTATTGAAAAAGATATTACAAAAGGTAATACTTAATACGAAAGGTAGTGCTTAATATAAAAGTGATATTTTCATCTAGTGTAAAACAACAGTTCCTTGCCTTTCCTTCCACATCAACGCCAATTATTCGAAGCGAAAAGCAAGTCTCGCTTCACTCGCATCGACAAGGATTCTGAAGTGAAGCTTGATACACATTCATGCATATTTACTTTTCTTCCTTCT
>NC_051413.1:22689666-22690151 GCF_015228065.2 Penaeus monodon
GAACTCAGTTTTAAAGGATATCTAGTATCTATATTTTCTAATTATCGTCAGTCTATACTGTTTATCCTATTCAGTTTTAAAAGGATATCTCTCGCCTGTACGTATCTATTTTGCCTGTACATATTGGAATCAGGTTGCAAAGGAAGTTTCGGATTTTAAAGGAAGCCTTAAGTTTTGCTTTTGATTTTGAAGTTCGAGTCTAGAAGTGCTCGTTGCTGAATTTTATGCTTCCCGAGCATCCCGGGGATGGTAATGTCACGAGGAGGGCGGGCAGACCGAGGCATCATCTCGCTTGGTCGAAGCCGTTTAACTGGGCATAAAAAAGTGAAAACACGATAATTCCCCAGGAAACTATTTTGCAGCTGCTTTTCTTGACTTCGCGGGTTTTATTCGATGCTGTAGAAACTGGAGAAATTTTTTTAGCGAACGTATCCGTATATTTTATGTGCAAGTGTACATAAACAACAATACAAGCATCAAAGCCA
>NC_051413.1:22690306-22690692 GCF_015228065.2 Penaeus monodon
CTGTAATCGACACGAGGAGAGGCAGCAGTCCTCGCTGAAATATTAAGACCGAGAAACTGCTGAGACCATAGGCACTAATTATTTAAGGGAAAGGAAAAGGGTTATAAGGATAAGCCAAGAAAAAGTCAAGGCAGAATATTCAACAGTGCGATTTTCCTTTTACTTTTTCCTATGAAACTTCATCCAAAATTTCAAGATGATATCTCTATTGTTCTAAATAGTATTACCCTATTCAGAGGTGAGATTCGTAAATTCAGCAACTATATATTCTTGATGAAAAGTAATGTTTGATTTTTGGAGATGAAAAGAAGTTTACCATTCACATAAAATATTTTCATACTCAAGTCAGAACAGACTAGAATATGTATATCTCCTGTTTGTTTTAA
>NC_051413.1:22690769-22690998 GCF_015228065.2 Penaeus monodon
CATGCAAATGTTAGCAACTTGTGATTGAAATTCACGCCGAACACAAGCTGAAACAAAAGTATATATATATAAAAAAAAAAATGGTTTTGATAAGAGAACTCTTACCAAGTTCTCTGATACATCTATCAAGGTACATTCATCAGTGCGAGTATATCATTGTGACAGATTAGACTTGACTTTCTTTTGATATATCGCGATAAGAATGTAGATGCTCATGGTAGTAGCAAAC
>NC_051413.1:22692613-22692970 GCF_015228065.2 Penaeus monodon
AAATTATATTTTAAATATTTCATAATATTAAATATTTATGAAAAACCAAAAAAATGACAATTCTTTTTAGCAGAATGATAAGAGAAAATATTCATATAGCTTAAAGATACATTGTTATTAATATTCCTTTTCATATACACTGGCATGCGATAGGTGTAATTACATTAGCGCTTATATATCAGTTGGGACTTAAAAAAAACTCCAAAAATTTTTGCATGTTTGAACGCATTGCGTAAATGGGTTAGGTCTCAGGGTTATTTTTATTTTTTAAATATACATTATATATTTAAAAACTCAATATACAATGCCCATTTATTTATGTGTTAATATATAGATTAGTCTGTGTACACACAGAAT
>NC_051413.1:22693041-22693210 GCF_015228065.2 Penaeus monodon
GATGGAAATTATCTGACAAAGGAAAATAGAATGCAGCGCATGCGTGGGAA
This sequence comes from Penaeus monodon, assembly GCF_015228065.2. Lineage (NCBI taxonomy): Eukaryota > Metazoa > Arthropoda > Malacostraca > Decapoda > Penaeidae > Penaeus > Penaeus monodon. The sequence continues at coordinate 22,693,092 of NC_051413.1, forward strand.
AAAAATTTTTTGGGATCCTTATATGACAAAACCACACATATACATATATCTTTAATGTGTTTTCATCGCTTATTATAATATATGTATTTATCTATAATGCCGACATTTTATATTATTCG
>NC_051413.1:22693241-22693309 GCF_015228065.2 Penaeus monodon
CCCAAAACACACACATATATTAAAAATTAAATTTTTAAAATATATATAATTTTAATATATTATTATGT
>NC_051413.1:22694028-22695276 GCF_015228065.2 Penaeus monodon
CACATCGCACACACATTAAAGTATAGTTACATATAGTTTTTGTCAAGTGCCAGAGCGAATAAAAACAAGAGCATAGTAATGCATAAATATCGTGAGTTGGTACTTGCCTGGCACAGGAAATTGGAGCTTTCTTATCACATAGGAAACTGGTATATATCTGACACTAAGACTTCAACGTATATGAAAAGACAAACTCATCGACTTACGCACTCACTTTAATCTGGCAATTTATTTTTGGTATGGCCCGGGAATTTTTTTCCTACTACAAACACACATATCTATTGTTAGAGTAACGGGATGATATGAAAAGGTTTCATATCACAAAGCTACCGAATAGTACTCATGTGGCATAGGAATGTATTTGAAAAAGATTGTATGTAATCACTTGGTACAGGCAATATGTTATGTGATACTTTTTTCTACTACACACCTCTAATTTTTCGTGATAAGAAAAGTTTGTTTGGTACTTACCTGGCACAGGAATGCAGTACTCGTATCATGGTGATGGAAGTAAATATTTTCCATCATTTATTATATAGTATAATCTGACAAAAAAGATACATTGGCTTTCCTGAGCAAACAATTCATCACACGGGAACAATACTTATCTGGCACAGGAAAAAATATTGCTTTTTTACGTGGAAGTAACGATTGTTCAATATTCATAAGGGAATACGATTCCTTTATGTGCAGACGATTATGTATTATTATTTTATCCCCAAAAATATATATATATATATATTTAATATATATAATAATATGCATTATTTTTAAAATAATTATATTTTTATAATATATAATTATATTGCTATATATATGTAAAAATATAATATTATATTTTATATTATAATATAATATTCTTATAATATTGTTTTGTGTGTGTGGTGTTGGGGGTTTAATATATATTATATATATATATATTTTAAAAATTTATATTTAATATATTTTTAATGCGAACAATATATATATATTACCCCCAATACACACTCCCACACCACCGCATATATATATATTATTATATATAATATTATATATTTTTATATATTTTATATTTTAAAAAGTTGCTTTATTTAATTTTATATAAATATAAATGCATCATAAAATTTATTATATATATTTTATATTTTTTATATAATATATTAATATATTTTTATAATATTTGTGATGTGTGTTTTTTAAAGAGAAACATTTTTTTACATATCTACAACATATTGTATTAACAAAAATACATTATATTGCCCATATGCT
>NC_051413.1:22695344-22695646 GCF_015228065.2 Penaeus monodon
ATGTAGACCATACCACAAAACATAGTAATGCTTAAAAAGTCCTGGGGACAGTACTTACCGGGGCACAGGATAATTTATTTTTTACATAGCACAAGGATCCAGGCACATATCTGCCATAAAATGCTTCAAGGTACCTTAAAAAGACGAATTCATCGACAGTAATGAAAAGGTTTCCTCGTATTTACATGACACAGGTATATTGTTATATGTTACGTAATGATAAAAAAAACACATATTTTTTTTAAAAAATACTTTTATTTCTCGGGCTGACAGCTTGACGAACTGTCAAAAGGGAATTTAGA
>NC_051413.1:22696138-22696258 GCF_015228065.2 Penaeus monodon
CCTAAGTTGGTACTTAACTGGCACAGGATATTTGTTTACGTTGTCAGTTAGAGCCAGGATCCAGGCACATTTCTGGCAAAGGCTTCAAGGTACTTCAAAAATACATATTCATCTGTACTT
>NC_051413.1:22696523-22697159 GCF_015228065.2 Penaeus monodon
TCAAGTGTCTAAGCGAGTAAAAACAATAGCATAGCAATGCATAAATTTTCGCACAGGAAATTGGAACTTTCTTATCACATAGTCAGGAAACTGATATATATCTGACACTAAGACTTCAACGTATATGAAAAGTTCTTTTTCGCACTCACTTTATTCTGGCAATTTGTTATGTGGTATGCGCTGGTAATATTTTTTCCTATAAACACACATATCTATTGTTAGAGTAACGGGATGATATGAAAAAGTTTAATATCACAAAGCTGCCGAATAGTACTCATGTGGCATAGAAATGTATTTGAAAAAGGTTGTATGTGATAAAATTGGTACAGGAAATAGTTATTTCTTTTTTCTACTCACCCTCTAATTTTTTTGAAAAAAACGTGATAAGGAAATTAGGTGGTTTTCCCGGCCCCGGGAAATAGTCTCGATCGGGTGATGGAAGTAAATATTTTCCATCATTTATTATATAGTATAATCTGACAAAAAAAGAGACATTAGCTTTCCTGAGCAAACAATTCACACGGGAACAATACTTATCTGGCACAGGAAACTAATGTTGCTTGTTACGTGGAAGTAGACGATTGTTAGCAAAAAATTATTTCATCAAGGTAATTCCTCTATTTCCTTTATGTGCAA
>NC_051413.1:22697265-22697376 GCF_015228065.2 Penaeus monodon
AAAATATAATAATAAAATTAATAATATAAATATTTATTAATATAAAGTTTTATTAATATTTTAATAACTACATACATGCCTTATATTTTTTTTATACAATATAATAAAATA
>NC_051413.1:22697635-22697905 GCF_015228065.2 Penaeus monodon
GTAATGTTTTAATGTCCTAGGACAGTACTTACCTGACACAGGAGTGTGGTACTAGGTTGTCACATAGCACAAGGATCCAGGCACATATCTGCCATAAATGCTTCAAGGTACCTTAAAAAGACGAATTCATCGACAGTAATGAAAAGGTTTCCTCGTATTTACATGACAAATTAATTGTTTATTTACGTATGATAAAACACACATTTTCTTTTTTTTACACACATTACTTCTCAGCTGAAGGTCTTGACGAGACTTGTCCAAGGAATTTGA
>NC_051413.1:22698288-22698484 GCF_015228065.2 Penaeus monodon
CATAAAAAAAAATATACACACACACACACAACCCCCACCAATTAAAAATATATAAAGCAGCAAATTTTTATATGGTATAACACACAAAAACAATAAAGAAAATCCCCAAAATTGGTACTTAACGGGCACGGTTATTTGTTTACGTTGTCATTAGAGCCAGGCTTAAAGGTATTTTAAAAAGACATTCATCGTACAT
>NC_051413.1:22698847-22699731 GCF_015228065.2 Penaeus monodon
GTTCAAGTGTCTAAGCGAGTAAAAACAATAGCACAGCAATGCATAGATATCGCACAGGAAATCGGAACTTTCTTATCACATAGTCAGGAAACTGATATATATCTAACACTAAGACTTCAACGTATATGAAAAGTCCTTTTTCGCACTCACTTTACTCTGGCAATTTGTTATGTGGTATGCGCTGGTAATATTTTTTCCTATAAACACACATATCTATTGTTAGAGTAACGGGATGATATGAAAAGGTTTCATAAAACAAAGCTACCGAGTGGTACTCATGTGGCACAGGAATGTATATGAAAAAGGTTGTATGTAATCACTTAGTACGGCTTGGGTACTTGTTAATATTTTTTTTTTTACCCAGCTGTTTTTGTTGAAGAAACGTGATAAGAAAAGTTTCTATTTTCCAAAGCTGGTAGATAGTACTTATCTGGCACAGGAATTTAGTATTAGTACATGGTGATGGAAGTAAATATTTTCCTTTATTTATTATATAGTATAATCTATCATAAAAGAGACATTAGCTTCCCTGAGCAAACAATTTACATGAAACTGATACTTCTTGTTTCGTGGAAGTAGACGAGTGTTAGCAAATTATTTCATTATGGAAATTCATCTGTTCCTCTATGTGAAGATGCGCGATGGCTGCCCCAGGTATATTGTAATCGATTTCTTGGTATCATTATTCTTTATTATATATAGGACGGATATTATCTGTCAAGTAAAGCGGCGATTTTTGTCTTGGAAAACATTTAACGGCTGTAACAAATTCAAGGTATACTACTTTTATTTCAATCAATCTAAAAATACAATATCTCTCTATGTAACTAATACTTTTGTTTGTATAATATCATTTAAGTAAACCTTTCTTATTTATTCACGGC
>NC_051413.1:22703636-22704085 GCF_015228065.2 Penaeus monodon
AGGAAAACTGTAAATTAGCGCGCCCCCCCCCCCCAACCTGTCTGCGTCAGAAGCGAAAGGAAAGTAATTTTCGCCTTTTGAATGACAACTCCGACTGAAGACTTTTTATATGAAGTATTTTGCGAAGGTGTTTCTTCGTTATAATCTATGCCTTATTACTGAGTTAAAAAAAGTGAGTATTACTGACGATTTTATTGATGAATGGGAGTAAAGGAAGAGGAAATAGATTGAAGAAAACCGTGAAGGACGATAGAAAACACAATCTAGTTGTAAGCCAGAAACGATAAATATTTTTCTTATATAAGAGAATCTTTTAATTTCCTCTTTAGCACAGCTTTCCTTGGCATTAGCTCACATGCGTTGCCTTTTGGTTGCATAAATCTCACTGGCGGTCAGAAGCGAGCACGTGGACTGAAGCACTCTCTCAGCCTTTGGCTGTTTAATGAAGT
>NC_051413.1:22704818-22705491 GCF_015228065.2 Penaeus monodon
CGTTGAAATATCAGCTTCCATTCTAATATGGGAGACATATTTAGCATGTCTTTGGGACAATCCTTTCAATGGATTACCTGTCAGCGATTTTCTCTTTTCTCTGCTCACTAAACACGTACCATTAATCTTGCTTTATAGCCTTTGTTCTTGCTGTATAACGCTTGAGGTTCTGTGTAGTATCTGTTGCCTTGCTCATATAACACACTTGTTCCTTAACACTTGTTTTTTGTTCATATACCCCATTTTCTTAGTCGTATCCACTTCACTTCTTTGCGCTTACTTTAGCCCTTTAAAACGTACGTATTTACTCTTGCACTCTAGCTCCTTGTAGTACTTACTCTTAATCGATATAGCATTTACTCTTGTTTGAAAAAAAAACACTAACTCTTACCTCTGTGTCATTTATCCTTGCTCACAAACCGTAACTTGTTCTTATAAAGCACTTTGGTATCTAGTATCACATTTACTCTTGCTATCAGAGATTCTTCCTCTTGTACATATAACATTTACTTCTTCTGGTAAGCACTACTCTCAATGGCATAGCGCTTTTTCTTGCTCATTCCTAATTGCAACTGTGAAGGAGATGAGTAGATTTCATAGATGCTTTTGTTACAGTCTTCCAATAACAAAGCGTTTTGTTTTTTTTTGATCGGGTGGCAGTGGGCGTGTTTTT
>NC_051413.1:22705731-22705883 GCF_015228065.2 Penaeus monodon
AGTGGATAGCCTTACCTAAGAAACATTTTAACTCAAATAATTTCTCTATATTCAGACTAAAAAATAAAAGTTTATTGTAACGAACCTACTAAAAAACGGAGAAAGATAGCACTTCAAAACTTTTCAACCACAGTTGTGAGCCCCGATTATGA
>NC_051413.1:22706121-22706378 GCF_015228065.2 Penaeus monodon
TGCATAACCGATCCCGGCCCAACGACACACTTGTTAACAAGCCAATGCCTGCATTTTGGGGCACAATGGGAAAGTTGAAGCTACGCACCAGTTTCCGCTATGTCATAATACCCTTAATTGCCACTTCAGGATCAGGGTAATGTTTAGCTAAGGCCTTTATCTCCCGCCTCAATTACAAGCAGCATGGCTAGTACAGTTTTTATTAGGCTATGACCTGGGTAACAAATGCCTGGCTTGTGGTTCCGCTCCTTCTAAAT
>NC_051413.1:22706816-22707437 GCF_015228065.2 Penaeus monodon
TGTACTGGGAGATCAAGGAAAAGCCATCAGCTGCAACAGTCTTTTATTGGAGCGAAAGTTTCAACCTGAAATGTGATATTCAGGTAATACAATTTGGCAATTAAATCATTCAAATACACTAAATGTTCTGAATAACTAAATAAATATCCTATTCTTTCTTTGCATCAAAAAGAAAATATACATACGTCAATGAATATTAATGTAACAAATCAATCCAAATTAACAAAATGAACTGCTTATATCACAATATTAAACTATGTAAGGATTGCCACTACACATTCGTGCAACGTAACTAAATAATCTGCCTAACAATATCACAAAAAATCATACATTGTACGCTTCATTGAACTCACTTCACTTGCCACACTATCACAATCATGATTCCAGTAGATTGCCATCGCGTACATTGCAGTTACGGCACAAACCATATACACAGCCCGTTGGAAATAAACACTGGCTGAAACCATATGAAAAGTAAACACTCCCAATCATGCCGCGGCAACAAACAAACTCATGTTCGGTGTATTTATCAATTTAAGGAGGATCATACTCCTTCTGATATTAATTTGGAAACCCTTCAATATCTTAAACATAACTTCATGAGGTAAAGACCTTGTGCCC
>NC_051413.1:22710768-22710983 GCF_015228065.2 Penaeus monodon
CATGCCAATAACTGCCACTTCTGTGAAAGGTCGCCAACACAAATATTTCCCCTGCGAAGTGGTTCACACACGAGGCCGTCCCCAACCGCCAACAGCACCGTCATACGTGGGCTCCTGGGTAAACAAAAAAACACTCGAGATTGCGCAACGAAACATCTCACTCCGTATTATCAAATAACTTAATATTCCTATTTTTTCATATACCTATCTAACTA
>NC_051413.1:22711322-22711457 GCF_015228065.2 Penaeus monodon
ATTTATTTTCCTGTAGCGATATCTTTACCTTTCATCAAGTTAAAATGTCGTTAATTTGATGGAATTATCGAAGGCAATCAGCTGAAAATATTTTTGAGTTTGAAGTCCTTCTTAATAAATGGGTTATGTTATAAA
>NC_051413.1:22711684-22711929 GCF_015228065.2 Penaeus monodon
ATATGCATATATGATACGACACGGAAGGTCCTTCTCAAGTATCTAAAGCAATGTGGGGGAAACTCTCTCCTAATGGGCGCGACCCTCTCCCCTCGACAGAATTAGTTACTATGACAACCTAAATTTGAAACATTATTTTCCCCTCCTGAAGGCGACACGACATGACGGGGAAATGTATTTTTTTTCATGACCACTCGTTTGCAATAAGCAAGCATGCAAGATGGAAATATAATGAGAACCAAAAA
>NC_051413.1:22712477-22712722 GCF_015228065.2 Penaeus monodon
TTTGTTACCTCTTAAACATACCACCCTCCATTCTACTGAATTGCGAACAAAACTGTCCCTCACTGTCTGTACTGCATCAAGATCTTCATGTAGATAGAGGTGGGTGAAGAGATTAAACCCAGAAGATAAATTACGGCACAGTGGCTGGATAAAAGAATAAATTGCAGTAAAGCGGTTAATTCAGAGAGATTACGGGAGAGACTCATACAACTCCTGACAATGAACTCGAATTCAGGATAACATTG
>NC_051413.1:22713044-22713152 GCF_015228065.2 Penaeus monodon
AACAATACAACAAACAAACCTACTCATTACCCCGAAGCCGCCCCAGGATAATCAAACTATCTTGCTAGAACAATACCGAGAACCTTCCCAATTGCAGAATCAAGTGCA
>NC_051413.1:22713678-22714076 GCF_015228065.2 Penaeus monodon
ACATTGCCACGAGATCCAGAGAGAGCATTCTCAGCAACGGCTATGTATCCACATCTGCGGTTCACAGCATTACGGAGCATGCATGGATTGATCCCCTTGCAACAGGAGCAATACACACTCCGGATTCCTCGATTCAATTCACGGTGTTCAAGGCTGTGTTGCTTTTTATTGTCTTCAGCCGAGGCAGTTATTCGGGTCTGTGCGAGGGGGTAGCTTAGCTCTTCAAGAGAAGAAAAAGGAAAATAAAGATTTCAGACATAGTTGTTATAATGTCGATGGATTCTCGTTAACTGGGAAGATTAGAGTGTTTAACATATTTTTGTTTAAAGGTGTTTATTTAACAAAGACATGAGAAGCAAAAAAAAATGGTGGGTAATGTAATTCTATTACATATTTTG
>NC_051413.1:22714684-22715639 GCF_015228065.2 Penaeus monodon
GTCGATGATAAATCAAAGGCGATCGTTTGAAAAACTAAATCTTCTCTTCCATCCTTCATAGTATCTTTCCTTCTCGGTTCCTCTCTCATGGGAGGACGTCAATTACATGTCAGAAATCCTTTGGGGAAAGTCCTCTCACGCGCTCACTTCAACGGATCCAAGGCTGGTCATGACAGGTGTGGAGGTGAGGCTCGAGTGAGGTGTTATGAGTTTACTGTTGCTTGCACACACACAGACGCAAAGACTCTCTCTCTCCATTCTCTCCTACACACACAAAAACACAGACTCCCTCTCTCATTCTCTCCTACACACACAAACACACAGGCTCCCTCTCTCATTCTCTCCTACACACACAAAAGCACAGACTCCCTCTCTCATTCTCTCCTACACACAAAAAACACAGCCTCTCTATTTCTATGAATAAATGAACAGCATATTAAACTTGTACTTACTCAGGAGCTCGTACAAGTCAGAAAATAATATCAGTTAATGTCTTTACTTACACGGTATTTCCGTGACACCGGCTGCCCTACACAATAACGGCATGGCTATTACGCAAAACTTAGCGCATATTTCTCCGTAATGTATGTATGAGGTACGCATATTCTCTCCTCTCTTTCCCTCTTTATGTTATTTGTATTAGTATATATTTCCCCTGCAGTAAATGGAAATGGACCAGATATTGTCGAAAAAAGAAAGAAAAAATTATGGGATCCGTGGTTTCTTTTACCCCTTGTTCTCCTTTGCATCAGGCATTCTATAAATAAAATATTGCAGGTTAATAGTGAAATCGGGTCAAACCCACGTCCCTTAAAAGAATGTGGACCTTCTTCCTAAAGGATTAATAATAAAGAAAGAAAGATATGGTAGTGCGAAATCTCACCTTTCAAGGATTTCTTTTAGAAAAGGGACTTTATTGGTTCATTTATAAAATTTGTTGCTGGCCTCCTACCAT
>NC_051413.1:22731884-22732344 GCF_015228065.2 Penaeus monodon
AGGAAAACTGTAAATTAGACCCCTCCCCCCCCAACCTGTCCGCCGTCAGAAGCAGAAGGAAGTAATTTTCGCCTTTTGGATGAAAGCCTCCGACCTGAAGACTTGTTTATATGAAGTATTTTGCGAAGGTGTTTCTTCGTTATAATCTATGCCTTATTACTGAGTTTAAAAAAGTGAGTATTACTGACGATTTTATTGATGAATGGGAGTAAAGGAAGGGGAAATAGAGTGAAGAAAACCGTGAAGAAAGGACGATAGAAAATAAAATCTAGTTGTAAGGCAGAAAGATGAAATATTTTTCTTTAATAAGAGAATCTTTTAATTTCCTCTTTAGCACAGCTTTCCTTGCAATTAGCTCAACATGCGTTGCCTTTTGGGTTGCCTTAATCTCACTGGCGTCAAGAAGCGAGCACGTGGACTGAAGCACTCAGGCCTTTGGCTGTTTAATGAAGTACGGAAG
>NC_051413.1:22732789-22732854 GCF_015228065.2 Penaeus monodon
GAATGTCAATAAAGCACTGATCACATTACACTTGATACAAGAGTTGTTTTAAGCTTGAGAAATTG
>NC_051413.1:22732972-22733606 GCF_015228065.2 Penaeus monodon
CGTTGAAATATCAGCTTCATTCTAATATGGGAACATATTAGCATGATCTTTGGACAATCCTTTCAAAGTGGATTACCTGTCACAGATTTTCTCTTCTCTGCTCACTAACACGTACCACTTAATCTTGCATGTATAGCCTTTGTTCTTGCTGGTATAACGCTTGAGATTCTGTGTAGTATCTGTTGCCTTGCTCATATAACACACTGTTACTTAGCACTTGTTTTTTGTTCATATAACACATATTCTTAGTCGTAATCCACTCACTCTTGCGCTTACTTTAGCCCTTAAAGCGTACGGTATTTACTCTTGCACTCTAGCTCTTGTAGTACTTACTCTTAATCGTATAGCATTTACTCTTGTTTGAAAAAAAACAAAAAAACTAACTCTTACCTCTGTGTCATTTATCCTTGCTCACAAACCGTAACTTGTTCTTGTAAAGCACTTTGGTATCTAGTATAACATTTACTCTTGCTAGTAGAGATTCTTCTCTTGTACATATAACATTTACTTCTTCTGGTAAAGCACTAACTCTCAATGGCATAGCAGCTTTTCTTGCTCATGTCCTAATTGCAACTGTGAAGGAAGATGCGTATATTTCATAGATGCTTTTGCTAAAGTCTTCCAATAACAAATC
>NC_051413.1:22733927-22734129 GCF_015228065.2 Penaeus monodon
CTATAAGCAGGTTAGTTTAAATAAGTGATAGTCTTAACCTAAGACAATTTAACACAAATAATTTCTCTATATTCATGACATAAAAAATAAAGTTTATTGTAACGAAACCCTGCTAAAGAACAGAATTCTTATATACCAAAAAACGGAGAAAAGATAACACTTTCAAAAATTTTCAACCACAGTTGTGAGCCCAGATTTATGA
>NC_051413.1:22734384-22734747 GCF_015228065.2 Penaeus monodon
AATCCATAACCGATCCCGGCCCAACGACACAACTTGTTAACAAGCCAATGCCTTTGCAATGGGAAAAGTTCAAGCTACGCACCAGTTTCCGCTATTGTCATAATACCCGAAGTGCCACTCAGGATCAGGGTATATGTTAGCTAAGGCCTTTATCTCCCGCCTCAATTACAAGCATCATGGCTAGTATCAGTTGTATTAGGCTATGACTGGGTACAAATGCCTGGCTGTGGTCGCTCCTTCTAAATATTAGAATTAAGTATCAAATATTTAAATCAAATATTTAAATTAAATATCAGAATTAGGTCAGACATTAAATTGAATAAGGAAAGTAGGTTTTCACAACTGGATTTTTTTTTTGTGGTA
>NC_051413.1:22735086-22735316 GCF_015228065.2 Penaeus monodon
GCTCCCTTTCCCCCCCTCTCCCCTTACCCCCCCCTCTCCTTAAACCCTTCCCCCCCCCTCCCCCTTTTCCTCCCCCTTCCCCCCCATTTCCTTCGCTGTACGAAGGTTCTTCCCCTTTCTCTTTAGAAATGTCGAGCTGTAGATCCGGTACATGGCCCTCGGTTTGACGGTGTTGTGCTCTCCTTGCAGCTTGTCCACGAAGTCCACGAAAGCGTATACATTTCATTTTA
>NC_051413.1:22735549-22735692 GCF_015228065.2 Penaeus monodon
GAATAATACTGCATCATGCAATATTACAAACGCCCATCATATGCAACGAGCCGGGGGCGGAAGTGCAAATATTCAGGTGTATCATGACTGGAATTTCGGCGAAAGAGAACGAGTTAACAAGGATTATGGATAAATTCTTAGAG
>NC_051413.1:22735763-22735829 GCF_015228065.2 Penaeus monodon
GAATTCTTCTTTTATTTATTCATTATGTATCATTAGAGGAAGTTCTTTGGTGTGTTTATGTGTGTG
>NC_051413.1:22736493-22736577 GCF_015228065.2 Penaeus monodon
TAGACAGGGGGATAAATGGGTGGGAGGGGTCATAATTTTTATTAAAAAAATTAATATATATATAAATATAATAAAATAATAATT
>NC_051413.1:22736622-22736753 GCF_015228065.2 Penaeus monodon
AACTATAGTGATTATATATATAAATATATATAAAAAATAAAATAAAATATTAAAAAAATAATAAATAAAAAATATTATAAAAAAAAAAAAAAAATAAAAAAAAAAAAATATATAAAAATTTAAATAAAAAT
>NC_051413.1:22736805-22737316 GCF_015228065.2 Penaeus monodon
TTTATAACAAAATATAAGGGAATAATTAAAGAAAAAAATTAATTTATTGATTATAAAAAATTATATTAATAAATAATATTATAGGAATATAATAGAATATTAAAAAAATTTTAGGATTGGGGAATTAAGTAATCTATCTATTTATACTCTAAAATATAAATGTAAAAGATATTTAAAAGATCTTTTTTTCTATTATTAAATTCCCCTTTTCCCTATAATCCACTTTCCCCCAAACATCAAACCCACACACATACACTGTTAAAAAATATTATAAATTTTTTCCCCCCTTGAGACAAGAAGAACAACCAAACAAAAACCCCTTTCACAACAAAAAAAGATAATAGGAAACAAAAAAAACCATCAACGAAAATACACAAACCGAGCAAAAATTTAAAAATACAAATAAAAAGATAAAGTTTAGGTTTGGGTATGCTACCTTGAGGAGAGGGAAAGGAAGTGAGTTCCCTGGAAAAACCAAAAATCTTATAAAGGAACTAAAATTTTTGTAATA
>NC_051413.1:22738341-22738476 GCF_015228065.2 Penaeus monodon
CTCTAAGAATTTATCCATAATCCTTGTTAACTCGTTCTCTTTCGCCGAAATTCCAGTCATGATACACCTGAATATTTGCACTTCCGCCCCCGGCTCGTTGCATATGATGGGCGTTTGTAATATTGCATGATGCAG
>NC_051413.1:22738730-22738947 GCF_015228065.2 Penaeus monodon
CCAAACAGATAAATCATTGAATAATTCAAAATAAAATGAAATGTATACGCTTTCGTGGACTTCGTGGACAAGCTGCAAGGAGAGCACAACACCGTCAAACCGAGGGCCATGTACCGGATCTACAGTTCAGACGATTTCTAAAAGACGTAAAGGGGAAGAACCTTCAGTACAGTCGAAGGAAATGAGGAGGAGGAGGAAAGGGGGCAGTGAAGGGTTA
>NC_051413.1:22740224-22741062 GCF_015228065.2 Penaeus monodon
TATTCTTGACATCTGAAATCATATTGTTATATAAGCAAAACAAAATTAGGTCTGGAATGATGCAGGAAAAACAAACTTGCATGATAAAGTCATTTTTATATATACCAAAAAAAGTCATGGGAAATTTATACACTACACGCAAGGTAAAATATATAGATTGGAAGGGCATGTAAATTCACTTTTAGCGGTAACAGTGTTAATTACAATCTGAATTTCTCTCTCTATTTAAAAATTGTAAAACACGATATATGAAATTCTCAAAACCTCTGGCAGGACACTTTTTTTTCTTTTTTTTTGTCAGTCTTTAGTACCCGACGAAGAACACATGTAATGATCTAGAAATGTGCGATATGCGTTTAGTACTTTACACACGCAGGCTATAAATATAAAAAACAGTTCACTAGATGTTATGTTCACTTTAGAGCATTTCAAAAAATAACGCTGTAAAGTTATATAGTTTTTCCCCATATTTCCCCTTAAACTTGCCTCTCTTAAACTTTCGATCTCTCTCCTATTTTCTTACAGATCCTCTATTTTCTCACAGACTCAGCGTATTATAACCTGCACAGCTGATCAGTATTTTTAGCGAACGGATCGAGGTTTACGTGTAGCGCGCAACACTTATATGAGAGGTGGTTGGTTACGAGCGTGCTTGAGTTGCCACTTTCTGTATGTTTTATAAAGTGAATGACGGTATCTGATCAGAGAATCGTAAGGTACAAGGGTTCCCAACCTACCCAAAAAGCTATATATAAATATTTTTTACAGCCCATGAGATACGCCAACACCTGCAAGCTGCGTCAAATTCAATAAAGTTTAATGAAACAGTACATGCATA
>NC_051413.1:22741610-22741998 GCF_015228065.2 Penaeus monodon
AGAGGAATCTTGAAATTTGAAATGGCCACAAAATCAAAGTTTAAGAGCAAAAAGAATTCACTATTGGTCACGCACTCAAGACAACATCCTGCCATCTTTATGATAAATGATGCTTAACCACGAATATAGCCTTTCTCAGTAAGCCATAAGTTGTATGTCTTCAAATGTAGCGCAAAAGCTGCTTCAGCTCAGTAAGTCAAGGACCTCGAAAGCGCATTATAATCCCACAGCATTAACCGTAGTAAAGAGAGGGTATTTTATGCTTCACGATGTGTAGGATGTAACGTGTGGTAGATAGCACACTATAATCACGCATGTGCAAGGTTTAGGAAACAGAGACTGAGAGAAGAGCAGGTATATGTTTTTTTTTTCTTCAAAACCAAATCAG
>NC_051413.1:22742902-22743201 GCF_015228065.2 Penaeus monodon
TATATTTTTTTTCCCAAATTATTTGCGCAATTTAAGGACCATGTGTACTCAATCCTTTAACTACCGTCTTCTCAACTGCCCCTTTCACAACTCCATATAACGCGTCTTCACTTGGAGGAAAACGAGAAAGGTTAGAGGAAATAAGAAAGAAAAAAGAAGGGCATATAAAATATTTGATATGCAGTTAGTTTAATAAAGTATTGCATAGGCGAATTGGGATCAGATCCGTATTTACGTATAACTGAATTGGCTTAGTCGGCTGTCCCCTGTTTTTGCTTGCCCTAAATGCCTGTTTCCCG
>NC_051413.1:22743294-22743367 GCF_015228065.2 Penaeus monodon
CAAAAGTAATTGTCATAGTGTTGGTAGCTTTGGAGGGGGGGGGAAGGGGAAGGGGAAGAAAAAAAAAGAAAAT
>NC_051413.1:22744025-22744543 GCF_015228065.2 Penaeus monodon
AGTCACACCAAAATATATATTTATTGTACCTCGTTTTCCCATTTCATTATAAAGATTCTTTTTACCCACAGGGAAAAATGACACAATATTCAAATGTTACCGAAAAAAAACAAGTAATAACTAGAAAACTTTGAATTAATGATTACACGAATCTGAAAAATTTTATTAATAATTATGAAAATCTTCGACACTTATCCGTAATGATAGAGAGAGCTATCTTGAAATGTCAAGAACACATGGCAGTGATATTCAATATACTTTTTTTGTTTGTTTGTTTAAATATTGGAACTTTAATGCACAAACGAATTGAACAAGTAAATATTTTTCTTTTGAGGACCATAGGTATTTTTTGCCCCAAAAGGGTTTGACTTTCTTAACCCGGCTAACCCTAGGCGACTTAGGAAAAGGCAACGGGTTTCATTTGGGAACCCACACACACCCCCAACACCACCAAAACCACAACACCACACCCCCCACACACCAAAACATAAACTACATACATACAAAATTTTAATTTT
>NC_051413.1:22745179-22745275 GCF_015228065.2 Penaeus monodon
TTTATTTTTACATCTTGGAAATGCATCTGAAAATTTGGCCCTGACCTCGACGCCCAGGAAGCAATATAATTTTATATAAAAATTTTTTTTGTAAAT
>NC_051413.1:22745681-22745834 GCF_015228065.2 Penaeus monodon
AACAAAAATATTTTCTGTAAAAAAGTAATGTTTGATTTATTGGAGATAAAAAGAAGTTTACCATTCACATAAAAATATTTTCATACTCAAGTCAGAACAGACTAAAATATGTATACCCCGGATTGTGGTCGTGTCATGGTCTCCAGTTTGTTT
>NC_051413.1:22745937-22746175 GCF_015228065.2 Penaeus monodon
CAATGAAAATGTTAGAAACTTCTGATTGAAATCCACGCCGACTACAAACTGAAACAAAAGTACCAAAAAAAAAAAAATGGTTCTCTGATACATCTATCAAGGTACATTCATCAGTGCGAGTAGTATTCATTGTGAAAGATTAGACTTGACTTTCTTTTGAATATCGCGATTAGAATGTAGATGCTCATGGTAGTAGCAAACATGTTCCCGTTCACTTTGTCTAAACATTCTATAATGA
>NC_051413.1:22747327-22747537 GCF_015228065.2 Penaeus monodon
GGGAACATGTTTGCTACTACCATGAGCATCTACATTCTAATCGCGATATATCAAAAGAAAGTCAAGTCTAATCTTTCACAATGAATATACTCGCACTGATGAATGTACCTTGATAGATGTATCAGAGAACCATTTTTTTTTTTTTTGGTACTTTTGTTTCAGTTTGTAGTCGGCGTGGATTTCAATCAGAAGTTGCTAACATTTGCATTG
>NC_051413.1:22747618-22748006 GCF_015228065.2 Penaeus monodon
AAACAAACTGGAGACCATGACACGACCACAATCCGGGATATACATATTTTAGTCTGTTCTGACTTGAGTATGAAAATATTTTATGTGAATGGTAAACTTCTTTTCATCTCCAATAAATCAAACATTACTTTTCATCAAGAATATATAGTTGATGAATTTACGAATCTCACCTTTAAATAGGGTAATACTATTTAAAACAATAGAGATATCATCTTGAATTTAGGATGAAGTTTCATAGGAAAAAGTAAAACGAAAATCGGAATGCTGAATAGTCTGCCTTGACTTTTTCTTGGCTTATCCTTATAACACCTTTCCTTTCCCTTAAATAATTAGTGCCTATGGTCTCAGCAGTTTCTCGGTCTTAATATTTCAGCGAGGACTGCTGCCT
>NC_051413.1:22748450-22748809 GCF_015228065.2 Penaeus monodon
TTTCTCCCAGTACTACAGCATTCCGGAATAAACCCGCGAGTCAAGAACAGCAGCTGCAAAATATAGTTTCCTGGCGAATTATCGTGCTTTTCATCTTTTTTATGCCCAGATAAACGGCTTCGAACCCAAGCGAGATGATGCCTCGGTCCTGCCCGCCCTCCCTCGTGACATTACCGATCCGCGTATGCCTCGGGAAGCATAAATTCAGCACCGAGCACTTCCTAGACTCGACTTCAAAATGCAAAAGCAAAAACTAAGGCTTCCTTTAAAATCCGAATTCTTCCTTTGCAACTGATTCCAATATGTACAGGGCAAATAGATACGTACAGGCAGAGAGATATCCTTTAAAACTGAATCAG
>NC_051413.1:22749040-22749280 GCF_015228065.2 Penaeus monodon
TGCATGAATGTGTATCAAGCTTCACTTCAGAATCCTTGTCGATGCGAGTGAAGCGAGACTTGCTTTTCGCTTCGAATAATTGGCGTTGATGTGGAAGGAAAGGCAAGGAACTGTTGTTTTACACTAGATGAAAATATCACTTTTATATTAAGCACTACCTTTCGTATTAAGTATTACCTTTTGTAATATCTTTTTCAATAAGTAGTATCTTTTCTGTTAAGTATTAGAATCTGTATTAAG
>NC_051413.1:22749362-22749499 GCF_015228065.2 Penaeus monodon
GTTTTTTTTTCTTTTTCTTTTTTCTTTTTTTTACTATAAGTTATTAATTTTATATTGATATTTTTTCTTTGGTATTAGACTCTGATTTTTTTTTTCAGAAATAAAATATTACTTTTGGCGTATCTATTCTGATACAT
>NC_051413.1:22749921-22750164 GCF_015228065.2 Penaeus monodon
AGATACATTTTGAACTTTCCTATCACGTTTGCCAAATATTTTCCTTCGTTTCCCCTCCACGTACACGCTTCCTTCGTTTGTTTTTCCTTCCTTGAAATTCGTTCCTTCCAGGAAAATCGGGAAATTGAAACCTCTGCGATTTATGTGAAGGAAGATGAATTCTTACTGTAATTGTGTTTCGTCATAGTTTGTCTTTCGTTAATATGAGACCCATCAATGAAAATCTAGAAAGGTTTTTAAGGG
>NC_051413.1:22750760-22751056 GCF_015228065.2 Penaeus monodon
CGACGCAAAATCGAACGAAATTCTGTTCGCTTTTATCGTGTCCGAAAAGGGCAATTTCGACTTCCTCTGCTTCGTTGTGTTCGTCCTTGTTTACCCCCAAGGTTTCATAGAACGGTTCATAGTCGATAAACCTCTGTTCAACCTTGTTCTCTTTCGCTCATATTCCAGTCATGATGCACCCGACCACTGGCACATCCGCCACTTTGCTTGTTGCATAGGGGATGTTTGCAGTGTTCTCAGGTTGTCATATTATGTTTCGCTTTTTTTGGCTCCTTTTCTCCTTTTCGTTCTTCTTC
>NC_051413.1:22751087-22751215 GCF_015228065.2 Penaeus monodon
GAGGGTGGGATGGAGGGCAACTTTTATCTTTTTTAGCATCTCAATACACAATTCATAATTTCAATTTCTCAGTACATTCTTATGAGACAATAAGCGATTATCATGATTTCTTGAATATTAGCAGTGGA
>NC_051413.1:22752907-22753015 GCF_015228065.2 Penaeus monodon
ATTTGCACATTTTCTTCGACATAAAAATCCGATATAAATGGAGTTTTCGTCGTGTTCCAATTATGCAAATGCTGTTGAATCATTTTTAATGTAAGAAAGGCTGATATA
>NC_051413.1:22753112-22753203 GCF_015228065.2 Penaeus monodon
TTAACCTGGATAGCTTGAACAATTTGGATAAGCGAACATAGGAAAACGGGTTGTGTGCATTAAATTCAGGTCCTGGTGCCTATACAGTATA
>NC_051413.1:22753453-22753524 GCF_015228065.2 Penaeus monodon
CCTTGCCATCTACCGGAATTACAGATCAGTTAACTGCACAACATATGCAAAGGAAGGATTTTTAAGCACAG
>NC_051413.1:22753797-22753937 GCF_015228065.2 Penaeus monodon
CCAGCCGTGTACAACTTATCCTAACAGTCCCACACATCACTACTGAACTATACACAAGCGTCACCTTAGCACACGCAAATTTCACGTTACAGTATTTTATCGGCAAACTTCACCGGAAACGAGAACGGTGCCTTATATCC
>NC_051413.1:22754232-22754485 GCF_015228065.2 Penaeus monodon
CACTAATTCCAGAGAAAAGTGATTTATGAGACAAAATAGAGAACGGGAGGAAGTTGCACACTGAATGGGTATTTTAGAAATGAATAGTCATCGTGAAATATTGATTAGAGACCTTTTCCTTTGCTATTTTCTGTTCTTAAGAGAATTGGTGTTTTTCTGGGTTTTTTTCGTAATCTTATCCGTCTTTTTTCCATATCTTTTGCTTCTTAGTCTTCTTCTGTTACTCCCCCTCCTCCTCCTCATCTTTCATCTA
>NC_051413.1:22754907-22755157 GCF_015228065.2 Penaeus monodon
CAGTAATAATGGTCATGATAAACGCATTATAAACAAAGGTTTTATAGAAGGATAAATGACTTGCGAGGGAAGTACTCGTGATTTCTCATTTAAACGCGCTTTACATTTTGCCATGTTTTTGAGCCGTCCATTAAGTTCTGTCAGACATACATTACACGAGCGGCTGCAGCTCAAATTGCAACAATTGCAGGGCATTTCTAGCGTTATTAGAGTCTGTTCAGAAAATTCTTTACTTTGGAATTGTTATGAT
>NC_051413.1:22755262-22755507 GCF_015228065.2 Penaeus monodon
TCCTCTTTCCCACTCTCTCTAACACACACGAACAATTTTCTTAATTTTCTCTACATTTAGCTCGATTTTTACAGTATGGTTAAATATCGCTATGCACTAATACTCGTGCATATTTTTGCGTACAGCACTATTATGGCAAGGTTATCTATTGAAGATTTAACTGAAGCCTTGCAGTGGAATGCCGAGGTAAACAGTGAAAAGAATTAATATTTGTATTAGTCTTAAATCCCCTCTTTTTCGAATAA
>NC_051413.1:22755556-22755620 GCF_015228065.2 Penaeus monodon
CTGTGACTTTCAACTCATTCGGTATAAGCAATTTCCATGATCTTTTCTTCTTGTCTTTATCCCT
>NC_051413.1:22758282-22758839 GCF_015228065.2 Penaeus monodon
AATGACATTAGTGATTAAGAAATAATAATGATAACGGTACCAGTAATATTAAGAATAATTGTTATGATAGTAGGAAAAAATATGTGAGCAGAAACTGTTGAAAAAGAGAGGCTTAGAATAAAAAGGAAGTTTCTAGAATGTTAATAGACAAGTTGATAGACAAATATCTAAGAAAATATTAAAATAAGTTTCTATTGTATTCATAATCAAGTTAATATAATGGAAACGTCTAAAAAAAGACAGGCCCAGAATAAAAGATAATTTTAAATCCCCGATTTCGCTCCCTCGCATCCCGTAGCCTGCAGTGAGAGGCGGGCGGCTGACGGCTCGCTATTCCGTGGGCTCCGGCAAGACCCTCAATTTCTCTTCATAATTTGTTTAATTAGGCACCGCTTCTCCGGGGACGAGGAAGCACGTCTTCGTAAGTCTGAGTTTAATTAGTATTACGTATTAGCGCTCGCGAAGGAGAAATCTGAGAGATGAAGAAAGCCGTTTGCTGCGTGGAGGAAGACGAGGGTTGTGTGGAGAGAGGGATGGATTCACATCCTGAAGGCCAG
>NC_051413.1:22760365-22760844 GCF_015228065.2 Penaeus monodon
TAATCATGCCTAAACAACTACCATCTTTCAGCTGAGCAAATTGTTAAACAAGCTAAAGTTCTCCCGGCATACATAGACTTCGGTGTATTTGTTTGAAAGTTGGTTTCGGAGTCTGAGAAAGAATTTTAGGAAGTTAGTCTTGAACTTCCTTTGCTTTCCTTGTTAAGCTAAGTCATCTGAAAACATTATTTTCTATTTTGAGGACATGTCGAATGGATTTTTCTGAAAAGTTAAAAAAATACATTTCAGGCTTTTAAAAAGACGTACAGATGCTTGGTCAAATATACGTATAACAAGCTAGATTAAGATAAACAGATAGATACTGAGAATGAGAGGTGGATAAATGTCCCTACACACTAATATGCATTTCTATTTCTAATGGTCATTAAATAACTGACGGATACTTGTTAAATGAAAAGAAATATGAGAACCTGATGCGACAGCGAAATTTACTTCAGTGTCAAAAGTTCAGCAAGAAG
>NC_051413.1:22762052-22762472 GCF_015228065.2 Penaeus monodon
CCGAACATGACCCGCTCTGACCTTTGACCTAAGTCGCCTAGGAGTTAAAGCCGGATCAGATGTCAATCACGCATTGCAAAGTAAATACCTACTGGATGCTGCAATAAGATGATGCAGTTTACTTGTTCAATCTCGTTTTGTGCATTAATGTCTCCACATATTTAAACAAACAAACAAAAAAAGTATATTAAATATCACTGACCATGTGTTCTTGACATTTTCAAGATAGCTCTCTCTAGTCAATTACGGATAAGGTGTCGAAGGATTTTCATAATTAATTAATAAAATTATTCAGATGTCGTGTATCATTAATTCAAAGTGTTCATAGTTATTAGCTTGTTTTTTTTCGGTAACATTTGAAATATTGTGTTATTGTTCCTGTGGGTAATAAGAATCTTTATGAATGAAATCGGAACGAGG
>NC_051413.1:22763068-22763148 GCF_015228065.2 Penaeus monodon
TTTTCTTCCCCTTCCCCCTTCCTCCCCCCTCACAATGCTACCAACACTATGACAATTACTTTTGAAATGAGATATAACTC
>NC_051413.1:22763220-22763370 GCF_015228065.2 Penaeus monodon
AGCCAACGGGAAACAGGCATTTAGAGGCAAGCAAAAACAGGGGACAGCCGACTAAGCCAATTCAGTTATACGTAAATACGGATCTGATCCCAATTCGCCATATGCAATACTTTATTAAACTAACTGCATATCAAATATTTTATATGCCCT
>NC_051413.1:22763409-22763529 GCF_015228065.2 Penaeus monodon
CTCCAAGTGAAGACGCGTTATATGGAGTTGTGAAAGTGCAGTTTGAGAAGACGGTAGTTAAAGGATTGATGTACACATGGTCCTTTAAATTGCGCAAATAACTTGGAAAAAAAATATATA
>NC_051413.1:22764370-22764697 GCF_015228065.2 Penaeus monodon
CACTTATAGGGTTTGAATTCTTAATCTTAGTAGATCAACTTGATTTGCTTTTGAAGAAAAAAAAAAAACATATGCTTCTCTCAGTTCTGTTTCCTCAACCTTGCACAATGCGTGTTATAGTGTGCTATCGTACCAAGTTAATCCTATACATGTAAGCATTAAATTACCTGGCTCTTTACTACGGTTAATGCTGTGGATTATAATGCTTCGAGGTCCTTTTGATGCTACTGACTGACAGCACTTTGCGCTACATTTGAAGACATTACAACTTATGGCTTTCTGAGAAAGGCGTATATTGTGGTTAGCATCATTTAGTCATAAGATGGC
>NC_051413.1:22764725-22764790 GCF_015228065.2 Penaeus monodon
ACCAATAGTGATTCGTTTTTGCTCTTAAACTTGATTTTGTGGCCATTTCAAATTTCAAGATTCTC
>NC_051413.1:22765289-22766177 GCF_015228065.2 Penaeus monodon
CTACCATGACGTAAACTATTCAGCCGCCACGTTCCCTAGTTGGTTGTACCTTGTGCATGTCGTATTCATTAATTATTGAATTTACGCAGCTTGCGGGTGTTGGCGTATCTCATGGCTGTAAAAAATATTTATTATAACTTTGTTGGGTGGTTGGGAACCCTGTACCTTACGATCTCTGATTTGATAGGTTGATCACTTTATAAAACATACAGAAAGTGGTCAACTCAGCACGTTAAACAACAACTCATCATATAGTGTTGCCGCGCTAAACGTAAACCTTCGTGCCGTATCGAAAAATACTGATCAGCTGTGCAGGTTAATACCTGAGTCGTGAAAAGTAGGAGAATAGAGTCTGTAAGAAAATAGGAGAGAGATCGAAAGTTTAAGAGAGGCAAGTTTAAGGGGAAATATGGGGAAAAACTATATAACTTTACAGCGTTATATTTGAAATGCTCTAAAGTGAACATAACATCTAGTGAACTGTTTTTTATATTTATAGCCTGCGTGTGTAAAGTACTAAACGCATATCGCACATTTCTAGATCATTACATGTGTTCTTCGTCGGGTACTAAAGACTGACAAAAAAAAAGAAAAAAAAGTGTCCTGCCAGAGGTTTTGAGAATTTCATATATCGTGTTTTTACCAATATTTATAGAGAGAGAAATCAGATTGTAATTAACACTGTTACCGCTAAAAGTGAACTTACATGTCCTTCCAATCTATATATTTTACCTTGCGTGTAGTGTATCAATTCCATGACTTTATTTGTATATATAAAAATGACTTTATCATGCAAGTTTGTTTTTCCTGCATCATTCCAGACCTAATGTGTTTTGCTTATATAACAAATATGATTTCAGATGTCAAGAATATTTTTTCTCTAACTTT
>NC_051413.1:22767166-22767244 GCF_015228065.2 Penaeus monodon
TTTGGCTTTAAGACACTTTTTACAGTCAACTTTTGCATTTGGTTTATTATCGAATCTCCTTCCTCCCCTTCCTGCCCA
>NC_051413.1:22767450-22767659 GCF_015228065.2 Penaeus monodon
CTTACCCTTCAGCCCCCTTACTCCTCCCCTCATTTCCTTCATTACTGAAGGTTCTTCCCCTTTACGTCTTTTAGAAATCGTCTGAACTGTAGATCCGGTACATGGCCCTCGGTTTTACGGTGTTGTGCTCTCCTTGCAGCTTGTCCACGAAGTCCACGAAAGCGTATACATTTCATTTTATTTTGAATTATTCATGATTTATCTTTTGG
>NC_051413.1:22767950-22768086 GCF_015228065.2 Penaeus monodon
TGCATCATGCAATATTACAAAGCCCATCATATAACACCGGGCGAAGTGCAAATATTCAGTGTATCATGATGAATTTCGGCGAAAGAGAACGAGTTAACAAGGATATGATAATTCTTAAGTGTATATCGTCTATCTT
>NC_051413.1:22769102-22769567 GCF_015228065.2 Penaeus monodon
ATGCGAAAAGATCTTACGGTTTCCTTTTCTCAGAGGAAACTCACGTTTCCTTTCCGTCTCCTCAAGGTAGCATGACCGGACATCGTCACAGAACCGTAACGACGTTGGTACTCCTGTTCGTACTCTTGTGTGACGTCATCATTTCCTTTGCTCAGGTTAGTGTGACGTTTCCGCTCGTGACATGCGACTCATTTTTTCGTTTCCTATCTATTTATCTTTTTCTTGTTGTGCGGTCTGATCTACGTATTACTGTGTTGGGCATATGTTCAATTACTTGTTCTCGAAGAGTGGACAATAACATTCTCATAACATAAATTTCTTTTCAAGCAGGATGTCGCTGAGATCGAGAACATTAGACTGATTGGAGGAAGCAACAGATACGAAGGGAAGTGTGGAGGTGAGGACGGAAGGAAGGAGAGAAAATGCAGATGGCAAGGAGAGGAAAAGAGATACTTTGTGAAATGA
>NC_051413.1:22770340-22770516 GCF_015228065.2 Penaeus monodon
CTCCAGGTGGAAGTAAACGGCGTATGGGGCTTCGTGTGTGATGATGGCTTTGGCTTCCCGGAGGCAGACTTGATTTGTCGCGAAATCGGACACAGTGGCGCTGAGATGTACACCAGGAACAACCAATTCGGTGCCAGTGGTAGGGGTAGGTTGGGGTTGCGAGCGGATTGACAATT
>NC_051413.1:22770599-22770940 GCF_015228065.2 Penaeus monodon
TGTGGTTGTGTGTGGGTTTATGAGCAAAAATAATAATCAAATTTTTTTTTTCCTCAGAATACCGATAATAAACGCAAATCCTATATTACAATTAACAAATAAGTGAACGTATTAATTTGTAATAACCTCCTACGTAAAAGCATCAGATATCAAATTGTCTCATGATCGAATATTCGTTACCTCCTTACACCTATACATCTCCATTCACAAACGTCACTCCCCTCCCGCCCGACATCTTCAGAACGGCATCAAAATCCCGTAGAGTTTTGGCTGGACGACCTCGCTTGTGAAAACGCCACGACCTTCAAGGAGTGTTCGTCTAGTCGTCTCGGGGAACATGA
>NC_051413.1:22771293-22771920 GCF_015228065.2 Penaeus monodon
TTTCATTATTATCATAATGCCTGAAACCTAAATGTACAAAAGACATTAATTTACTGTATTTATCCTAGACACACTTTTATTGACAATATTTACGGTAGACACTTTGATTTACAGTATTTGTGGTAAATGCATTTACTTAGAGTATATACTTTCACCATATTTCATATACAGTACTTAAGCAAGGAACTTGTATTTACAAAATATACTTCTGCTAGTCACGTTTATTTACGGTATATAATCACCTCATGTTTTACATTCAGTACTTACGCTGGGCACTTCGATTTACAGTACTTACGCTGTCCTTACTTACTTACGCTTACCACCCCACATTTTACACAGATTGCAGGCGTAGTGTGTCGTAGCTTCGAATCGAGGTGTTCTGCTGCAGAATTCCCTTGTGGAGATGACAGAGCATGCCTTGAGCGAGAGAAGGTTTGTGATGGCAAATCGGACTGCGCCGATAACAGGTGAAGGAATTTACGGTATTTTAGATGAGAATAATAATGATAGTGATAGCACTGATGATGTTTGATAAAGTGGTGATTGGGAAAAGTAGGGTTAGGAGAGTTTAGTGATAGGAGAATTGTATCGATAACAGGTGATGGTGATAGTGGTGACACTGATGAT
>NC_051413.1:22772035-22772308 GCF_015228065.2 Penaeus monodon
ATGTTCAGGAACCTACAAGAAGTAAGTAAGAAAAAAATACACACTGCAACCGATAATGATATTCTGTTTCCTACCCACCACTTCCCCTTCAGTGACGAGAGGGCGGAGCTTTGTGAGGATGTAGGCGTGGTCAGGCTGAAACCAGGCGACAGACCCTTCACAGCCCCGGGGTTGGTCGCAGGGGTAGTGCAAGTGAAGCGACAGGGGGCGTGGCTGCCTCTGTGTGATACTTTCTTTCGCGTCAATGAATCCAAGGTGTTTAGTGAGACTGTA
>NC_051413.1:22772640-22772718 GCF_015228065.2 Penaeus monodon
AGCCAGTGTATTAACTCAATTTTGATCATGACTCACACATTGTCCTCAAACTCTCTCTCAAATAATTTCTTCTTCACA
>NC_051413.1:22772831-22773079 GCF_015228065.2 Penaeus monodon
ACCCAAGGTCCTCTGCAGGAACCTCGGCTACACAGGCGGATGGACCCTCCCTCTCTTCGGCTCCTACTTGGGAGAAGACCCGAGTCCTGTGTCGGTTTCGGCCTCGCAATGTACCGGAAACGAACGGTGGATTGGCGAATGTCCCTCCTTGAACTGGGCGGAGGAGGACTGCTCGGAGAACACTGCGGCGATAATGTGCTCCGAAGGGGTAGGTCGTTCTCGCTGCTGGTGCTTGTTCGTTTGTCTTT
>NC_051413.1:22773626-22773821 GCF_015228065.2 Penaeus monodon
CTATCTATACATGCATCCAACAGGCAGTGACCACGAGAATCGAGGGAGGCAAACCCGAGAGCGGAGGCCTCCTGAAGGTGAAGCTAAAGGGAAGGGAGTGGAACGGCGTCTGCGGCACGGCGTTCGATGACCTGGACGCCAAGGTGAGAGAGATCGAATTGGTTCATTGGTGGTGTACTTTTTACTCTTGGTTTA
>NC_051413.1:22774073-22774629 GCF_015228065.2 Penaeus monodon
CTGCAACCGAAACAATCATACAAAACGTATCCATTGCATATAAATGATTATCACTCGAATTTTTACCTTCTTTACTGAAACAAAATCTAATCCAATCTAATTTTCTCACAGACTCTTACCGCCAGAATACCGCATATTTTTGCCGGAGATTACCATGTAACGTTCCACAAGTGAAATGAATATATATAGATATTAAACAATAAAATGAAAGTATATGAATATTAAATAGTGAAATTAATTTATAGAAATATCAAATAATGAAATGAATATATGAATATAAAAAACCGAAATGAATATATAGAAATATTAAAATGTATGATAAACAGAAAAATAAGTCCAAGGATCGTCAGAAATTCTAACGCTAACTTAGTCATCATCGTCATTAGTCAGAGACGGGCTTGCACTGGCAACTTCGGAGATATCAAGAACATTCTCCTTTGTTGGCAATTAGAAGTATAGTCAATGAGGATATGCCTCCAGTCATTGTTCCGCGAACGTGCCACTGAGAATTGTCTCATTTAAGAACTTCACTGATTAAAATAGAGCACCGTGAGCC
>NC_051413.1:22776568-22776831 GCF_015228065.2 Penaeus monodon
GTCTACGTTCCTCCCTGCCAGGTAATCTGCCGAATGCACGGGTACACAGGAGACGCCTCAGCCTCGCAGGAACCAAGGACCTCGCAGGACCCTATCTGGGACGTCCTTGTCGACTGCACCGGCCACGAATCCCGCCTGCACCAGTGCCGTTTAAAGATCGCGGACGACGAATGCACTACTGTCGCTTCCGTCACTTGCTCCCGAAGGTGAGTCTGGGCTGCACTCAAGGGTCTTCTCAGCGCATTGGGGAAGCTAGAAACAGG
>NC_051413.1:22777408-22777684 GCF_015228065.2 Penaeus monodon
AAGGAAGACAGAAGCCACAACAACCCCAAGAACAGCAACGATAACAGACCCAACGCCCGCTAATTACCCGCAGGAGGGGGGGGATAGACGCCCAGCTGAGCTCGGTCCTGCCCTCCAGCTGCGGCCTGGTGGAAAATTCTTCAGATCTGTACCTCGGGTTCCTGGCGAAAATAAGAGGGGGGACGACACCCTCTCAGTTCGACTACCCGTGGAAGGTGACTTTGCGCCTGAGGAGAGAGGTGAGTGTCTTGAAGAAAGACGTTTATTTGGTTTATA
>NC_051413.1:22777779-22778055 GCF_015228065.2 Penaeus monodon
AACTTCATTATGAATATTTCACATGTTGGTCGAGGATGGGGCGTGGGGTGGGGTGGGGTGGGGTAGTGGTAAGGGGGAAGGTCAGTATGGAAAAGCAAGGTGGAAGGATAAGGAATAAAAATGGTAGATAAGGAATTTCAACTCAGGTTGTTTCTCAAATTAGAAAGAAGAAACAGGATAATCGGAAATTACACCTGTTCCCCTTCTTCCCGTGGTATCCTCAAAGAATCGACAGAGATATAAATTGTAGATCCTCCTACAGAAATTTATTCCTGC
>NC_051413.1:22778421-22778583 GCF_015228065.2 Penaeus monodon
TTTACAGCTTGAGGATGGGGGAAGCCTTGTGTGTGGTGGATCAATTATCTCCGAGGACCTGGTGCTGACGGCGGCCCACTGCTTTGGGCAGAACAGCGACCTAGCCATGGTGGTCAGGACGGGAGATTTCGACTCCGCCTACGTCGAAGGAAGCTTTGATGA
>NC_051413.1:22779841-22779991 GCF_015228065.2 Penaeus monodon
TTGTCGTGTTTGGTCATGGCAGCTCATGACATGTCTAAGGTCGCTGGTTTATTTGTGTATCTCTTGTCAAGCACACTGTGTATTTTTCGTAGCAAATTCAACAATGTGTGAGTTAGTATGATTGTATTATAATAATCACAATTCTTTCCC
>NC_051413.1:22780026-22780316 GCF_015228065.2 Penaeus monodon
CGTTTCATTTCTCTCCCCTTTCTTTACGCAACGTTCTCTCCTTGCTTTTCCCTTGTCTTCCACAATGGCATGCTCATTAACCTTCCCCTTTCTCAGTATACAACATCTGTTCCCCATCGACTAAGCCTTATTGTTCTCCCGTGTGTCAAATTGCAACAGGAGTTCGGGATCGCTAAGGTCTGGATCCACGAGCAGTACGAAGACACACACTTCCAGGACAACGACATCGCCCTCGTCAGAATCGAACGCAAATGGGGGCGTGGCTTCAGGTGAGGGAACTGACGCCACGA
>NC_051413.1:22780534-22780834 GCF_015228065.2 Penaeus monodon
ACAGCCTCCAATTTAAAAATGGTCAACCCCTTAACATTTTCCTTACCGTGAACTACCATTAATCACAACCGAATCTTTATTTAAATCCCCTCTATTCTCACATCTCGAACGGAATACCGCCCCTACACAGACATATATTTTCAGGCCACACTGCTTCTACTTTCAGGTTCAACAAGCGCGTGCGTCCCGTGTGCTTGCCGAGTGCTGACGCTTCCTATGAGGAGCTTGGCGACTGCTCGGTTTCTGGCTGGGGAAGGACCATTCACAATTATATCTTAGCGTGATTTCGTTCTCTCGGAT
>NC_051413.1:22781284-22781512 GCF_015228065.2 Penaeus monodon
TTTTCTTTTCTTTTTTGTTTTACAAAAAAAACAGTATAGTACTCGTCATGGTGATAAAAAAATACAACACACAATGTGAGTTTCATATTTATATATTTATAATACAGTATCATTCATATACAGTTCATCAAAAGTTACCCTCGTTACTTTAAGTATCAGTATGATTACTGGTATTAGGATTATGTTATCATCACCATTCTGGTAGTAGGATTAATATAATGTTTACAA
>NC_051413.1:22781556-22782986 GCF_015228065.2 Penaeus monodon
ACTCACAACATAATCTTAGGAAACAGTATAAGAGGTGAAAATAACTGAATAACTGATTGATTAAGTTGCAGGACGGAATTAAATATCTGGCAATTAATCATCCAACTACAAAAATGTAAAGAAAAATGATAATGAAAAAATAGTGCCTGAAATGAAAGAGAGATTTCCAATTACACACTACTTTTCCCTTATCTGTGTATTAAACTGGCTATGAATATGAGATCAAGAGGGAAATCCAAGACCTTTATCTTTTATAAAGCTGACCCTGGATTAAATGAAATAATCCGGTCTTCGGCTTCATTCTGCGTGTTAGAATCACAGCTGCGAAAGAGTAAAGATATCATTCCTTGAGATATGATGCTGGTGTTCACTCGTTTATCACTTGTTCATACACCTGTGCAGCGATGTATGATTCACGTCCTTCTGTAGATTATGTGAACAGCTGTGGGATTGTACAGTTTTGGAACTGCCCGTTACATTTTCTCTAATCCGATTAGTGATTATTACTTGCTGCTATATAGAGGCGAATTTATAGCATTTTCTGCTATCAAATTTAGCGTTTTATGTTACCACAAAAAAGCGAGAGTGCATTTTTTTCTAAAACATGAAGATCTAGATAGTCATTTAATACGAGACTTTCCATGTTGAAAGAGTAATATTAAAAACAGTGTTTTTTATAATACTCTCATGTAGTTTAATTTAAAAAATCTACTAAGTTGTATCATTTTTTTTTTCTGGGATTCTGCCAGCTCGTGTTTTATATTTTCACGAAATCGTTGTTTAGAATAACTTGAAACACTATTTTTGAAAATTGCACATGTTTTGTTAACTTCTGGAAAATAACATTTCCCTTTCTAGTTTAGACTTAGTCTCGTTGTCTCGCTGCACGCCCATGATACATTGTAGTGACCACCCTCTTCTTCCCCCACCTTTCCGCAGCCGACCCAGAAACCTAAGAAGCTGGAGGTCGTGGTCTTCGCCGACTCCTTGTGCGAAGTCTACTACGGAACATACAACTATTCCTCTTCTACCGTGTGCGTCGGGACCGAAAACCCTTTCTTGAGGCGTCCCTGTGCAGGAGACTCAGGAGGGGCTCTGGTCTGCAAAACGGGTAACCGGGAAGTCCTTTACGGTCTGGTGTCTGCGGGGCCCCTGTGTGGGATTTTCTCCTTCAGCCCAGATGTCTTCACGAGGGTTACGAAGTACATTCGGTGGATTCAGGAAAAAGTCGCTCCTTTTGGATACCTTCCGACCCAAGATAGATTCGATTCTTTCGCACTTCGCGGGGGCTTTCGGGAATGGACGTGAAGGACTCCGGGTGGATTTTTTTACACGTCACTGAAGAGCTTCGAGGTGGATTTGGACATCAAGGTCAAGGAATAAACATTATAAGATAAGCAATGGAATGTTGTCAATGGGTGTTGGGAAGG
>NC_051413.1:22783081-22784049 GCF_015228065.2 Penaeus monodon
ATCGTCTTGTCTTTCGGTGTTCATCTTTTTTATATCTTACGAAACATGGCTTTGACTTGTGGTTTATATGATGAAAGATGTTTGATATTATATTATTTGTAATAGTCTTATTTGTTTGTTTAACAACAAATCATATACAATGACTACATTTGCAAACGTAATGGATATTCAAAGGCTTTAAAGATATGTAAAAAAAATAAAATAAAAATATTTTTTCATTCTAACTACAGAGATTCTTACCAAGTCAAAGTGAGAGTATTTGGTATATGAATAAAGACAAGGGTGTGGACACAGAGAGCATTTTCTGTTCGAAACAGCGTTGACAATGTATCGAAACATCTCACCTACATCAGACCTTTATTATTCTTATTATCAGCAATAACAAATACCCTTCTACCAATCTGAATGCAACATTGCAAATGATATCTGCAGCAACACATTTTCTAAACAATACGTAGGCAGAGAGACAGTACAGTTGCAAGATAACACCCCGCGTAGCATTGGTCGCTTCCTCCAAGTCCCATGGTAAAGTCAACACGCGGTACGAAGTGGTTAACAATGGTGTCTGTTTGTTGCTGCAGCGTCCCTTTCCGCCTGTCCATTCAGTCTATTCTGTTATCGGGAGGGGATTATGGGTGAGGATTCTGGAAAGGAAACCATAGCAACGTATCCTTCAATCCCGATAAAATTAGTAGGCTTAGACAAGGGAATCGTACTAGTATGAGAGGGAACAACTACTTCATTCAGTTATTTACATATACATAGTAGAAATCGGACACCCAGTGTGGTCAAGAAGTGGAACTAGCAATCAAGCATATTAGATTTGCTGACAGAGACAGCGCGGCAGCTCCAGACTACCTTCAAGCTAAATTCAGGAACCGCTAGATTGCCATTAAATCTCCAAGTATTAATCATTTTAATATTATTCTTTTTATATGAGATATTTTTGCTCGCGCTTCTGTCTGTGC
>NC_051413.1:22784265-22784823 GCF_015228065.2 Penaeus monodon
TCCTGGATATTTTACCATCGATAAGCGTCATTACGTGGGACCAATATTTCAATGCTTTACATTGCACTATCCCTTCCTGTTGAATTCTTTTTATAAAGGAGAAACAGAACCCCGAACCCGCTTCGCTTCAGTAATTCGCTGATGCTGTAGTCTGCTTATTGGCAAGTCTAAGCCTGAGACTTTCAGCTTTCAACCAGCTTTCCCAAAGGTGCACCAAAGGGGCTTTCATGTTATTAACCGTGTAACACTTGATTACCGGAAATGAGTTTGGTGGATTGAAGTTGTCTACGCACTATTAGTTGCGATAGGTATTTCGACATATATATAGTTGCGAGGACAAGTCTTTGAAAATAATTTCAAAAGCCACTTTATTGCGCCTAATGAAAAGGCTGGCTAAGTATAAAATGCAAAAGCTCTGTGATTTACCGTTTGATATATAGGGCTGATATATAGTTGCTCTTAACTCTACAAGGCCATTGATGTTGAGGCATGTCTTGCTGGATTTTTAAAATAACTTTCAAGGCATAGTCATATATCACTGAGAATAAAAGGATGGTC
>NC_051413.1:22785514-22785590 GCF_015228065.2 Penaeus monodon
CGAATGTTCAAGATTCGTTTCACTTTCATAAAAAGAAAAGTGGAGACTGAAAAGGTTTGAGACCACCATTAGCAGC
>NC_051413.1:22785730-22785852 GCF_015228065.2 Penaeus monodon
CATACAGTGAAGAGGATTAATACACAGAATACTTGAGATTTGTCTAAAATGATTCCGATCATCGATTCTTCGAAGATAGTTCATGATACTAAATGTATCGACAAAGTGTATTACAAATCCGT
>NC_051413.1:22787596-22787926 GCF_015228065.2 Penaeus monodon
GCATTTGGAATCGAAAAGAGAAACAGAGAAAGTAAGTAGAGTAATGTCATCCTCCAGTTTCTTTCTGATGTTATGAATCTTTTTCTTTTTATTCATTTCCCAATCCAAATGATCGAAGCACCATGAACGATATGTCCTGGTAGTTTGGAATGTGGGACAATACACTCTAAGTTTAATAAAATCAGGTAAAATTACACAAGATTTACATATTTCTAGGAATTTTGAGTCCTTTTCCACCTTCTTGGAACAGAAAGAATTCTTTTCAGTCTTCCTGTAGAGGTCCAGGGTATTCTTGCCGTACTTCTTTAGTATGTAATGGGTAATAGAGGA
>NC_051413.1:22788571-22788888 GCF_015228065.2 Penaeus monodon
CTGATGCAAGTAACAGCAACGTCAGTTAACGTTTTTATTGTTGTTGCTGTTAAATGCTCATGCTATTGGATTTTGAAACCTGATTATTTTGTTTAATTATTCAGTTGTTATTGTCATTCTAAATCCTCTCTTGTGAAAGTTTATGTATATGTGTGTGTACGCATATATAGACCGATGAATTGCTAGATAGGCATGTATAGATGTAGAAACAAGTATTATCATATGTGGATATATAGAAAATAGAGATTGATTTTCTTTTGTTTTTACTATTAGTATTGGCTTTCTGAAAGAAGCTCTCCTCCTCTGTGGCTAAAACC
>NC_051413.1:22789045-22789831 GCF_015228065.2 Penaeus monodon
ACACATAACTAGTCCAAAACTTATTTCGATTTCTATGCACCTATTCACTCCCCTCACCCTCACCCTCTCACCTTATAATATCGTCTGTTTCGTGACCTCTGACCTAATGCTGCTTTGTTTTTTATTTTAAGAATTTAACTCCATAATCGCTGCTTTCTTCGTTTAACGTTTTCTATATATTATTTTTTCCGTGTTAGTATGTCTGTAAATTAAATGGTATTTTCATTTCTATATGACCCAATCAGATCATATTGCCACTATGCATTACTAATACACAGGCATTTTCATCCAGTTCAAATTAAGTAAATGAAAAGTAGATTTTTTCCTATTTCTTTTTATTTTTCACTTATATACGTTCCTCTCCACATTTTCATTGTCTTCTTAATGTTAATTTGTCATCGTTCAGAGAATGAAATTTAATCTCTCACACTCGCCCTTTGGAAAAAAAAGAAGTTTTTCCTTCACAAGGCAAGCCTCCATCTTAAGTCATGTCAGTCTTTCAGATCAACTCCTTCAGCTGAATATGTCAATAGTGGCATGTCAAGTGAAGAAAGTAGCTACGGAGGCGAGTGAAGTGAAGAGGGGAGTCCCTCGTGAGGCGACTTGCTCCAAGGGGGCGACAATCCTGAAGAAGAGACGAGGCTAGCACAGCATGGCACTAGGAAGAAAAATAATGGCGAATGAAGAATATATGGAAAGCATTAAACGAAGAAAGCAGCACTTAAGGCATTACTTTATTAAAATAAAAAACAAAGCAGCATTAGGTCAAGGATTACGACACAATCC
>NC_051413.1:22790056-22790148 GCF_015228065.2 Penaeus monodon
TAACCAGTCACTGGTTATTTATACAATATTCGTAGTTTCCTGAATGTGGTATTCCAATCCATTTAGAAAGCACGTATTAAAAGAAGAGACGA
>NC_051413.1:22790344-22790428 GCF_015228065.2 Penaeus monodon
CAATTGAATTATTAAACAAATTATTTGAGTTTCAACAAAATAAAAAAAAAGTCAACTAAGGTTACTATTACCAGTCATAAAGTA
>NC_051413.1:22790521-22790749 GCF_015228065.2 Penaeus monodon
GAAGACCTTCTTCCACTGATTCCTGAAGCAAGTGGCCTTACGAAGGACATTCCCTTCAGCCTCCGCCGCAACAGCTCCTTCTTGCATGTACACTTGACAGGCATCCCTTGACACGTGACCGACTCCGCTTTCGTCATTTTTCCCCCAGAGTGTCAGCTTCCTCGTTTGTCAAGGTAGAACGGGCATGTTTTCTCTTGTGTTAAGCTAGCGTGATATGTTTTATTATGA
>NC_051413.1:22791054-22791149 GCF_015228065.2 Penaeus monodon
CATAAAGGTAATGAAATATCAAATAGTTACATAATAAACACTCTAATTACTATAATCATAACAAAAATGCTACATCTAGTAATCCATTAATAATT
>NC_051413.1:22792865-22793153 GCF_015228065.2 Penaeus monodon
CATACATAATTTTCCTTAGGACTGGAAAAAAAAAAGACTTTCAAGTACGTGGGGGAAATCGGGGGACGGGGGATGCACAAAAACCAGGAAGAAGTGACGACAAGGGAGCAAATCAAAACATGTTTTGAGGCAGTGCACAGTCAGCCGAGGGGGAGCGTCCTATAAACGCCTCGGGGACGGGGTGACGTAGGTGGCAAAGTGGGGGAAAGGTTTTGCGTACTTTTCAACAAGATTGAACCCTTTAAACTACTGCTATCCGTTCATTCAACACATTTAGTAGGCTTACAC
>NC_051413.1:22794681-22794917 GCF_015228065.2 Penaeus monodon
GAATAACAATTAGGTAAGTGGCTATACCATGAAAGGTGTCAAAAATATGGCATATATACAGAATCTTTTACGGATGAAATTTGAAATAGTAAATAATAAAAAATCTATGCTTAATTTTTTTTTTCCCTCATCTTCTTCAAACACGATACTAGATGCAACCACTAATATGCTTTAGTTCACAGCAAATGTTTCCTCTCAGTAACCGTCTATTAATTGTCCCATCATTAAATGCATTA
>NC_051413.1:22795133-22795511 GCF_015228065.2 Penaeus monodon
AGCGAGCATACCTGTTGCCCTAGACAGTGGCCACAGGTGAAGTGATGTCAGAGGCGGGAAAAAAAACGACTGGCTTTGCTGGGAGTCGCTGCCCCTGATGTTATAATTTCTCATGCAAACTACAAACAGAATGGTTTCGTCGGCACCGAGAAGGCTGGAGGAAGTAATTGAAACAAGTTACTGGACTCCATACTCCATTGTTTTTTTTGTCATTTTCGTTTAGCTATTTTCCAAACATTAACATAAGTAACTTCGTGTTCAGGTGAAATATAGTTTATACCCCCTCTTTATAAATTATGAAGTGAAGTTGCGATCACAGAAAGGGAATCTCTCTAAGATGGGATAAGGATAGGTGACTATTGTTGCACGCGACTGTGC
>NC_051413.1:22796805-22796965 GCF_015228065.2 Penaeus monodon
TTGTATTGTCTGACATTTCTGAAGCGTTTCCCACACTCGATGGATTAATCGTTTAATATCTTGATTAATCACCCTCTGCATTTGCTTTATATGCTTGAAAGCTTCAATCATGTGAAAGCTTTGTTGAACATGTGCAATGGAGAGCGGCGAACGAAATTTC
>NC_051413.1:22797342-22797688 GCF_015228065.2 Penaeus monodon
TTTTTTTTCTAATGCGAAGTATATAGGTGAGCAAGGGTTTGTAATAATATTAGCAAACTGGAGAAGTGGGTATTAATATATTTTCTCACATATACTCCGGCACTTAAGATATATAACTTAGTTCCTCTTCTATGGGTTGAATAAAAATAAGACTAATATCACCAGAGTTCGCAACCAAGATTAAACCTTTAGCGCAAAACGACTAACAATATTATCTTAACAATTTGTCCCATAACCTCTGTAGCTGTTTCCTGCTTAGGGTTTTTTATCATTGTATCCAACATCATAACTATGCTGTAAGGCCAGTAGGATATATTTTTTTTTTTTGCAACTTGCAATTGAAGAT
>NC_051413.1:22797740-22798255 GCF_015228065.2 Penaeus monodon
GACAGCTGATCTGCCAGGACTTATTTATTACATATTATTTAGATGTCCTAGCTGGTTCTCTTTCAGAAAGTGAAATGACTATACAAACGAGTACCCAGAAGGATGTACGTACTGAAGCTTTAAAGATTTTACTCTACATTCAAAGATGTCCTATTGTTATTTTGCCAAAACCTATTCTTTGACAGCATTTAATGATATTATCTCAAGATGAATAAAATCCAGTTAGTAGTTTTGACGGAATGTGTTTAGATTATGAATCACAGGACACCTTGACAACGCCAAACCAAGTGATTGGCACTGCTGCGGTGTCTCATGCAGAATCAGCTGATATTTTCTGATACCTGCTTATGTTTTCTGACGATAGCAGAAATGTACTGACAGAAGTCTGAGTTATAGGAGAGTAGTCTAAGCCACAATTTTTTTGATTATTTATCAGCAAGTATGATAGGAAGAGTAGCTAATGGCAATCGAATTCTGTGGATCATGTTCATTTCATGATTATATCACTTGTATTT
>NC_051413.1:22798330-22799105 GCF_015228065.2 Penaeus monodon
GTAGAATATCTTTCTGAAAGCGAAAATAATTCATCTTATAAGCGTGAGCCATAATCCTAATTTCGATGAGTAACTGAACAATAACCGTGAAAATTATATCGGAAACTGAAATATTATAAGAAAATTGAAGGATAGTTTGTAATCATTATTGACGAAAAGAATCGGTACATGTAGCAATTTAGAAGTTTGCTCCACAAAGTTATGTTTTCAGAAAGAATCAAAATCAGATTTTTTTTTTTTTCAAAAACACAGAGGAAAATAGGAAAGTATGTTTAGTTGCTTGCCATTTCAGCGTTCGTGAATGTCATACTTCATAACAAACAGTATCATTTATGGTTACTAATAGATAATAATGATAATGTTTAAATTGTCAAATGGTTTGCAGTAATGATAAATAGCAGAAAGAAAATGATGAAAGTTGTAATAGTTGCAATGAAAGAGTAACAATAATGATAGAAATCTTATTGATAATGGTATTATTAATGATGATGATAATTACAAGAATATTGATATCTATGATTGGCATTGTTGTCATTACATTTATGAAAGAAAAGAGAGAGAAAAAAACAGAAATTGGTATTATCAAGGCAGAAAGAAAAGGAAATGAAAGAAAGGAGAAAAACGTCTTCTCATTCTTATTCTATTCATTACGATTCTATTAATTACAATTTTATTAATTAATCGCACGGTTTGCAATCAGGAGATCAGAGAATTTTCTTATCATATAAAAAGTCAACTTAGATTTAGGTTTGATTATCGACCTTAGCCTTGATCC
>NC_051413.1:22799492-22799711 GCF_015228065.2 Penaeus monodon
TACGATATTAGGATTCCACTTGGACGGAAATAAAGAACATGTTATATAAAGAAAATTAGCTAATGGATGTAAAATATAAGTGCATAATGAATCTTGTCGAGTACTCAGTGACAGCTTAATTGACAATGATCAAAGTGAAAAGGAGTTCTATTAAAGAGATTTATAACACTGATAATAATGATAATGGAAACGTCTGTGATCATCAAACTGATTCTACCC
>NC_051413.1:22799744-22800013 GCF_015228065.2 Penaeus monodon
CAATAATAGTAACGGTAAGAATGCTACCGACACAATGATAATAACAGAGGTATCAATAGTTATGATTATTGCATTTATTGATAATGCAAATAATGTCAACGGTGACGATATCTTTTCAAATCCCAGAAAATGAGATTTTCATTTGCAGTTTTATTAGAAAAAGGTAATTAATTTGTTTAACTATCAAATTACAATTAGCATAAAAAATCCTCTTATATGAACTGTAGGCTGTGCATGATGGTTGCTCCCTAATGAGTGCATTTGCATAG
>NC_051413.1:22800460-22800830 GCF_015228065.2 Penaeus monodon
GAAGATTTTTGCTTATCTTTTCTTTGATATTTAATATATATCAATGTAGAGGAACATTAATTTTCAAAGTTATATTTCCTCACCAGTTAGAAAGAAAGTAAGCAAAAATATTATCTCAATAGAAACAAATACTGATAGAATTTTAGTTTGGGTTTTATCATATCATAAATGTATATTGCAAGATAAGATAAAAGTTGGTGAAAGTAGATTTCTAATTCAATATTTTTGTCTTATCTTCTCTCTCAGTCTTTAAATTTCGTTTATTGCTTTGGCATTTCACTCCTTTATTTCGCGTTGCATTGACAAAACACTGGACTTCTTATTAAATCTCAATCATATTCATAAATCACGCTTTGAAGCTGACAAACTG
>NC_051413.1:22801806-22801958 GCF_015228065.2 Penaeus monodon
TGCACACACACACACATATATATCCGCGAGCAACTGAGCATCAAGCAGGACAGGCACGTCAGTCGGGGGGCGAGATGCGTCCACCTTCTTGGGATGACGTTTTTTATTTGCATAGCATTGCATACAGTTTGCATTACATGTACACTCGCACG
>NC_051413.1:22802148-22802317 GCF_015228065.2 Penaeus monodon
TATATATATATATAACGGTGTGTGTGTGTGTTATCAAATTATCCTTTTAATGGTAAATCGTCATAAATCATCAAACTAGAACTTAACATCCAAGTGCCTTCAAGTGTAGCTGTGGAAAGACTTTCTCTGTTCAAAAGACACTCTACGATCTACGATTCTTATTTTGAAG
>NC_051413.1:22802599-22803018 GCF_015228065.2 Penaeus monodon
GAGTATATGGGTGTGGGTAAGCGCGCGTCTCAGCGTATGTTTACGGGGGTGTGTGTAAATAGCAAAGAAAAGAACAATGAAATACAGAATGCTCGCATCTGGGCGGGCGGAGGGAGGACGAACCATCTCAATTGTGGCGATTTTATCAAAACATTTTATTTTACGACTAGTCAGATACAAGAAAGAGCGAAAAGCTGATCCTAAACAGAGAAAGAATTACGACTCGAAAGAAGAGGTCGATGAAAATTTATATCTTAGATACTTTTTTCCTTTGTTTTTTTTCCCTGTGTTTCTTATCTCAGAGATAAATAAAAGAAGAAGAAGAATGGCTATTTCTTTGCATTTTTCTTCTCCCCTTTCTCTTTCGTTCTCTGGTGCTCTCTCTTGATCCTTTTCTGTTTTTCGTCCTCACTCCCCGT
>NC_051413.1:22803217-22803499 GCF_015228065.2 Penaeus monodon
TCAAAGCTGCTCCTTAAGAGCGCAAGGGCAAAGGGGCCGTGTATTTCAGAGTCTCCGCCAACCCATTTCTCCTTTTCTTGCAGTCGCTTTCATCCGAGATATTCTTGCGCACCTGAAATGTGATTTAGGTTACTAACGTGTTTGTAAAGGCTATTGGCTAACGCTTTCGGAGGAATCGTCTCTGTTGCCATTATAGGACGATTCGCTCTGTTTGTTTCATCTTCTTTCGTTTATTTTCTGCTTTATACGCCCTATCAACATTGGTCCGGTGTTTTCACGTTA
>NC_051413.1:22803963-22804591 GCF_015228065.2 Penaeus monodon
TCTCTTCCTGCAGTTCAAATTGCGAAGCGAGGCCTGTCACGCTGAAGAAGCGAGATCTTGCGTGAGACGACTTACTTCAAGGGAGTTCTGAAGAAGCGACGAGGCAAGCGAGGGAAGCTCCCCTCGGCTCGGGAGGACCGGCTCGCAAGTCCCCGACGGAGGAAAAGGGGACCGAAGGCGTCGGGAAATTACGCCTCTCGTTAACGAAGGTGAATGAATGTTGTCATTCTAACAGAAAAGGGAAGAATGGGAGAAGGAAAATATGAAGTGAGAATGTTGGAGAATGTTGCCATGGTGACAGATAAAGCGGAAGAATAGGAGAAGGAAAACATGTAGCGAGTGTTGGAGAAAGTTGCTCCGGTGAAGGTGAGTGGAGAATGATGACAAGGCAGGAGAAAAATGAAAGAAAGTGACGAAGGAAAATGTCTCCACTCGCCGCATTTGATCAATTACAGTGGCTCTATTTTTCACTTTTGCAATTAAGGCGACAAAGAATGAAGGAAATCCAAATGATTATGAGAATCATTCTAAAATTCACTATAATTTTCTTTTATTCATATACGTATGTGTAAGCACATACACACATACACTTATATGTGCAACATCTATCCACTGCTGCTGCTGCTGC
>NC_051413.1:22804677-22805010 GCF_015228065.2 Penaeus monodon
AACAGGTAAAGTTACATATACAGAAATGTGCACATCTATATACATCGATGTGTGTAAATATTTACTATCGAAGCATCCTGTTCCCGGCAGGTAGAGAAAAAAAAGTATGTAGTCACTTAGCTAAAAGACGTAAAGTAAAAGAGCAAGATAATTCAAGGAGAGCTTTGTCGACGAGAATTTAATTCTAAAACGACTTCTTTTACTGAGACTAATGCTATGAAAACAGTAATGGAAAAGGGCGACAGTAACTGATGTTGATGCGGGTAGTAAAGATTTGGAAATAGGAATATTCATTGCAAGAATAAAGATAGCGATAAAGGCAACTGTAACATG
>NC_051413.1:22806073-22807292 GCF_015228065.2 Penaeus monodon
AGTGCTGTGAAATCCCGTGAGAGAACGTGTTATATGTTCTCGACAAGAATATAGCTTTTAGCTATGATCGGAGAGCAATTCTATCTGAAACACAAACATGTTCTTCCATCCTGTTCCTTGTATTTTTCATTTATCTTTCTTCTGTCAGTCTGTCCGTTACTCTTCCTTTTCCATCCCTCTCCTCTTGTTTACATTCCAAACACGTTTCTCATACCCATTTCATTAATCATTTGATATATGTAAATTTACATTATTCTGTATAAGCTTCATTGTGTAGTAAAGCTTCATTCACGTACATAGATACATTTTCCAGACGATTAAGACATTGATAAGATTTCACTCTAACATTGCCCCTTTTTCCCTAGTCTCTGTTTTGATTATGAATATATCGCATTGACTCCCCTATCTTCTAGCAGTCCTTATCAACCATCTCCACCCAGATTTCCATCAAGTCAACCTGTGTCCCTTAAAACAATACAGACCCGCACGTTCAGTCCCCTCCCTTGCTTTTCCAATCCCATTTAACTTATCCCTTGATTTCCGATCTTCAATCTCTGTCGTGCTTATTGACAATCGCGTTTTGCCAAACCCCTTCCGCCAATGAACAAGCTTTACTCTGCTTCCTACCAGTTTTCCCCGTGTTTGAACCTGTATTTCATCATGCTGCTCATCGACCTAGCTGCCCTTAATTACATCGTTAATGTAACAGACACGCTCTTGGATAGACATAGGGACAAAAAGGTAAAAGACGTGTGTTGTCTTAATGGGGCGCTTCCGTTTCCCTTTGTTACGTCACGGTCCAACGGCCGCTGATTAGTAATGTTTGTAACACAGGTACGTAGGAAAGAGAAATGAATAAAGAGATATAAATAGATTTAAAACAGAAAGATAATGTTGCATCATAATGGTGAAATGTATTTGCTTAGGTGTGGGTGGGCGTCCGAAGGTATGTGTGTATGTGTGTGTGTATGTGTCCATGCAGGAAATACTAACACCTTTAATCATTTCTCCCCACGACCTCTCAAGAGACCAATGGCTTGACTGTATTAGTAATAGATAAATGACATGAAAATGGAAGATGGGTATTACTCACCGAGGCTCGCCAAACCTGTAGGAGAGATGTCGGTAACTTTCACACTCCCTTTTCTTGTTTCTGAAAATGGAACATTAGTCATTTACCAATCAGTTTGACACGAGGATCAATGATATCCTACCTGTT
>NC_051413.1:22807405-22807562 GCF_015228065.2 Penaeus monodon
CAGTGACTTTCGTTCATGGTTGTTCATTTCACGGCTTATGCAAAGCTTTCAAGTGACTGTGATTTTGGGACAAATGATAGAGTTTATGTAGCCAAGACATAATTCGTATATGAGATTACGAATTAGGAGAGATGAGAATTCTTCCAGATCACTGCTT
>NC_051413.1:22808718-22809052 GCF_015228065.2 Penaeus monodon
TGAATTCAAAAAATTACCACTAGCTGCTCCTGACCATCCCGTCATACTGATTGGTAAATAATTCCTATTTTACTTTCAAAGACCACGAAAAAGAAGTGTGAGAGTTCTTAACTTCCTTTGCAACAAGTTTGGCGTGGTCGTTGGCTCTTGTGCAAGGTTCGTGAATAAACCATTTTCTCTTTATCTATTATTGACGCACCAATTCATAACATGTGTGAATAAAGAGCAAGTCATTAGAATACGAGTTTCCGATCGAAGCGTTGGGTTGTAGAGGCAGAATACAAAGACATACGGAGGTGTTTAGCGTGTCCATTCTTTTGCTGTTTCTTCTGCC
>NC_051413.1:22809252-22809689 GCF_015228065.2 Penaeus monodon
CACATTTCACCATTAAGATAACACTATAAGGATAATGTAATCAAAGGCAGCTTGGTTATTGAGTAGCATAATGAAACAGAAGTTCAAACGTGGGGAAAACTAATAGAAAACAGTCACAGAGAAAACTCTATTTATTTGCGAAAGGCGTGGGAGACGGAACAAGGGGTTGGCAAGAAGCGACTGTCAATAAGGACGGCAGAGATTGAAGATCGGAAATCAAGGGATAAGGTTAATGGCATTGGAAGAGCGAGGCAAGGACTGAATTCGTGGGTCTGTATTGCGTGAAAGGAGAGTGGTTGACTGGTGGATTTGGGTGAGAATGGTGGAGAGGAGTAGCTAGACGATTAGGGAAGTAATAGAGATGAGAGAAAATAGAAATGGAAAGGGGGGAGGGAAAATGAGTAAGATATACAATAGAATGCCTTGTAGAGTTTGAA
>NC_051413.1:22809854-22810127 GCF_015228065.2 Penaeus monodon
CTGTACATCAAGTAGAATAGGTTAAAGAATTATGCATAGCCACACTTAATATCATGAACTGTATGATTTCCTCAATAGGTCACGCGTAGTAAGTAATTAATTTGTGGTATCAGAATAATGTCAAGGATAATGTTGTCAATCTTGGATATGAAGAACAACATTGTTATTCCATTCTCTTTGAGCCGTATTGTTCTTTCCATTCTGGTTTCTCTAGGAGCAGAATTATTTTGATGTATAAATCACTAGTAACATATTCTGAATAACTGAATATGT
>NC_051413.1:22810387-22810616 GCF_015228065.2 Penaeus monodon
GACTTTCTTTCCTGGTTGTTCGTTTCACAGCCTATGCTATGATTTTGCGTGACGGTAACTTTTGAACAAATGAAAGGGCTTATGTAGGCAAGACATAATTCGTATATTAGTTTGCGAATTAAGAGTGAAAAGAGAAGGAAATTTGAGTAAAATGAAAGACGGTTGAGGAGAGGAGAGAGAAATTACAAGACGGAAGGACAAACATTAATAAAGAGACAATGGGAAAATC
>NC_051413.1:22810658-22811279 GCF_015228065.2 Penaeus monodon
AAAAAAATAACAAGGATGAATTACATCACAAGCTTTTCGATTATATCAATTGTCTTCCCTCGCTCTTTCCTGTGATTTCCCAGGTGTGGGCTTTACTTTTTTTACGATTGTTTCAATCCTTAAGTGTTTCCTGTCTGTCTGTCTCTGTCTGTCCCTCTCTCTTTATTTTCCTCCCCCTCTCTTTCTAACTCTTTTTTTTTACACTGCCCCTTCTGTCTTTATTGAATTTTTTCTACTTTATTCCTCTCTCTCTCTATCATTGTTATCATTTCTTTTTCATTTCCTCTATTTTTTTAGGTTTTCAGGCGCGTTTCGCTTTGCGTCGCATCGCGTTCGGTGTGGCCGCGACACAATCTGTTCTTCCTTCTCTATCCTCTATTATTAGTATACATTATTATGCACTAATCTATACGGATCATATTCGCAAATCCTGCTACAAATATTTACACAAGGAAAGTAATAGTAAAGAAAATTATTTTATCGTTATATTTTGGCTCGAAATTCGCCACCCCCCCTCTCCTCATATACACATCTTTTCTATAATATAATTTTGTCTCATGAAGAAAGATGGAAGTCTGGAGGTAGTTCTACCTCGCTTCCCCACCGTTCAGCCATTCTCAA
>NC_051413.1:22811623-22812180 GCF_015228065.2 Penaeus monodon
AATTTTGATTCCTTAACAAAAGCTTCCCAATAATTTACGATTTGCGATCTGTCTGCCAATATCATCAACAGCTCTAGCTTTCTTGATATTGTAATTTTAATAATAGTAATCGTTGTTCCATCTTTATTGTTATCTATATTACTTGCAGTTTCATTGTCCTAACTCTCGTCATGTTAACCATCATCCTCATTTGTAATTGCTGCTATTAGCACTGTTTCTATTCTTACAGTGTTACTATTTCCATTGCGTACTTCTGCTACTTGCGTTCATATCAGTTTTCTAATTACTGTCATTTTTACCGCAACAACTTTCAAGATCATTAATCTCTGTCCTTAAAGGAAATAATCCTCGTCGACACCACTTTCCTTGAATATCCGGTAAGATTCATCTTGCTCTTTTATTTCACGTCCTTTTGCAAAGTCAATTTGCATAAAATATTTCCGTCTGCACGGCACAGGGTATGTTGATAACAGGGTTTACACACACGCACAGATGCATGTATGCGGTATGTGAATCTGTGCTTTTTATTTCTTTTTTACATATGATGTAAGTATATG
>NC_051413.1:22812250-22812903 GCF_015228065.2 Penaeus monodon
ATATTACTCACAAAATTGTGTTTGTACATGGGTCTTCATGCGTACATGAGTGAAGGATGTGTATAAGGATGTAAATCATAAATCTAACACTGCCTTCTTATATATGATAATTAGGATTTCGTTTTCCTTTAGCTCCTTCATTAAAAAGTGAAAATGAGAGCCACTGCAATTTATCAAATATGACAAGTAGGGACATTTTCTTTTCTTCTTTCCTCCCTTTCTTTCAATTTGTGTCATTTTTCCCCTGCCTTGACATCATTCTTCAACACCCAGAGCTGCATTTTCCAACACTCACTTCATATTTTCCTTCTCCCATTCTTCCCTTTCTTGGCAACATTATCCAGTACTTTTTTTTTATTCTCCAATTCTTTCACTTTCTGTTACAATCGCAACAGTCTTCACTTTCGCTAACGAGAGGCGTAATTTCCCGACGCCTTCGGTTCCCTTTTCCTCCGACGAGGACTTGCGAGACGGTCCTTCCCTCACTAGCTTCGTTGCTTCTTCAGGACTCTCGCCTCCTTGAAGCCGGTCGCCTCACGCAGGGCATGTCTGTCCTTCTGTTGCTGCTTCATCCATTTGTCAAGCCTTTATAACCCAGGCTGCATGTAAGGTTCTGGCTTGAGTCTTGGTAACATAAGAGGCTTGTGGTAATT
>NC_051413.1:22813295-22813485 GCF_015228065.2 Penaeus monodon
ATGTTGCTCGGGTTAACATCCTTCATATGCAAAAACTAATCCTTTTGCGAGGGAGTTCGGGAAGTAAAACCGGTCCAGTGGTATAATAATCTTCAAAATCATGATAGTTGAATGAAGTTACACTCAAATTGTAGAATGAATTAATGTCGCTTTGGGATAACATTGACATCATTCTTTATAATGAAAAGCA
>NC_051413.1:22813582-22813910 GCF_015228065.2 Penaeus monodon
TTGAGGTCAATTTGTATAAAATCTTTTCTCCGTCTGTACGACGCATGATATATCGATAACATTGTGTGTGCAGATGTATGTCACCATCATACTCAGCGCTTACCATGAAGCATAACATGCCGATGACTTCTCTGTCCAGGCTCTGACAACTTGAAAAGGAATATGTTTGCCGCGATGAAAACCTACTTTGAAAATTTCTCATTAACACTGCATTTTCAGCTTGATAATGTTTTCCTTTTGAAAGTCATATTATCACATTTCAAAAACGTATAGCACAATACCCGACGCTATAATGCTGCGGTCGCCTCTATGGCGTACAGGAATTACG
>NC_051413.1:22814191-22814268 GCF_015228065.2 Penaeus monodon
TTGAATTATTTGTTGATTAATTTTTCAAAGCAGTTACCAGGTTACACGACGTTCCCTGCGCATGTGCACATTCATGA
>NC_051413.1:22814396-22814532 GCF_015228065.2 Penaeus monodon
TGATGAATGTGTGTACATTCATGAATACATACTTGTACACACTATATGATAATATCATGCAAATGAGAAACAGCGGCTCTCTACATCACTGATGTCCCCCTGGTCCTAATCGTGTCTATATGACAATTTCCCCACA
>NC_051413.1:22814576-22815167 GCF_015228065.2 Penaeus monodon
GGAAAAGGAAAAATTGTTTCCTGGCAAAGTGACCGTGAATTTCAAAGTCTTCACCTTCCCTTTTTCCCTTTTCTTGTAGTCGCTTTAATCCGAGGATTTCTCGCTTACATTTATTGTCATTTGGGTTACATGGGTGTTCGTGAAGGTTATTAGTGTAAATGCTCTTAGAGGGATATGGGAATAGGATACGTATGGATTAGGATATAACAATATTTACCGATTGTTAGAGGTTAATGATTATGTAATAGGCAATGATATATCCAATGTGACTGAGAGATAATTGGAAAACATGGGTACACAATGGAATAGAGAGAAAAAACACAAGTAGTAGGAAATGGATAAAGAAGGAGGGGAGAGCGAAGTGGATATTGATGGAGGAAGGAGGTAGTAAAATATATGG
Organism: Penaeus monodon; assembly: GCF_015228065.2. Taxonomy (NCBI): domain Eukaryota; kingdom Metazoa; phylum Arthropoda; class Malacostraca; order Decapoda; family Penaeidae; genus Penaeus; species Penaeus monodon. Next base: position 22,814,977 of record NC_051413.1, read on the forward strand.
AGATAGAGGCAGCGAAGAGGGGTAGAGAGAGGTTAGAGAGTGGAAAAAAATAATAATGTGGCATAATATATTGATACTTGTCAAAAAAAATCATCCCATTTGCCATTATTTATTCGTGTATCTGTCTCTTTCTTTTTCTCTCCCTCTACTTCCATTCCCTCCTCCGCGTTTCAATATCTGTCATCCATTCC
>NC_051413.1:22815380-22815696 GCF_015228065.2 Penaeus monodon
ACAAGACTAACCAGAAATCAGATACTAATATCATGGGGCGGCAATATCCCAATCGTAATGACTTTCATTGCGACTCCAATGCCCATCAGGGGTAATGGCTTAAAATAATCATCGCCAAAAAGCGTTTAATGCCGCAAATGATGATTTATAATACTACTCTTATTATGGAATGATTATCCACCGAACATTTTAATAATTAGGAATGTCATACTGATACGGTGGGTAATTGCCCAGTCTATACTAAAGCAAAAAATGTGGTGGGATTTGCTTTTGTTCATGACCCTAATGAGGTTCAATTGCTGCCTCGTTATTCATG
>NC_051413.1:22816295-22816361 GCF_015228065.2 Penaeus monodon
AGGCTAATAGTTGAGCACCCTATTTACGAATATTACTATATTTTTATATCACTAGGTGTTTATGCT
>NC_051413.1:22816484-22816580 GCF_015228065.2 Penaeus monodon
TGTTATGTGGTTGGTATGTAAGTATGTATATAAGGCCTACATAGTGAGCACCCCTATTTTACGAATATTTCTATCACTTTTCTATCACACTAGTTG
>NC_051413.1:22816635-22816962 GCF_015228065.2 Penaeus monodon
GGATAGATAGATATGACGATCAATGAAGAAAATAGATAGATAGTAGATGAAAGTATTGATTGATTGTATGTTAAGATAGCTGATTGTCTGTTCGAAAAAATGAGGGGAATCGTTGTTATAGAGTAGAGCAAAACCATCATCTGGTTAAATGCTCAGGAATAGTCATCGCACCGACACAACTGATATGACATAGTCGTGAACTAGATTCGTTCATTTCACAGCCTCTGACTCTTCCTGCTCATCGATTGCAGTGTACTAGGATGCAGCACTGTGTCGATATATTGCCGAAAACTGTTGTGCAAAGATAAAATTCTCCTTTTTTCTGTA
>NC_051413.1:22817096-22817596 GCF_015228065.2 Penaeus monodon
ACGTACGTGCACGCATGTATATGTGTAACAATCCCCCGTGCAGTATATAAGAGACACGCCTTCTCAGAGTGAAGCAAAAAATAACGAGGCTTTCGAAATAGCAAGCGTCATACGGCCGAGTCGCCAGAGGATGAACACATTCTTTCTGCAGATTATCATACAAGATGTCCATTTATTCTTCTCGCTTGTCCAGGGAAGAGGAAATCACGGCCGGAGATTTATGGCCTTGACGTTTTACCTTCTACGAAGACCCATTGCCTGTTCTTTAAATTTTGAGCTGAAGCGCCGCCGGCCTCTCAAATTACCCAATTCTCCCGGCAAAATTGCCTTCCCTGGACTAAGGAATTTTTGCCAAATGGAAATTCTGTCCTTGATGGAGACTCTCTGGTTGGATGTGATTTTACGCCATTGAGCTCTGAGTTACTAGCGGCCGCTGACTGTTTGACTCTGCCTTTGATGGGGGGAATCTTCACGTAATGTTAATTTATCTTTGCGATCTC
>NC_051413.1:22817665-22817833 GCF_015228065.2 Penaeus monodon
GGTAGGTGCAGGAGGAAAAAATGAATATTTCTCTCCTGGAAAATGTGGAGCAAGCCTCCTCTATAACGCCTGTTTGAGCTTATTAGGATAGAAAAGGCGAGAGGGCCGGGAGTGTGTGCGGCTTCTTGGATTTCGTTTTGTTCTGTTTTGCTTTCCCACCAGAGCCAA
>NC_051413.1:22818277-22818619 GCF_015228065.2 Penaeus monodon
TAGTGGTCGAGTAAAGTTGGATAATTCAATCTGATAAGCAACATGCAATGCTAAAGGGACAATAATTACACGGAGAAATATGACCCAGCACAAAACCACAGAATTACGAAATTAACAATCTTTAACACAGACAAAGCCATTCACATGATTCTGAGACGTAACACAGAGGTCGAACAGTCAGGTGTAAGCGAGATAAGGCAGGCTTAGTGAGAGCGGCCTTATCTGCATCACTTGAGGTTAAAATTCACAGCACGTCCGACCTCTCACACGCAATCCTTGACCTAATATGACCTCGTTAAGCGGCGCTGTGATAGCCTGGTGGATACACACACATATACATGC
>NC_051413.1:22819470-22819730 GCF_015228065.2 Penaeus monodon
TAAATTATTTTTTATGAGTTTAATCGACGAAATTTTGATAATGGTAACCGAATAAGCAATCAAAGTAATAGACGGAGAGTTAAAAAAGGTTGATTAATTCATATGTACACAAGTCCATGCAAATTCAGGGAAGGGTGAGGGAAAAGAAAATCACTAAGACAAACAGCTGACTGATATTCAGCAGTATATTTAGCTCCTGAACGAATTCGGACATCTACATATATTCGCAAAAGATGTAAGTATATTCACTAATGCAAACT
>NC_051413.1:22820062-22820302 GCF_015228065.2 Penaeus monodon
AAGTTAAGCTTACAACGTGAAGTTCAGCAAATGCTACTCTCTCTCTATAAATTTTTCATGGATTCATGCTGCTGCAAGAGGGAAGACTGTACACCCTGGGACTGCTCCCTTGTCTTCGCACCAACATTTCCTTCTTTATGACTTCGTTTCTATTCTTTGTTTTATGTTTATTTCTAGAATTATTTAGTTTAGTTTATTATTTTTTACTATGTTTATCTGTAGTGATATTTATAGTGTCGA
>NC_051413.1:22820343-22820939 GCF_015228065.2 Penaeus monodon
ACATAGAGAATGTGGAACCGTCTGTTTTATTTTGTATTTTCTTGTGAATAACAAATTTTCCGGGAAAACTATTGTCATTCCTATAGTTATCTTTTTTATAATTATTAAAAACACTCTTTTCCGGGAAAACTATTGTCATTCGTATAGTTATCTTTTTTTATTATTATCAAAAACACTCTTATACGCTAACTCAGTATGGGAAAATTTCCCTCATATATATTTTCATTTTCGTTAAATTACAGACACAGATGTCGACTCAGTATTGTTAGCGACCTACAGTTGCATCATACGAGAAGCGACTTAGGAATAGAGTACTTAAGGCAGACTATCTTTAGACTCAAAATTGTGTGAAATGCTATGGTATTTCACACAACTTTGAGTCTTATATTCTGAGAATTTGCCACGGTTGTAAGACATATTACAGCTTATGTAATGAACTTTTATCGGTCAATATTGCAAAAAGAATTTTAAAGTTTAGTTAAGTTCTTATTTCTATATTTGGTAATTTGTCTACTTATGTTTATCTATTTATTATCCATTTGTACATTTACAGTATCATGTATTCTTTATTTGTTTTTGTTTTTTTACTATTACTA
>NC_051413.1:22821867-22822222 GCF_015228065.2 Penaeus monodon
AAAATTTCACATTTCACATTTCTACATCTGACGTTAGATCTCAAACACATACACATTTCTTTTGCATTATGAGACCATTTTTTTTTCTGATTATTTCAAAGCTCGAACTCTAAAGTAAAAAAAAATATGTCGAAAATAGAATCACCGAACTTCTAAGTAGCTTTGCGCGACATTTTCATTTGTCTTTGCAACAGATCTGTTTGCACAATGGCCGTCAGATCTTGTAGAGTATTAATTATTTTCGTCTAGCACTTCTTTCGTCATTTTCCATTTGAAAACTGCAAAGGCTCTGCCATTTTCCACTTTTGCGTCAGTCCACCTGTCGATTTGGATTTTATATCGTTAAATCTGACTA
>NC_051413.1:22822734-22822834 GCF_015228065.2 Penaeus monodon
AGGTGCAAGAAAATCATATAACTATATTTTGGAATTTAAAATGTGCAATGACACGTATACACTTTTTCATTTTTTTTCTCAATTTTACTGTTACTATCAT
>NC_051413.1:22823502-22823654 GCF_015228065.2 Penaeus monodon
TTTTTTTTTATAAGATTATGAATTAGCATAAATTTACCTGCAAAGTAGAGACAATTCAGACTTACTAGGAACTTCCACTACTGATTCAAGCACTACTAAGAAAGGCATTTATAGAAGTGTGCATATACGTGGAAAGTGGCCACGCGTAATAG
>NC_051413.1:22826557-22826691 GCF_015228065.2 Penaeus monodon
CAACGTTTTTTTCAATTTCACTTTAATACCGAACCCCTTCCCTTTATTTTACTATTTTCATTTTACATTATTTTATGCTTTTATTTTCACTTTTAAAAACTTGCTTAAATCCAGTTTTTTATTAATCACTTTTA
>NC_051413.1:22828234-22828349 GCF_015228065.2 Penaeus monodon
CACGTTCATTTTACAGAATATCCTTTTTTGTTACTTAAAGAACAGGGAACAATGTAGTGTATTAGAAGATGTCTTCATGTTGACTGGACTTCCGTTCTCTTGCTTTTCAACTGAT
>NC_051413.1:22828710-22828868 GCF_015228065.2 Penaeus monodon
CATCTGGACTTGAGAAACCGTGATAAGCCCTCCTCTAAGCCACCTGCGCGTCTGAAGAGAGTTCGAGGAGCGAAAAATGCAAAGGTTCGTAATGATTTTTCTTTCATTTTTGTGTGTTTTTTATCTGGCCACTTTTCTTTGTAGAGCTCTCGTTGTCG
>NC_051413.1:22829032-22829124 GCF_015228065.2 Penaeus monodon
GACAACTTCTCTCCCTCTCTTTATCAACTTTCAGTCTCTTAATCTGTCTGTTTATTTCTGTTTCCCCTCTCCCTTCCCCTGTATTCTCTTTG
>NC_051413.1:22829657-22829985 GCF_015228065.2 Penaeus monodon
CTAAATAGCTATTGTATCCCAACATTTTCAACGCGATAATGAGATTAAACAATATTAAACAAGCGTCTGCAAAGTAAAACAAGAAATGGAAATCACCGATGCTTTTATGAGCCGAAATAAATACAACGGTGCAAGATCTGACAAATATAGTGCAAGCAGACGTATTGCAAAGATCGAGGAAATTGCACAACATGATGATACTTGGGTCTTTTTGGCAACGACTGGTCTCTCTGCAACATGTGTTGCAACGGGAAAGGAGTGAATGAATGTTTTCGAAGCTATTGTTAAGAGGACTGTGAAGATGAATGGAAAGAAAGTGTGTTATGTT
>NC_051413.1:22830151-22830688 GCF_015228065.2 Penaeus monodon
TATGAATACGCTATGGTAAAACAAAATGATGTGGAATTCTTCTTAAAGGCACCTGCGCTTCTTAAGGATGTTCAAAATGAACTTCAGGAAAATTCTCATCCCAATGTCATTTGTGACTCTTTTTTTACTTTTCTCTCAGTTCCTCTGTGAATATCTGTGCCTCGGTGCCGCTTGCTAATTTCAGTCTTTTTGTTTGTCTACTGTAACGTGTCTTTTTCTTTCTCACAGAAACATATATTGGCGCTTTGGGACACACATACATACATGGATAGAGGCTTAGTTCGAAATGTGGGGGAGGGGGGTGACTTATTAGAGTGTTCATTAGACAAGGATACGAGAAGAGACGTTGCCGGGACTGAAGGCTCAAGACGAGATATTATGCAAACGCTTCCAGCAATTATATTTTCTTATAAGACCTGAAATCTGAGTGAAATACCGATAATGTGAAGAGGGTATAGGAGTGTTAGGGGTAAAGTGAAGATAAAGAAACAGTGAGCAGGTAATGTGAGAGGAATGTTATTACAGTAAAAAGATACT
>NC_051413.1:22830899-22831071 GCF_015228065.2 Penaeus monodon
ATAAAATGGGCTTCCCTCGAAAAGCATGTATACCTACGCCTGAATTTAAAATTTAAAACTTCATATTGATAATGATACTTTACACTCATTTCAGTCATTGTGCCACTTTCTTATGTGACTTTGAGAAACAGCTAGTTTATATTACATTCCAAAGAGAGAGTTTGTCTTTAGG
>NC_051413.1:22831208-22831759 GCF_015228065.2 Penaeus monodon
CCCATCTTTGATAGCCTTGCGGAGAAAGATTTGGCCTGAAGTTGTAAACATTAATGGTACTGTTATGGATTTTTTTTTATCGAGTGCATCGTACTTCTCCATCTTCAGCTAGCTTACGAGCTGCTGCTAATGTTAAACCCCTGTATCATGGAGCCACAGGTATACATATTAGGGTGTTAAGAATGTTCTCTCTCCTAATTGGGTGTGTTAGCGGTTTGATAGGTCACTCTCTCGCTTCCCAGTGTTAATAAAGATGGGCTCTGTTACAACGTTATGACAAATTCCTTGCAACGTTTTGGCTTTTACACCTCGTCCATCCTGATGAGAACTATGGAATTAGAATCCTTCGTTACACTTTATTACGTGACCAACATCAAAGGAGGATCCTCACGAGCACTGGCTTGTTAAACATTCCACTGACCAACTGTAGTGAGGAGTTATACTGTAGTAAAGTCTTGTTTGTTAAGACTGAAGTTTTAGTTTGAGATTGGAGATTAGTAAAACGTTGGATGCCCCGTTTTCAATGAAGTTTCTACAACGGTGCCTTCAGT
>NC_051413.1:22832638-22832839 GCF_015228065.2 Penaeus monodon
CTGTAACAGAAATTAAACATTATGCTTTACTCAAAAATGTACGAAACCCAAGCCAATCACCACCTCTGAGATTTGCATAAACATGCACATAGCTAAAGCAGAAGCAGCTTAGATTTTTTCCCCAAAAATAAGCTTAAACTAAGCAGATAGATTTGGATAATGTAAATGTTTCAGTGTAGTACCTCCTACTGAAAGCAGCGC
>NC_051413.1:22833925-22834370 GCF_015228065.2 Penaeus monodon
ACAACAGAGTGCATCCCCCAAAGCAACTTAGAAGATTTAGTGACATCAAGAGAAATGCATCATAATTAAGAAAACCAGTATATTTCCTCCTTTTTCATTCCAGACTCATAACGTTGCTTCAGAGGAGAAGGCCGAGGGGAGGGGCTTCGATTTCCCTGCTTATAACAGCCCTTTGGCGATGCTATGGACCCGAGTCACGTAAATGCTTTGCGTCTGAATAAAACCTGGGCTAGAAAGTGGCGATGTTATCTACAAGGTCCGCGTTGTACATTGCCAGGATGTTTAGCATGAGGTTGTTGTAAAAGCACCCACTTGTTTTTTTTTTTTTTACGTAAATGAATAGGGTTTAGGATATATGCCTTTTGTATAATATCACTATCTTATTGTGAAATAATAATAACATAGTTGTGTATCTCCTCTTCTGAATTACTAGAGAACAGCAAAA
>NC_051413.1:22840065-22840616 GCF_015228065.2 Penaeus monodon
TGACTGACCATGATGTGTCACGTTAATTCCTAAGTAAGCGTTCCCACCGCGCCATTCAATTCAATTCCTGGCCATTCACATTCAGTGATGCGTTTGGTTCCATTTTTTCAGCATTGAATGACAATCATCCGACTGCAATATTACAAATATGGCAATAATTTAGCATGTAGCTCCAAGTATATTTCCTAATATTTATATTTTGTACTATTTTTTTATCTTAAATTATCTTAAATTTTTTTTTCTCAAATTTTATCTTAAATTTTATCTTAAATTAAATATTTATCTTAAATTGCTCATTATTAATCCTAAAGAAGTCATAAAACTTCTCTGGATTGTTGACCAAATCTGGGAACAAATGGGCGAATGTTCCAAATTCCTACAATTTATGGGATGCACCCACATTTGTTTCCTCCGCCTCCTTCTACGCCTTTTTAGCCATAGCAACACTGCTATTTCTGCAACGTCAGACACGTCCATCTCACTCGAAGGCTAATTTCATACTAGATGACTCATGAATGAGAAGTACGCTGATTGTGGTGGTTGGAACGATG
>NC_051413.1:22842673-22842821 GCF_015228065.2 Penaeus monodon
ATTAAAACACCTTGCTATCTATTTATACTAGGTTTTGCCCCACTAATTTAACACAATTCGCCTATCTTGAAAATATTTCTATCCAACAATAAAAAAACCTATATAAAGCTAACCCATGTACACACAACTTTATAGTAACCCTTTTTTC
>NC_051413.1:22842877-22843481 GCF_015228065.2 Penaeus monodon
TATACCACACAAATTTAAATACACAACATAAACTTTAACCAAAAATAATTTAAGTAAAAAATGGGCCCTTTCAAAACAACCAAACTCACACCAAATTATTCATTTAGCCCGCCCTTTTTTCCTTGGGGAAGGAAATTCCCTCTTCCCCACCAAAATTGGAACCCGCCCCTCTGCAAAAAAGAGGGCCATAAAAAACCCAAAAGGAAACCAGCTTAAAATTGCAATAAAAAAATTGGAAACCCTTTTGGCAGGGGGTGGGGGGAAGGAGGGCCCGGGGTGTAGGGCAATTGAATTGATTGGTAAGGGTTGTTTTGGGGGAATTAGAGGAAAATTAAAAAAAGGTGTGGGGCCTTTGGGGTTTTTAAAAATTCACCGGGTTCCCCAAAAAACGGACCCCTCCCGACCACCCCGGGGCCCCCAAAATGGGAAAAACAATTTTATCACTGAAGGGGGCCCTCCACCTTGAAAAGGTGTAAATCCAATTCCCCATCTTCCTATAAAAAAACCCAAAATTTTGCCCCTTTTGGCCATTTTAACCCCCCCTTTTTCATAAAATAAATTTCCCCAAAAGAAATTTTCTGCCTAAGTATACACCTATTGCTAT
>NC_051413.1:22845705-22845877 GCF_015228065.2 Penaeus monodon
ACGATTGTGATACATGAATTCACTGACATACCTGTGGATTCGTTTACAGAACAAATATCTTTGACGAGCAGCTTTCCAACCCGGCGATGTTGTTTTTTTTCTGATTTCTTTATTTCCAGATTTCTGCGTTTCGGTGTGGGTCAAAAAATCATCTTAGAGTAAATATTGCTGT
>NC_051413.1:22845943-22846116 GCF_015228065.2 Penaeus monodon
TGTATCTAGATCGAGTATACAAAGTGACGAGAGGTACAAATACAACAGTACACGACTTTACAAACTAAATTTCCTAACAGAGACTGAAACTGCAAAGGGATACCGGATAGTTTCGGCTTGAAAACGTCACGGTTGCACTGTTTTTCTTATCACTATGGCTGTGTATCTTCTCG
>NC_051413.1:22846360-22847175 GCF_015228065.2 Penaeus monodon
GAGACATTCACTCATTCTCTCAGACAGACATCCATCCAGGTAATCAAGCCATAAATCACATTTCCTCAGTGCCGAGTTTATCTATTGCTGTTGCTAATGAATTTCTGTGGCGGAATTACGGCTCATTCCCGACATTCCTAATTACGGATTCAGAACGCTTAGGTCGAGGTCTAATGGAGTTGCAGTAAGGTATTTTACATAACTAATAATGTAGTAGTTTAGCTTGAAGTTGGAGAAATATTGAGTTTTTTATTTCAACTTATCATTTGTCACAAGGTGCAATAGATGCGAAATTTAATCTATGTATTTATACAGTTAATTAAAATGTTCCTTAATATATCAACGTTACACCTGCTTATTAAGACAGTAAACTGATATATCCGTCAGTTTACCACAGTCTTATCACTGCTAATTACGATAATGAACGGATATATCATTTAATATACCAATCCTATAGCTACTGTTAGTCTTTGCACGCCATATCGTGCAAAGAATAAGGTGTTGACCGTCTCATGCAGCCAAATTTTAACAGCCCGAACCTCACACGTAAATTTACCCAACTCGCCCTTTTCAAAAGTGTTAAAAATACATATACCTTCTATGTCAATTTGCTCGATAGCAGTGCATTCCTATAACAGATCATAAAGGTATTTAGATTACAATAACCATAATGATAGTTTTGTAACCAGCAGACAACATAAAAGATAGCTTATTTGTATACAAGCCACTAGTCTGTTTGAACACACACTTAAAAGATAGGAACACAATAAATATTATCAGATGCAGGATTTACGTACTTACTTTTTATGACAGTG
>NC_051413.1:22847209-22848159 GCF_015228065.2 Penaeus monodon
TTACCATTTCTTAAGACAGCAGTACATATATAAATTAAAAGCATAAAGTTATTCCGATACCAATAGCCATAGTGATAATTACGTACCAGCTCACATAAAACAGCCTATTCGAACAAAAAACAAAAAACTTACAATACAGGATAACAAAATGCATAACTTTTGAGGTTCGCTTTCTCATATATACTCATTAATACAATGAATTGAAAATCTTTAAGAAATTGAAACTGCATACTCTCGAAGAAATTTTGTTTTACAATTGTGTATTCATATAACAAACCATATAGGTATCTATACCGTAATAGCCATGGTGGTAATTCTGTACTCAACAGGCACAAAACATTACCTAGCCTATCTGACCACAAGACACACTTACAACACGGCAACACAACAGAGTTTATGATGTTAACGATTCACATACTTATATCTGCTTACTATCGCAGTGCATTATCATATCCTTCAGTAAATCAAAACTACATGTCTCTATATCATTTTCTTTAACAGAAGTGCATTTATGTATATCAAAACAGAGGGATATTTAGGTTACAAGATCCAGAGTGATAATTTTCTACGCAACAGATATAAAACATAACCTTTTTGTACACAAGGTATAATAACCTATTCAGATGTAAGTCACACTATCAACACAACAAAATTAATGATCTTCAAGATATCCTGAGATTCATGAGACCGAGACTACATCATAATTAATCCAATAACAGGAATCGGCACATGTGAGTAGTAATGTTGCTTGCAGAATTTCATTAGCAATGCATGATGCGAGTAAACTGACATGAACATTAAATTCACCAGTTGAATGTCTGAGAGGATGAAATAACGATTATGTGTGTAGATAATAGGGAGCAAGTTGATCTGTGCCAAAATTCCCTTCTAAGATCCGTCCGGCAAGCTAGGGTTAATGGTAGCCATCAAGAAAAGAGAAATGTTTGATA
>NC_051413.1:22849737-22849959 GCF_015228065.2 Penaeus monodon
TAATTTGCCTTCTAGAGGCAGTCAGCAAAAATCGAAAAACAAACAGCATTGCCTGCCCAACGCACCTGACAACCCAACACACTTAGCGATGTCCGATTGCGTGGTGAATCAGGCGAGCGACAAACAAACTTTGCTGCAGCTTTAAATGGAAGTAATTCATGCCGTTCAAAAATTGTAGTGGCGGGGACAACGAAAGTTTAAGTTACGGTTGAGGAAAATTGC
>NC_051413.1:22850527-22851201 GCF_015228065.2 Penaeus monodon
TGAATATTCCGCGAACGTGTAGACTATCGGTGCAGCTTGAACGTTTGTCAATCTGTCTGGATTTCAGTTCCATGTCTGTTTACCTGCATCACTTGGTCCGGCGGGCTTTGGTCGGCGAGAAGAGTTACAATTCTTTTCACTCAGAATGGCGAGCTGTGAAGTATTAATTCGCAATTTTCTCGTCTAGGGAAATACATTGCGGGGGGGGGGTGCTTTCTTTAATTTTCTCTCATTTTGTTTCTTTATCTTTAGATTAATTTCAAAGAGGAAGAGAAGAAGATTAAGACAGAGAGACAGGCAGACGGATATAGACTCACGTAAAGAGAAACAAATCGAAAGATGGAGAAAGGCGTTTACATACATACAGAGAGAGATATAGAACGAGAGAGATAAAAGCCATTAACCATTATAAATTGCTACAATACCTGATTTCAGTACGTCTAATATTTGGCAACAGCTGCAAAGAATTTTGGAGATAGATAAGCAAAAGATTAGATAAATAATGTTAAACCCATTTATATTCTACCCACATTTTCCAAAAAGAATCACATTATCGATAAAAGAATTGCGATCAACTTCTTGTAACAATAAAAACATCAAATTTTTGTCTCCCGCGTCCATTACGACCAGGGTTCAAAGGCGTCTGGGAAGAATTAATCACGCAAAAGGTGTTC
>NC_051413.1:22851653-22851815 GCF_015228065.2 Penaeus monodon
CTAAGGTCGCGCGTGCTAGGGTTAGTTTTGATTGACAGCCCAGATATGGCCCATCCTGAGTTGCCAAATCCTCACAATCCATGTGAGTTATTTTAATATATTTTGAAATATATTGACGAAAAAAAAAACACGATAATGATATTTTCCCCCTAGAACAAAGGG
>NC_051413.1:22852725-22852886 GCF_015228065.2 Penaeus monodon
GTCCATTAATTAAAACATAGGGCAAAAACAAGCAGAGGACGCATCGGTCACACACACACAAAAAGAAGAAAAAAAAAACTACCTCCCATCCCCCACCCGTGATGAGACGACATACGAGACCTTTCCTTTCACATCTCCTCTCCCATTCATTACGCTCGCTA
>NC_051413.1:22852952-22853340 GCF_015228065.2 Penaeus monodon
TCCCTGCCTCGTGCCTTTACTGATTCGCCAGCCTTCAACTCCGCTGACCGTCCACGTGCCCCTCACCCGGTCCTCCTATCCAGCATATCTCGCCCATACAGACTCCTCTGCCTCCCCCAAGACAACTAAGAGCTCTCCCGCTGAGACCGAAAACCAAAACACCAAAGAAGACTTAGAAAAAAAAGGAACAGGAATGACAAGCAAATCGAAAAACTCAACCCGAACCAACCATTGGGAGGAAACAGATCAGCAGCAGGTGCAAGAGGCTACCGCCCTACCCACTGCCCCAACCCTTCCTCCATTAGTGCCACCAGTCATCATGAACAACTATGCAGAACGAGATGTTGATGAAGACGGTTACACCAAATTCATATCAAGAAACAAGAGA
>NC_051413.1:22855411-22856718 GCF_015228065.2 Penaeus monodon
CTGGTGAGTTTCCCCGGGGTGAGTCAAATTGAGCCGCGGCTCCACTCCTGGTGGTGCCTTCCGTCAATTCCTTTAAGTTTCAGCTTTGCAACCATACTTCCCCGGACTCAAAGACTTTGGTTTCCCGGAAGCTCCCCGCCGGTCATGGGAATAACTGCGGCGGATCGCTAGTCAGCATCTTTTTAAGGTTAGAACTAGGGCGTATCTGATCGCCTTCGAACCTCTAATTTCGTTCTTGATCATGAAACATCCTTGGCAATGCTTTCGCAGTAGGTCGTCATGCGACGGTCTAAGAATTTCACCTCTAGCGTCGCAGTACGAATGCCCCCGTCTGCTTCTATTAATCATTACCTGGGGTTCCAAAAAAACCGACAAAATAAAACCGAGGTCCTGTTCCATCATTCCATGCACGACCATTCGGGCTGTAAGCAAGACCAGCCTCCCTCGAGCACTCTAATTTTTTCAAAGTAAACGTCCCGGGCCACAGGGGACACCCGGGTTAAGGCATAAAAAACCCCGTGCGCGCCGGCGGGGACACAGCTCGGAACCCGGCAGTAGCCGCCGCTAAGGCGGACCGCCGGTCCGAGCAGATTCCAAAACTACGAGCTTTTCCCAACCGAAACAACTTTAATACGCTAGTGGAGCTGGAATTACCGCGGCGGCTGGCACCAGACTTGCCCTCCACTCGATCCTCGTCCCAAGGATTTAAAGTGTACTCTTTCCCAAATTGCGAGGCCCCTTGGGGGCTCGCAACAGTATTTTTCGTCACTACCTCCCCGTGCCGGGAGTGGGTAATTTGCGCGCCTGCTGCCTTCCTTGGATGTGGTAGCCGTTTCTCAGGCTCCCTCTCCGGAATCAAACCCTGATTCCCCGTTACCCGTGATAGCCATTGTAGGCTTTTACCTACAATCGAGAGCTGATAAGGCAGGACGCCTGCAGGACCCCGGGGGCCGACCCAACCGGGGTTTCGGGAGGGTCGTGCGCCTCGGCCAAAGTTATTCTGATTCACCAAAGGGGATCGCGGCGGCCGGTTGAAGGCCGCCGCCGAGGGTTTTGGTCTAATAAAAGCGCTCCTCCCTCGCGTCGGAGACTACAAAGGCATGTATTTTGCTCTAGAATTACCACAGTTATCCAGTAGTGCGGTTCGGCAGAGATCCAATTTAGTTATATCTGATTTATGAGCCGTCCGCGTTTTTGCCTTAAGTCGCCTGTACTTACACCCTGCATGGCTTAATCTTTGAGACAAGCATATGACTACCCGGCAGGATCAACCAGGGAGAATTGGACAAAACAACAACGACCCTCGG
>NC_051413.1:22857579-22857699 GCF_015228065.2 Penaeus monodon
GGGGTAAATATATCAAACTGCTGCAAAGTAAGCATCTGTTGAGAGATTATACTAGGAAGAGAAATGTTATAGGATGGCAATGACACCGATATGGGTTGCAGGTAGGAGGTATTCATTGCA
>NC_051413.1:22857840-22857921 GCF_015228065.2 Penaeus monodon
TAAAATAATAAGGTAAGTGGGGAAAGGGAGAAGAAAGGGCCCAAACCCGATCCGAATTTCTGAAATGTGCACTGACCTACA
>NC_051413.1:22858407-22858480 GCF_015228065.2 Penaeus monodon
ATGGAAAATTTAAACCCCAAAGGTCCTCAACGAAGGCTCCTGGTACTGCTCAAAGCCTAGGGGTAGGGCATGG
>NC_051413.1:22858802-22858896 GCF_015228065.2 Penaeus monodon
TTATCCTGGAATTATCAAATGCTTCTTTGTGATCGGGATGATTGACTTGTTTCTATTTAAAAGATATTCAGCAGGAAGGAACTTGATTTTCATC
>NC_051413.1:22859718-22860137 GCF_015228065.2 Penaeus monodon
GAGGTCTTTCATTCCTTTCTAAGGCTTGAATTAAGGGGCCGTACAGATTATCATTACGTTGCGCTAGCCGGATCTCGTCCTCCGTGGGGGGGGGGGTCCATGGGAGGTACGGCTGGAGCACCCAAAGACCAGGGATGTAACAAAATGAATGGGGTCGGAACAGCGACCGTTAACATGTGCAGGTTGGATCTCGTCGCCCGAAGGATCCTCAACGGTAGGCCGCGGCAGTATTTACCAAGATGGGTGCAATGTCAGAAAATTTCACCTTGCGGGAGGCAAAGGTGGGCGGAGCTAGATTCAAGCGGGTTTGTGAGCGTCAGAGAGGGAGCGCGTGATAGCGCGTCGGCAACGACATTTTGCTTCCCGGGTAAATAAATAATGGTGACGTCAAACTCTGCTAGAACTTCAATTGCGCGGGC
>NC_051413.1:22861480-22861641 GCF_015228065.2 Penaeus monodon
CAGGGGAGGGAGCAGGTAAATCAAATTCGCAGATAGGCAGTCTGTGAATTCATAGGATATTACGGGTACACCAGCGTTAAAAGTCAATGGGCCGGGTCAGATTAAATACATGCACCTGACATCTATTATCAGTAATATTATGAAAGAAGGTAATGTTGAAA
>NC_051413.1:22864409-22864878 GCF_015228065.2 Penaeus monodon
ACCGGGGGGGGCCTGAACGGAGGGGGTCGGGGCGGAAGGGGAAAGGTTTTTTTTTTTTTTAAAATAAATAAATTTTTTTTTAATATTTTAAAAAAAAAAATTAAAATTTTAAAAAAAATTTAAAAAAAATTAAAATTTTAATAAAAATTTTATAAAAAATTTTTTTTAAAAAAAAATAAAAATTTTAAAAAATAAAAAAAATAAAAAAAAAAAATAATAAAAATAAAAAATTTTTTAAATTATTTTATAAAATAAATAATAAAATTTAAAAATATAAAAAATTTAAATTTAAAATTTTAAATTTAAATTTTAAAATAAATTTAAAAAATTTTAAAAAATTTTTTTTAAAAAATTTTTTTTTTTTATAATTAAAAATTAATTAAAAAAATTTATTATTTCAAAAAATAAAAATTTTAAAAATTATTTATTTATTTTTATTTTAATTAAATTTTCCCTATCCTGGGGGACC
>NC_051413.1:22865424-22865696 GCF_015228065.2 Penaeus monodon
TCCTAAATTTTCTTTTTATTTCCTTCCTTCCCCAACGAATATTCTATAAAATTAACAGGATTTACTTACCTAATCTCAAATTTTCTGCTTTCAATCTACCCTTGATGGCTAATTTCCTTTAATCAAATGTACCTACCATGGCAACGCGTTTTTGCGTACCTCTGTTACGAGTTTGAACTCCGTTAATATTTTAATGATGTTTTTCAGTTTGTAAAGCGGATTCTGTTTGAATATAAAAAATTATCTGTTAAAGCATATAAATGATATCTTTT
>NC_051413.1:22865745-22867343 GCF_015228065.2 Penaeus monodon
AACGGTTTTTCATAACCCTTTTGAACCGTTTTTGCCTAAAAAGAAATCGATGATTTAGTAATTTAAAATTGGAATTTACATTTGATTATTTAACGAGAATGCTGTTTAGTATAACAGCGAATTCGGTGTTTGAGTTAAAAATGGAAATTTGGTGTTTGAGACTATAATAGTGGAACAACCCACTTCTTATTACAAACCCCCCGAACATCCCACTTTGTATACTGCCTTCCGTTTTTCCGAAAACCCCTTCATCTGATTTTTCAACCCATTTCCTTTTTTATATATTAAACAGATATTTATAATACTAAACGATTTATTCGGTCCTTTAATGGAAATTCCTGATGAGTTTGGATTAAAGTTGAATGTCCGCTGATTATTGCTGTGCTTGGGCCCAGCTGCAAATTTTAGATATTACGAACAGCGGGCGACTTCGATCTCGGGCTTTTTACGAAATTTTCTGTTTTAATACCCTATAAAATTTACATTCCCTTTATAATACTCAAAACACCGACATGCCCTTTATGATACTAAACACGACATTTTGTTTAAACCTTAAACACCGAATTTCTACTTTTATAATTCAAACACAGCATTCCATTAAAAACTGACTTCGTTTTATTAATATCAAACACCGAAATTTATTTTAATGTATCAAAACTTGTTTGGCTTTATAATTACTCCCCCCAAAAACAAACGCCGACCTCAATTTGATTCTCACAACTTCTGCTATTACGAGTGGCAATTATCAACGGGAAGCTCGCATTCATTTACCCAACCGATATTACTATTTAATAGTATATGTGACATCCCCTCTTTATATACCAAAAACCCAATCTCTTTAATACAGAAAACACGCATTTTGCTTATAATACTTAAACACGATTCGCTTTATATATTCAAAAACCCCTCGCATTAAAGGGAAAACGCTTCCTTTATAGTATCAAAACACCGACATTCCCTTTTAATGTAAAACACGTCGGGTGATGATACTCAAAAAACCACCCTGTAAGATTAGTTTTGTGTTGATTCTAGGACAAAAGCGGGTTCGGTGTTTGGGGGTTTAAAAAGGTGCATTTTTAATTATGAAATGGAGATTGTTTTGAGTATTAAATATGATTTTAGTATTTAAAGTAAAACTGTCGAACTCCACTCCTAGAAGATACTAAGAATTTGGCTTTCTTTATAAAAGGAAAGACACCGACATTCCGCTGTTTTTAAACTAAAGTGTCTTTACTACTTTCGATAAATTCAAAACATTCATCGCTGTACATTTATTTTATGATACCTACACGCATTCCTTTTAAAATAGAAAAATTCCCACATAACATCCCAAAACACCGATTCCTCTGTTTTTAATCTCAAAACACGACATTCCGCGTTTATAATATCAAAACAAAAATTCAAAATATTCACTTCTTTTAAATAAAACACCGAATTCACATTTAATATCAAAACTCACATTTTATTTTTATATATACAAACCCGACATTCCTTTTTTAAAAATATCAAACATAATGTTTTATTATTATATAAAAAAAATTTAAATAATAAAAAAAAATTTTTTTTTTAATTTTTAAAACACTTTTTTTGATGATATA
>NC_051413.1:22867680-22867799 GCF_015228065.2 Penaeus monodon
CTCTAAAATAAAAAGGGAAATATGTGACCTTACCATTTGGTTATAAAGAAAGCCAATCATTATCAATAATAGTATACTCCTGTGCTAGTGGATGTCACAGATGTCCAGATCTTTTGCGC
>NC_051413.1:22869219-22869445 GCF_015228065.2 Penaeus monodon
AAAATATTAATCGGAGTTCAAAGGCTCGTAACCACTGCGGTACGCAAAAAACGCTGTTGCCATGGTGACGGTACACCGTTTGCCTTAGCAATGGAAAGTTTAGCCATCTACAGGGTAGCTTGAGAAAGCAAGAAAAAGTCTTGAGATTCTAGGTAAGTAAATTCCGTGTTTAATATTCATAGATATTCGTTTGGGGAAGCAAGGAAAAAAACAAAAGTAAAATTTT
>NC_051413.1:22874462-22874886 GCF_015228065.2 Penaeus monodon
GCCCGCGCAATTGAAGTTCTAGCAGAGTTTGACGTCACCATTATTTATTTACCCGGGAAGCAAAATGTCGTTGCCGACGCGCTATCACGCGCTCCCCTCTCTGACGCTCACAACCTGCTTGAATCTAGCTCCTCGCCCACCTTTGCCTCCCGCAAGGTGAAAATTCTCTGACTTGCACCGATCTTGGTAAAAACTGGGCCCCGCCTACCGTTGAGGATCCTTCGGACGACGAGATCCAACCTGCACATGTTAACGGTCGCTGTTCCGACCCCATTCATTCTGTTACATCCCTGGTCTTGGCTGCTCCAGCCGTACCTCCCATGGACCCCCCCCCCCCACGGAGGACGAGATCCGGCTAGCGCAACGTAATGATAATCTGTACGGCCCCCTGTAAATTCAAGCCGTAGAAAGGAAGGAAAGACCA
>NC_051413.1:22876276-22876372 GCF_015228065.2 Penaeus monodon
CTCCACATGACTTACGCCCATTCTCCATATATCTCCTCTGTTAATGTTAAGCCTCTTTTTCCTCTAAAGCCGAATTCATTCTACTCTACTCTAAAG
>NC_051413.1:22876657-22876741 GCF_015228065.2 Penaeus monodon
TTGTAGGTCAGTGCACATTCTCAGAAATTCGTGGATCGTTAGGCCGTTTCTTCTCTCATTTTCCCCACTTACCTTATTATTTTA
>NC_051413.1:22876886-22877006 GCF_015228065.2 Penaeus monodon
TGCAATGAATACCTCCTACCTGCAACCCATATCGGTGTCATTGCCATCCTATAACATTTCTCTTCCTAGTATAATCTCTCAACAGATGCTTACTTTGCAGCAGTTTGATATATTTACCCC
>NC_051413.1:22877819-22878404 GCF_015228065.2 Penaeus monodon
TTGTTTTGTCCAATTCTACCTGGTTGATCCTGCAGTATCATATGCTTGTCTCAAAAATTAAGCCATCTGTGTAATACAGGGCCCACTTAAGGGGAAACCGCGGACGGCTCATTAAATCAGATATACTCATTGGATCTCTGCCGAACCGCACAAAATTGATAAAAGTGGTAATTAAAGAGCTAAAACAATGCCATTGTAGTCTCCGAACCGCGAGGGAGGAGCGCTTTTATTAGACCCAAAACCCTCGGGGGCCGGCCCCTTTAACCGGCCGCCGCGATCTCCTTGGTGAATCGAATAACTTTGGCCGAGCGCACGACCCCTCCCGCAACCCGGTTGGGTCGGCGCCGGGGTCTGCAGGCGTCTGCCTTATCACTCTCGATTGTAGTTAAACGCCTACATGGTATCACGGTAACGGGGAATCAGGGTTGATTTCCCAGAGGGAGCCTGAAAACGGGTACCACATCTAAGGAAGGCAGCAGGGGCGCAAAATTACCCCCTCCCGGCACGGGGAGGTAGTGACGAAAAATACCCCCGTTGGGAGCCCCCGACAGGGGGCCTTCCCCCAAAATTGGAAAATTTTTTTTA
>NC_051413.1:22878504-22878682 GCF_015228065.2 Penaeus monodon
ACCAAAAAAATAAAAATTTTAATTTTTTTTTCAAAAACACCGATTCCTTTTTAATATCAAAAAAAATTGATTATAATAATAAAAAAAATTAAATTATTTTTTAATAATAAAAACAAATAATTATAATTAAAAATAATTTAATTTATATTTTAAAAAAAAGAATTTTTATTTAATAAAA
>NC_051413.1:22880385-22880504 GCF_015228065.2 Penaeus monodon
CTCTAAAAATAAAAATGGAAATATGTGACCTTACCATTTGGTTATAAAGAAAGCCAATCATTATCAATAATAGTATACTCCTGTGCTAGTGGATGTCACAGATGTCCAGATCTTTGCGC
>NC_051413.1:22882126-22882358 GCF_015228065.2 Penaeus monodon
AAAATATTAATCGGAGTTCAAAGGCTCGTAACCACTGCGGTACGCAAAAAACGCTGTTGCCATGGTGACGGTACACCGCTTGCCTTAGCAATGGAAAGTTTAGCCATCTACAGGGGTAGCTTGAGAAAGCAAGAAAAAGTCTTGAGATTCTTGGTAAGAAAATTCCGTGTTTAATATTCATAGATATTCGCTTGGGGGAAGCAAGGAAATAAACACAAGTAAAATTTTAGGA
>NC_051413.1:22885232-22885467 GCF_015228065.2 Penaeus monodon
AAATTTCCCTAAAATTTTACTTGTGTTTTTTCCCCTTGCTTCCCCCAAGCAAATATCTATGAATATTAAAAACCGGAATTTTTTACCTAAACTAAAGACTTTTTCTTGCTTTCTCAAGTCCCCCTGTAGATGGCTAAATTTTCCCATTGCTAAGGCAAACGGTGTACCGTCACCAGGAAACACTTTTTTTTGGTACCGCGGGGTTTACGAGCCTTTAAACTCCGATTAATTTTTT
>NC_051413.1:22885624-22886009 GCF_015228065.2 Penaeus monodon
TTTAAAATTTTCGGGGATTTTTCATTATTACAGTATTTTGAATCCGGTTTTTGGCCATTATAAAAGGGGGAAAAGTCGATGATTTTAGTATTAAAAAAGTGAATGTCAGCTTTTGTTTATTATAAACGTAGTTTTGTCGGGTTTTTTGAGTATTATTACAGCGAAATGTCGGTTTTTTGAGTTTTATAGAAATGGGATGCGGTTTTTTGAGTACATAATGTGGAACCGCCCCTTCTTTAATACTCAAACCCGACATCCCATTTTGATGATACTAAAAAAACGACATTCCCTTTTAAAAAAACCCGAAAACACCGAAATTCACGATATAATATTCAAACCCTTTCCCCTTTTTTATGATATTAAAAAACCCCGATATTTATAATAC
>NC_051413.1:22886471-22886723 GCF_015228065.2 Penaeus monodon
GGCCGACCCTAAACATTTGTATACAAAAAAACCCAACATCTGTATATCGGGTGACAATCATATCTTTTTTACCAAAGAACTGCCATTCCATTTTACCACTCAAAAACATTATTAACATTTTAATTATAAATTTACATTCCACTCTTTTAATCTCAAAAAGCCGAATTCTGCTGTATAATCAGAAAAAAACCACTTTCCCTCTTATAATACTCAAACACTGGTTTCCTTTTTATAATATTCAAAAAAACCAAC
>NC_051413.1:22887055-22887400 GCF_015228065.2 Penaeus monodon
GGGAAAAAAATTTTACATCTGGTCCCTAGCCAGGATATACTATTTTGTAATGATTGGGTTTTTTTATAACCAAAAAGGGAAAGGGCACATATTTCATTTTTATTTTTAGGCCCATTCCGTGTTTTAAGACTGTAGGGTTCATTAACTACTTTCGTAATGAATTTCAATTTAAACGCTGACATCCCTTTTAATGATACCAAAAACGCGCATTCCTTTTTTACAAAACCAAAACATTCCCCTTAAATAATACTCAAAAAAACCGGTATTCCCCTGTTGTAAAACTCAAAACCGACATTTCCCCTTTTTAATTCAAAACAAAATATTCAAAATATTTCACTTCTTTTT
>NC_051413.1:22887621-22887760 GCF_015228065.2 Penaeus monodon
GTGTGGGGTGGGGTGGGATGCGTGTGTGTGAAATATATTTTTTTATATACATTTTTTATAGTTATAATAACCATTAAAATATATTATTAAATACATATATTTTAATTTTTTTTAAAAAAAAAATAAATTATATTAATAA
>NC_051413.1:22888922-22889160 GCF_015228065.2 Penaeus monodon
CTGGTAGGATAGGAATAATATTTTGCATGGATGTTTGTGTTTCTATTTGTTGACTGAAGAATACAACACGCATAGAATGAACATTTCACATAGGGATACAATGAGAGGGAACTGTGCTGGTGTTGTAGATGAAGGCTAGGCTGGAGGTTTGACACTACGGCG
This sequence comes from Penaeus monodon, assembly GCF_015228065.2. Classification (NCBI taxonomy): domain Eukaryota; kingdom Metazoa; phylum Arthropoda; class Malacostraca; order Decapoda; family Penaeidae; genus Penaeus; species Penaeus monodon. The sequence continues at coordinate 22,889,085 of NC_051413.1, forward strand.
CTTGATGAATACATAGCTAAGACAACGTGCCTATTGTGAAATCGCCATTTGAAATATAGCTTTAATTGAAAAAGGG
>NC_051413.1:22889410-22889724 GCF_015228065.2 Penaeus monodon
GCCAAAAATCATCATTGTTTTTGTTTTAATTCCCTTCATCTTTTGCTTTGTTTTTATCTGCCCCCCCCCCCCCCTTTCCCTCTATTTATCCGTCTATGTCTAAGGGAAAGAAAGAGAAACGAGGAGGGAAGACAGAGAGAAAGGAGAGAGGACGAGAGAGATAGGAGGCTGATAAAGAGAAAAAGAATGGGAAGAACCATTATTGTATTATCAGTAGTAGTAATTTGTAAATTTTCCCATCCTTAAACCCATCCCCCTCATCCTGTCCTCACATCAAACCCTTTTTTAAAATTTTTTTTTGGGGTCATCATTAC
>NC_051413.1:22889990-22891881 GCF_015228065.2 Penaeus monodon
GTTATTTTCAAAAATTGCCTATGCGTTGGGGGGGAAAAGCCCTAAACCCTTTAAGTTTTGGAAAAAAAGGGTTTAAAAGAAGAACCGTAAACGGGGGAAACCCTCCTGACCTCGCAAGGTCACTGTTATTACAGTCTTTATCATGCCACCTCGATGATAAAGGTATCAGAAGTAGGAAAATCATTTCGAGAGAAATCCCTACACATCTGCGATGACTAAATTCATATTGCTTTCATGGAATATCGAAATATATCGTACGACTTGTGGGCGGAGCTACAATCATGCTTTTCATTAAACTTATCACAAAGTGAGCCAGACATTCTCTATACTATATATCATATACTACCCCCAGATATCAAAAACTTTAAAAAAAAAAATAGGAAAAGATTTTACGATAACGAGAACACCATCAACACAGTTGCTATAAATTAATTATATTGTTTTCATAGAACGTTGAAACTCATCACTGGATCACACGGGAAGAGGGCGGAGCTACGTACCTGCATCTCATAATAAATGAGCAGGTAACGTGAGTTGCATCTGTTACAGTTGTCGAAGCAACGTTCTGCGAAGGTAAGAGTCAAACGCAATACATCACTGCTTCTGAATTGTGTATTGTGTTCGCATACCAATAGGTATTATTTCATATTCTAGTTTTGTTGAAGCTTTGAGGCATTTGCCTGAAAACTAATCCAAAGTGTTAAAAGACATGTTATAACCCCAAGTTTTATTTAGATGTCACTGAAAGAAGCAATGACGAGTTGTAGTGAACATTAATTTTATTATTCATTCATTAGTTAGCATGATGGTCAAGGTGAAACGAAGATGTCAAAAAAAAATCCTTAATGGGCAAATCTTCTCTTTATACCGGACAGACGCGTAATAATGTTTCCCATATTACTAAATGACGTTGTTAATTTCTGATGTTAATTTCAACGTCCACACTTAGCAGTCTGCGAAATGTACGAAGCGTGTCTAGTCCTAGAAGATTCATTAGGTTAAAAAGAACCGTTGAAGTGTCAAGTATTTTTTTTTAATACAGAATGAAGATAGAGGAAAGGGGACAAAAGAGGTTAAGATAAGATAACCCGAAAGGTATGAAAATTATAAAGGCAAGCCTTGTATGATTTATAATAACCACGAGAAACATCCTGCATTACATTAATTAAATTTTTCGAAATATGAAGTGTATTACCATGATAACAGTAGTGGTAGTAGTAGAGATAATAATGATCGCAATGAGACTATTTATTATGATCCTAATTCTAACACTATCATTCCAATATCACTATTATCATTAAGCAGTTAGTAGAAGTTGTAGTAATATCATGATTTTCAGCAAATTCTAAAAGAAATGATCGAACAAAGAAAAATATCCACTGAGTTTATTTGATATAAGATATCCATAGACTACATCTCTGGCTGCAAATACATCGTAGGATTAGAAGTGCCTTGAGTTTTGAGGAATATCGTTCAGGCGACAAGAATTTTATAAGGAATATATACGTGCACATTTTGCCTGATATTATCAAGAGACAATAATATTACATTCAAAATGGAGTATTAATCATGAATGCGAATACGCTTGCCTTTCATTGCTAAACCAAGTTCCTTTTATTTACGTAGGACAGATCAATATGTATAAATTATAGTCATTTATACAGGCCTATTGAGTATATATTTTCTTGTGCTTTTCAAAAATCAAATATTCACTACCAACATTCATTGCAGAATAACGATGAAGGTGGTTTGTGTGTTCTTTGCAATGTTGCTAGTCATTGCGCTAGGGTCTGAGAAGCCCAAACTGGGAATCATTGAAGGTAAGCATTAGTTTATTTTTGTTCGTATGCTATCTTTCTTGTTTGCCTCTTCTTTCTACAGTATAATATAT
>NC_051413.1:22892579-22896020 GCF_015228065.2 Penaeus monodon
TCTTACGTGAAACGAGGGAAAAACTCCAAGCAGCCGCCAGAGGAGCTTTCTGCAACAGTTGCATTTGGCAGTAAAAGTTGGAAGTCGATTAAAACTCCACCTGTTCTTAACATTTCGAAGGATGACAAGTAAGGGAAAGTGTTCGTAATTTGTGAGGTTTCGTGTAGTGTCCATTTTTCGAGAAAAAAAAAGTTATGCAAAAAGTTTAATAGGAATGATGTCCGTATTCGTCTGTAGAAAATGTCCATAGCGAATATTAGGGTCAATATAGTATTTTCGCTTAAGATTTAGCTTTCGTTTAAGGTAAATCTTCGTGTACAGTGAACATTACGATGAATAAGATTTGTGAGCCTAATATATATTTCATTAATTTCTTCCTCATAATCTGAGAACCACTGGTTAACATTAAAAACTGAAGATCATTACTGTATCAAATAGCCGTATATATAACAGTGGAAGTATTTACACTTTTATTATTATTGTAAACAGTGTTTCTACATCAAGTTTCGAACACGGACTAACACAACTGTTGGAGAAGGAAAAAATAGAGGAAGACATGGCTGCCAAGAACATGAAAGTCTCTCATGACTCGCCAACTTACATCCATCAGTCCCTCTTCAAGAGTTCTAACCCGCGGTCCATCGCAGCAGCAAGAACAGGCTATATGATAGACAGCGCCACTAAATTCGTCATGGATCAGTAATACACACATTCTTTAAAAAAAACTTTTGCACTTTTTCATGTCTTCGATACATCTTAGGATTTTAGGTTTTGTAACTAATTGAAATTATATGGTACTATTATTAATTAGTACACGTATTCTCTAATCACTGTCTTTTTTACATACAAACACAAATAAATTATTATTTTCGTCACAACTAATAATTTATCTACCTCCTGTTACAGCCTCCAGCTAAATAAAACCGACGTAACTTTCGGCATCATGCTATCGGACCAGCTGGCCCAGGACGAGTTCTGTGATCAGGACCTAGTTTCGTCCTCCTGCGAGGCCTTCCGGCACTACAGGTCCTCCAACGGCACCTGTAATAACTTGGACAACCCGCTGTGGGGATCCACTTTCAGGCCTTTCCGTCGTGTTGCTCCGCCCGACTATGGCAACGGTGAGTTTCTCCAATTCTTGGTATTGAGGCTACAAGCTCGCTTCCATAAGTGCTTGTGTCTGCCTTTCCTGAGTGGCATGCTCGTGAATTTATGTATGAACTTGGTGCATCTTCTTACAATACTATATCATGTTTATTAAAACGCTATCTCATTTATGAAACAATGAATGAATATTTCATACACTATAGTATTTTCACAATGCAGGAGTGTCGAGTCTCCGTCTTGCCCAGGACGAGCAGCCCCTTCCCAGTGCCCGCCTAGTTAGCAGTGTGGTTAACAACATTCGGCCAAACAGGGAATCTTCTCTCCTCTCCGTCCTCCACATGACCTATGGGCAGTTCTTCGACCATGACCTGACCTTCGCGCCTTTGAATAAAGGTCCAATATATAACGATAACACTGAACTCTTTATGAGTCTGTATACAATGTTTTCGAAAACGACTGAAATAATTTCATAAGTTGTCTCAGGAATAATAATGACAACATATATTTTGTAAGACTATTTCCCCGAAATTAAGGGCAAACCCAAATTCAAGTCATGAACTATCGACCTGCAGATAAATTACCCAATGTCCTCGATGTACGAATCTATTTGCCTTATTCATTTCCCAGGTAGGAATGGTGAGGCGATTCCATGCTGCCCTGAGACCGAGGGCAATCCCTCTTTACTCCATCCTGAGTGCGCCGCCATTCAAATCCCTGCTGACGACCCTTTCTACTCCAAGTTCAACCAGACGTGCATGGACTTCGTCCGCTCGGCGCCCGCTATACGGTGCTTGCTTGGTGAGTCCATTTCCTATGCTGATAACAAGTCTGTAATACAACCATTGTAGAAAAAATGTTTGTCCTGTTGATTTTATATTTAACTTTTCATAGTTGTTACTCTACATTAAATTGTTTATTAATGTTTAATTTGAAACTGTACAAACCCAACTTCAACTAAACATGAAATTACATGATGTCTTCAGGTCCACGAGAACAAATGAACGAGAAAACGGCATATATCGACGGCTCTCAGGTCTACGGAATCGATGACGAAATGATGAATTCACTGAGAACGATGGAGGATGGTCTGCTTATTGCTCAGGTTAATACGACATTTTTTAGAGTAATTATTACCACCATCCCCCATGACTTTCTGATCTCCTAGGCCCACGCAATAGTTAGGATCATTCCATCAGTATGGTGGTAGGGATGAAGTCTATGGAGAACTGTACAGTGCTAAACTTTACATAGTAAAATACGAGGTCGCCAGAATATTGTAAAAAAGAAAATAGAATAAAGCAAGAAGTTTGGAGTAGGAAGAGGTGTAATAATTTCAGAAAACATGCACAGCAAACTTACAGTGCCACAGGTACATGGGAATACCCGGAATAGGAAATCTGAAAGCACCGAGGCTTTAAACAAATTTCTAGTTTCAGAAGCATTAAAACTTTGAACCTGGGTTTAATTCAACTTCATATAACCCAATTATCATATACCACAATATGAATATTGTACGGTAATATTAACCAGATCTTTGTTCAAGAATTTGTTGACTGCAAAGGGTTCTGTATGAAATGCAAGATCAAAACAGGAAGGCAATAATATTAACTTGAAATAAGTGTGGAATCAATGTTACTGTACTGACTAATTCTTACTACAGAAGCAATCAGTATCATAGGAATTCAACATAACAGTTGTGAATCAAAACAAAAATGGCAAAACAATATAAATTTGACAAAAATATCAATGAAAAGCAAGTGCTGTAACTATATCATTTTTTTCCCACAGATGACCAATGAAGGCGAGGAGCTTCTCCCTGCAAACACAGACTTAGCAAACGAGTGCAACAAGGAAGAAGAAGCTAACATGAACCGGTTTTGCTTCCGGGCCGGTAGGTTGCCTCTTCTGTTTTCTGTCCCAATTTGGATTTAAAAATGTATAGTTTTAAGTTTTATACAGACTCATTGATGGCATATTTCTCAGTGTGGTGTCGGTGCAACAAGGGAACGGGTGTTGCACAAAAACCAACAACATACTTAAGATGACAACAGGTGACATGAGAACTGTAGGAGCGCAAGTTTGGCTCGTTCTGTTCCACACGGTTGGTCTCGTCGTCACCACAACCACTTAGCATCTAGTCTAAGAGCACCAATCCTTCGTGGAATGATGAAAAGCTGTTCCAGGAGGCCCGCCGAATCGTTGGCGCTCAGCTCCAACATGTCACCTACAACGAGTACCTGCCGCCCATCTTCGGTACGTCTTTTATCCGACAAAGCACATGCAATTTATTTACTTCTATATGTTACTAGGCATATAAGGAAATTAAATCGGGAG
>NC_051413.1:22896523-22896707 GCF_015228065.2 Penaeus monodon
CCAGGCAATGAGATCATTAAAGACTTTAAGCTGAAACCCCTAAAGAACAAGCAACAAAAGGACTTTTACCTCCCCGACAAGAGCGCTGCCATTAGTGCTGAATTTGCAACAGCTGCCTTCCGTTTTGGACACAGTCAGATTGCTGTGAGTTAATCCTCAATGTTGGTTTTCTTATCGACCAAGG
>NC_051413.1:22896749-22898488 GCF_015228065.2 Penaeus monodon
GTGAATTGATATACATTTCGTGCGTTGTCTGAAGAAAAAACGAGTTGCGTTTGTCAGGATTCATTAGATCCAGACAAATAATTTGAAATGTACTACTTTTGTGTACAGAAAAAAAAATGCAGAAAGTAAGGGAGATAGATTGTAGATCGATCTCGTTTTACTTATGACTTAATGTGATATACTTGAGAAATTGTCTAAAAGGACCTTTTATCAGAGCAAACCTATTTTGATGATTTCGTTCATCATTCCTCTCTCGTTTTAGGGTCACATGGAGCGAGTGGATGACTTCGGTGACATTTCCTTCACCGAGATGTCTTCGGCGTTCATGAACCCCTTCGTCGTGTATTCGAAAGGTGCGGTACCGCAGCTGACGCGAGGGGAGGCTCGGCAGAGCGCGGGTGACGTTGACCCCTTCTTTACACCGCAAGTGAGTTGAGGGAAAGTGAATGTGTGTGAGACTGTAAGACTGGTATCATTCAGATATCCTGTAAAGTTTGAGTGGAGTGACGAATGATTCATAAAAAGAAAATTCATTATCTTTGCCTATATACTTTAATTATGCAGTAATTCCCAATATAATATACGTCTTGGAAATAAATCTTTTATTACAAAGGTATCATTCCAGTACTAAAAAAGAAGGACAAAAAGAAAATCTAAATTTTGATACTCGCGAGCAGGTAGCCGGCAATCTCTTCAAAGGGAACAACATGTTTGGACTCGATCTGGTGTCCCTCAACATACAGCGTGGCCGTGACCATGGTATTGCCTCCTACACGGCGATCAGAACATCATGCGAACTGTCTCCTATTCATGACTTTGGTGGTCTCTCGGGAAAAATGGATGATGATGTGATTGCAAAGCTAAAGGATGTATACCGGTATGCTTTTCCTTATCTATATATCTGTGATCGCCCTCTCTCCCTTACATTATGAATATTAGCATTATATTTTGTAACTTGTGTACATGCTTTCCATGTGAAGCAGAATACAATGGAGATTTCTGATGAATATGTTTTTACTCAAAGCTCTTTATTTTTTAGTCATGTGGATGACATTGACCTGTTCGTCGGTGGTTTGGCTGAACACCCTATAGAAGGGGGAGTAGTAGGTCCCACCTTCGCTTGCATTCTGCTGGACCAGTTCCTAAGGCTAAAAGAAGGCGACAGATACTGGTATGAGACCAATGACAACGACACAGGGTTTACAGGAGGTAAGCGAAATGTGGTAGTCATAGCTTTCCCATAGAACTTCGTATCTACTTTTAATAATATGATATTGTTCTCCTGCTTCCAGTATGTTCTTGTCCTTTTACACTTCTGGATACATTCTTGTTGCTTATTTTCATACTACTATTTCAGATCAAGTCGAACAAATTCGCAGCACAACTTTGGCAGGCATCATGTGTGAAGTGATCCCAGAACTGAAGGAGATTCAGGCCGAACCTCTGAAAGTGGCATCTCCCGAGAATCCAATACTACCTTGCTCTTCTTTCCCGGAACTGGATCTCATACACTGGGAAGAATAGTTGAATCGGAGGAAGGATTCTGTGAAGTCTAGCAAATGTCGACTGGGCAATACATTTAGAAATGTTCACTATAAACCTTTGTAGTGAACAAAGGATATATTTATCCAAAATAAATTCAATAAAGAATCCTCTCTATAAGTTTGTTTGCAATATCTCCCAAGAGCAAACTGACAGAAAAATACCACTTGTAAACACAGGAATGAAATATTTATTAT
>NC_051413.1:22898514-22899402 GCF_015228065.2 Penaeus monodon
TGCTTACATCACACTGAGCAACACAAATAAGTGTCCTCGATTGTTTGCTAAATCGAGTTGTATGATGGTAACACGTGTTTACGCCTTTATCAGGTGCCATCTTCACCAAGGGCACCATTTGGAGGGTGGCATCGGACGAGTGGGTGTGGGTGTGGGAGGCACTTGCTTGCCAAGGAGCCCGCAAATGAGCTCAATGCAATTACTCCATTCTACTGACGTTTGTATGGAGTAGGTAATAGAAACAAAAAAATTACATTCTCCTTGTTTGTCCCTCTTCTGTTGTGCTCCCAACCCCTGTTAAGTTTGACCCTTATGTGGTTTGCTATTTTCACAAGCAATAGCGTTGCCATAATACATAAGGCTGTATACTAAACATTTATACTTTCGCCAATTATCTCATAAACAAATTTTTGAGATTTTTCTATGTTTTTTTTCAAATTATACATTAGTAAAGTATTGTTTCAAGTCACAAAATAAGTATTGTAATCATACCGCTTTGAATTCCTGTGTTGGCGTAAGTTACAATTTTCGCTGAATCCCTTGTGTCATGTCACAGAATATCAGTTCTTGACGCCATGGTTGAGAGGAGAGGACCCTAAACATTATTTGCCCTTCCTCACAAGGAAATAAAAAATGGCACCCCTGCCCCTTATACACCACACGGCACTACACATAAGTTGATGAAATTATATAGGCAGTATGAAGGGCGATCTAACACTTTTTTTTTTTTTTACAAATATTGAAATTTAAATTGAAAATAACCTCGCATCCCTACCCCCTCTCTCTTTCTCTCTTTTTGTCCCATTTAGAATTCCACGTGATTTCAATATGAAATTTAGTTTTACAATTGGAAAGGTTTTAAAACTGCGTAGAAAATTACAACGCGGA
>NC_051413.1:22899544-22899711 GCF_015228065.2 Penaeus monodon
TACAATCTGATTTTATAGTAGATTATAATTACTCTTTTTTTAAAGGTGTAAAGAAAATAGTTCCAGAAAAACGTCATACTTTGTTCACACTATAATTTCTATGTCTTCGATTTTAAAATATAATAAAAAAGACACGGCTTCCTATCTATTCCTATAATGGCACCTGT
>NC_051413.1:22900291-22900386 GCF_015228065.2 Penaeus monodon
GTAAATATTCATATATATGTTCCTTTTTAAATTTCTATTCCCTTCAATTTTACTCCCGTGCAAAAAGGAAAAAACCCGGGGAATTTTAAGGGGGT
>NC_051413.1:22901508-22901683 GCF_015228065.2 Penaeus monodon
TGTTTGGTTCTGAACTTTAAGTTTATAAACAAAATTACAAATACGTAAAAGTAAACAAGAACAATATATACATATAAGTAATGAAAACATTAAAAACATACAATATAAACATATAAATGAAAAAAAAACTAAAAAATACTATAAAAACTATAACAACCAATATGGTAAACCAATC
>NC_051413.1:22904921-22905634 GCF_015228065.2 Penaeus monodon
TAAAACACATGATTTGTATTAATGAAAAAGAAAAGACAAAACTTAATTTATGTGCAAATTCAAAACGTTTATCTTCGCAGATATGAAAGACTATTAAAAAAGGTAAATGTTTAGGATGTTGCTATGAATTAATCATATTGTTTTCACAGAACATCGAAACTTATCACTCCTGTCACTGAATCATGCGGATAGAGGGCGGAGCTACGTACCTGCATCTCATTATAAATAAGAGCAGGCAGCGCCAGTTGTTGCAATTGGACTTGTCGAAGCAACGTTCAGCGAAGGTGAGAGCCAAACGCAGCACATCGTTGTTACTGTGTTGTGTATAGCGTTCATATACCAATAGATTATATATCATATTCTAGAAGTAAAGACTTGTGAAGACTTTGGAGCATTTGCTTAAAAAAAAAAAAAGTTAAAAGGCATGTTATAACGGAAAGAAATAATGAGTCGAAGTTAACATCAATTTATTCTAATTTTTCATACACTAATTAGCCCGCTGATCAAGATGAACAAAAATTTCGAAAATATGCTTAATGACGAATTTACTGCTTATGTCGGACGGACGCGTAATATTCCCCACATTACTAAATGACTCGGTTTATTTCTGGTGTTATTTTTTAACGTCCCCACTTAGCAGTCTGCGTCGCGTAATGAGCATGTTTAGTCCAAGATGATTTAATAGTCTAAAAAGAACCGTTGAAAGGAGAAGT
>NC_051413.1:22905681-22905844 GCF_015228065.2 Penaeus monodon
TGCAGACAAAGGAAAAGGTGACATAAAGGGCTAACATAAGATAAATCGTAACTTAAGAAGATTAGCCACTTCTTCCTAAAAAAGCAAGCGCTACATGAGTTATAGTAATTATATCCATTAAATACCTCGAAATATGAAGTGTTTCACTATGATAGTAGAAGAG
>NC_051413.1:22905869-22906476 GCF_015228065.2 Penaeus monodon
GGCATCTATTATGATCACAATTCTAAAACTACTATTTATCTAATATGAAAATTATCAGTTAGTTTTGAGACGCACTGTTCGGCGATAAGAATTTTGCCTGCTATTATCAACAGAAAACATTCAGAATGGAATATCAACCATTAATGTGTATCGAGAAATATATATTTAATTAAATTCGTGTTCGCTTGCCTTACTAAATCATTGTTTTCATTTTACTTACTTAGGGCAGAACAGATAGTCAATATGTAAAATTTGTCAGACAGGCCTACAGTGTATATTTTCTTGTGCTATTCAAAGCCTGTCTTTACAAACCATAGGGAATTGAACCATCATACTACTTGTGATCAAAAACATCAAATATTCAACAACATTCATTGCAGAACGAAGATGAAGGTGGTTTGTGTGTTCCTTGCAATGTTGGTAGTCATTGCGCTGGGGTCTGAGAAGCCCAAGTTGGGAATCGTGGAAGGTAAGAATGAGTTTGTTTTTGTTCGTATGCTACTTGTCTTTCCTTATTCTTACTAATAGATAAGAAAGAGATCGAGAGTGAATGAGAGGAAGAGCGGGTGGGTCGGGAGGGATACAGCCATACAAAATGCATGCGTGT
>NC_051413.1:22906498-22906619 GCF_015228065.2 Penaeus monodon
TGGGGGGAGATGAAATATCCCTTACAGTTATATTCTAACAATAGGATCATTAACTATAAAATGTTTAGAGTATAATGCCAAGAAACTGCAAGATTATTTCGCTTATTCTTCTTCTCCCATC
>NC_051413.1:22906904-22907078 GCF_015228065.2 Penaeus monodon
TCCTACGTGAATCGAGGGAAAAACTCCAAGAAAGTGTCGCCAAAGGAGAAATCCGGAACACATGTAGCTGGTGGAAAAAGTTGGAAGTCGATTGAAACTCCGGTTGTTCTCGACATCTCGAAGGATGACAAGTGAGAAGAAATTGTTGTAATTTATAGGGTTTCTTGAGTAGCG
>NC_051413.1:22907140-22907747 GCF_015228065.2 Penaeus monodon
ATTAGGAATGATGGCCATTTTCGTCCGAAAAAAAGAAAAAAAAAGTCAATAACGAAAATAGGAGTGAATATGATTTTCTCTTTCGGTTGAGGTAAATCTTCGTGTACAATGAAAAGTATGATGAATAAAATGTGTGAGCCTAATGTATATTTCAGTAATTTGAAATTTCGAGTGCCTTTTTTTTCAACCTAATCTGATAATCACTGATTCTGATAGCATTTCAAATTGAAGATCACTTATAACAGTGGAAGTATTTACATTCCTTTTATAATTGTAAACCGTTTTTTCTAGATCAAGCTTCGAACACGGACTATCGCAACTGCTGGAGAAGGAAAAAATAGAGGAAGAAATGGCTGCCAAGAACATGAAAGTCTCTCATGACTCGCCAACTTCATCCTCAGTCCCTCTCAAGAGTTCTAACCCGCGGTCCATCGCAGCAGCAAGAACAGGCTATATGATAGACAGCGCCACTAAATTCGTCATGGATCGGTAATAAAGGCCTTTTTTAAAAGCTTTTATTTTTTTGTGTCTTCGATACATCTATCAATCTTTTAAAAAAAGTTTTGATGTAACTGAACTGTAGGGGACATATTATTAATACTTTCAT
>NC_051413.1:22907825-22909831 GCF_015228065.2 Penaeus monodon
TTTTTTACATTACAACTTGGGTATCAATCTTATTTCCAAGGTTTGTGCCACTTAACTACATTTTACATAAAAACACACAGCTGATTTATAACTTTTGACTCAACTAATGATAAATCCACCTCCTGTTACAGACTCCAGCTAAACAAAACCGACGTAACTTTCGCTCATGCATCGGACCGCTGGCCCAGGACGGTTTTTGTGTCAGGGCCTAGTTTTCCCCCCCCGAGGCTTCCGGGACTACAGGGCCTTCCCCAAAGGGACCTGTAAAAACTTGGGCAAACCGCTGTGGGGGTCCACTTTCAGCCTTTCCCTCTGTTGCCCCCCGCATGCAACGGTTGTTCTCCAATTCTTGTATTTGGGGTACAATCTCGCTTCCATGGTGTTTTCGTCTGCCTTTCCTGAGGGGATGCTCAGAAAAATTTTAAAACATGGTGTATCTCCTTTGGATACTAATGTTTTTTTAAAAAACTATTCATTCTTTAAACGCATCATAAAGCGATATGAAAGAATATTTCATACATTAAGTACTTTTCACAACTGCAGGAGTTCGAGCCCCCCCCTTCCCGGACGGGGAGCCCCCCTTCCCCCCGCCCCCTCGTCAGCATACGATTAACAAAATTCGGGCCCAAAAAGGGAAACTTTTCTCCTTCCCTCCCCCCAATGACCAGGCCAGTTCTTCGGGGCCCCCGACCAACCTTTGCGCCTTTTAAAAAGGGCCCTTAATGATGTACAAAAATCAAAAATTGAAATCTTTAATGGTCGGGTTTTTAAAAAAAATCGAAATCATTTCAAAAAGGGGTTCTCCCTTGGAATATTAATAAAAGATATTTTGTAGGAAAAATTTTCCTGACTATCGACCCGCAAATTTAAAATATTCCTATCCCCCCGGGGTAATATTTGACTTTTCACTTTTCCGGGATGATGGTAGCGATTCCATCTGCCTTGAGGGGGAATTCCGCTTTTTCTCCACCCCGAGTGCGCCCCCATTCCCATCCCTGCGACGACCCTTTCTACTCCAGTTCAAACAACTGGATGGGCTTCGTCCGCCGGCGCCTGCCCCAGTGCTTGCTTGGGGATCCATTTTATATGTTGATTAATTAAGTTTGCACTACAGGCATTGTAGGAAAAAATGTCAATTTGTCCTGCTGATTTTATAATTAACTTTTCATAGTTGTTATTCTATATTAATTTGTTTATTAATGTTTAATTTAAAACAGTCCAAACCTAACTTCAACTAAATTCCATGAAATTACTTAATTTTTTCAGGTCCACGAGAGCAAATGAACGAGAAAACGGCATATATCGACGGCTCTCAGGTCTACGGAATCGATGACGAGATGATGAATTCACTGAGAACGAAGGAGGATGGTCTGCTTATTGCTCAGGTCAATACGATAATTTTTAGGGTAGTTATTACCACCATTCCCCTCATGATTTTCTAATTTGCTAGTACCAGATTATGTGGTGGCTGGGGCGAAGCCTATGGAAGACTGTACAGTGCTAAACATTACAGAGTTAAATATGAGGTCGCCAGAATATTCTGCAAAGGACAGAATAAAGCAAGCACGTTCCAAGTTCATAAAACATGTTCAAGAAAATTACAGTGCCACAGGGGCCATTGCACTAATAAAAAAGAAACATGGAAGAAATTCTGCAAACATGATTTCAAAATGGGATGAATAAAGAATCAGGGAAGGGTATCCCAATTTCTAGATTCAGTAGCATTATTTTGACCTTGGGTTACACATGATGTAATATATACCACAATATCATTAGTGTGTGATGATTTTAACCAGATCTTTCATCAAGAATTTAATGACGGCATGCGTTTCTGTATGAAAAGCATGGTCTATACCGGAAGGCAAAAATATTACCTTGAAAAATGTAAGCAATTAAAGCTACTCTACTAACTATCTCTTCAGCTAATAATTTTAACACTAACTACCACCATAATAGGTCATAAATTAGATCAAGAATAGCAAAACGATAGAAATATGACACCTATT
>NC_051413.1:22909967-22913112 GCF_015228065.2 Penaeus monodon
CCATAATTTGACTGAAGTCACAAGAGCCTGTCATACCAAACCCTATATTATTATCATATCAGTAGAAATTAAGGGCTGTGAAAATATATCAGTTTTCCCCACAGAGGACCAACGAAGGTGAGGAGCTTCTTCCTGCAGACACAGACTTAGCAAACGAGTGCAATAAGGAAGAACAAGCCAACATAAATCGATTTTGCTTCCGGGCTGGTAGGTTGCCCCTTCTGTTCTGTGTCCCAATTTGGCTTTTAAAATGTATATGGTTAATCCCTCACAGACTCATAGTGTATTTGTTAGCTTGGTGTCTTTTTATTTGAGTGGTTTTGACACAAGTATTGCATACCAACAAAACTAATAACAGTGAGGGAAAAGGGGACATGAGAGTAAATGAGGGAAGTTCTGCTCACTCTGTTCCACACTGTGTGGGTTCGTCAGCACAACCATCTAGCGTCTCGTCTGAAGACTATCAAACCCCTCTTGGATGATGAAAAGCGTTCCCGGAGCTCGCCGAATTGTGGTCGCTCAGCTCCCACATGTCACCTACAAGAGGTACCTGCCGCCATCTTCGTAAGTCCTATATCAGGGCATTGCAACTTGTTTAACTCTCTAGTTAATAGACAAATATCTATATCTACATATATACTCAGATATGCACATATACAATTCAATTTCCTTCTGAAACACACGCATAATTCGTCTTTCAGGTAAAGATATCATAAAAGACTTTAAGCTGAAACCCTTAAAGAACAAGAACCGAAAGCTCTTTTACCGCCCTGACCAAAGTGCTGCCATTAGTGCTGAATTTGCAACAGCTGCCCTCCGTTTTGGACACAGTGAGATTGCTGTGAGTCAATCATGTGTTGGTATTTCTTTTTGCCTGGTGCATTTTTCCATTGTGTAAATTAGGATTCATTCCATGCGTGGAATCTTTGTCGGGATTCATTAAATCCAGACGAATAATTTGAAATGAACTATCTTTGTGAATAGCAAGATATTTGCAGAAAGTATGGGAGTTTTAGAGTAAATTCAGAGTGGACCTGGATCTCTTTTACTTATACCGTAATGTGATAGACTTTGATAATAGGCTCCAAGGACCTTTTTCAGCTCTCATCTACTGTGCTGATTTCGTCCGTCATTCTTCTCTCGTTTTAGGGTCACATAGAGAGAGTGGATGACTTCGGCGATATTTCCTCCACCGAAATGTCTTCAGTTTTCATGAACCCCTTCGTCGTGTATACGAAAGGTGCGGTACCGCAGCTGACCCAAGGGGTGGTTCGACAGAGCGCGGGTGACGTTGACCCCTTCTTTACACCGCAAGTGAGTTGAGTGGACAAGTGAACATGTGTGCAAGGAGTCTGGTCTCATTCAGATATGCTATAAAGTTTGAGTAGAGTGAAGAATGACTGTTGGGCCATGTCCCATGAAATGGAAATTCATTATCTTTGCCTATGGATTCAACTTGTGCAGTATTTTCCGATATAATATATCTTGAAACTTTCTGCACATGTCTTTTAGTACTAAGTTATAATTCCAGTATTTAAAAAAAAATCTGAACTTTGATACTCGCAAACAGGTGACGGGCAATCTCTTCAAAGGGAACAACATGTTTGGACTCGATCTGGTGGCCCTCAACATACAGCGTGGCCGTGACCATGGTATTGCCTCCTACACGGCGATCAGAACCTCATGCGAACTGTCTCCTATTCATGACTTTGGTGATCTCTCGGGAAAAATGGATGATGATGTGATTGCAAAGCTAAAGGATGTATACCGGTATGCTGTTCCTAATCTATATATCTGGATTCTATCCTGGGTCTCCCTTAAATCTATGCATATAAGCATTATATTTTGTTGTTTGTGAACATATTATCCACGTGAAGTAGATGAATATTTTATCTGATGAATATTTTATCACTCAAAGCTCTTTATTTTTTTAGTCATATCGATGACATTGACCTGTTCGTCGGTGGTATGGCTGAGCACCCGATAGAAGGAGGAGTAGTAGGTCCCACCTTCGCTTGCATTCTGCTGGACCAGTTCCTTAGGCTGAAAGAAGCTGATAGATACTGGTATGAGACCAATGACAAGGACACAAGGTTTACAGGAAGTAAGTGAAATGTGGTTGTCATGGCTTTCCCATGGAACTTAGTATCTACTTTTATTACCACGATATTGTGTTCCTGCTTCCATTACGTTCTTGTCCTTTTACACTTCTCGATGTATTTTTGTAACTTATTTTGATATTGTCATTTCAGAACAAGTCAAACAAATTCGCAGCACAACCTTGGCAGGCATCATGTGTGAAGTGATCCCAGAACTGAAGGAGATTCAGGCCGAACCTCTGAAATTGGCATCTCCCGAGAATCCAATACTACCTTGCTCTTCTTTCCCGGAACTGGATCTCAAACACTGGGAGGAATAGTTGAATCGGAGGAAGGATTCTGTGAAGTCTCGCAAAGGTCGATTTGGGCAAAAGAATCAGATTTATTTTTTATATGTTCATTGTAAACCTTTGAGCGGGATATTATATTTATATAAGATAAAGTCATTAAAGAGTCCTTTCCACATGTTTGTTTGCAATATTCCCTAACAGCAAACTAACTGAAAATTACCACTTTTAAACATAGGCATAAAAAAACAAACAAACAAACGGAAAATTAAATATTTGCTTACACCATATTAAGCAAGAGAAGCAAGTGTTCTCGATTATTTGCTGCATTGATTATTGGGATTATTGTTAACACTTATTTACCCCCACACACCCCTTCCCAAAGGGTACCAGGTGCCATCCTTACCAAGGGCACCATTTGGAAGTGGCAGTAAATGTGTGCGAGTGAGGGTAGGGGAGGGGGGCACTTGATTGCCAAGGAGCCCGCAAATGAACTCTACAGAATCAGTGTAAAGTAGAATCATTACTTCATTCCACTGACGTTTGTATGGAGTAGGTAATAAAAGCAAAAATTTGACTTACTTCTAGTTTGACCCTATTATGTGTTTTGTTGATTTTTCTGTAGACATACTTCACGTTTGTTTACTACGTTCCCTACGTTCTATTCGCAAGCAATAGCATTTTCATAATACATAAGGCTATATACTAAATATTTATAATGCCTCCAATTATCTGATAACCAAAGTTTAGAGATGTTAC
>NC_051413.1:22914858-22914978 GCF_015228065.2 Penaeus monodon
GGTAAAGAGCCAAACGCAACTCATCCTTGTTTTAGAGTAGTGTATTGCGTTCATATACCAATACATTTTATTTCACATTATAGTTTTGTTGAACACTTTGGAGCACTTGTTTATGATGTA
>NC_051413.1:22915000-22915363 GCF_015228065.2 Penaeus monodon
GTTATAACCCTATTTTAATTTGAACTGAGAGAAATGATGACAACTGGTAGTTAATACCGATTTATTTTCATTTTCCATTTTAAAAAAAATCCTTAATGGCGAATCTATGGCTTCCGTCGGACAGACGCGTAACAGTATTTCCCATATTACTAAAAGATGCGGTTTATTTCTGGTGTTATATTTCAACGTCGCCCCTTAGCAGTCTGCGAAGCATACGAAGCGTGTCTTGTCCAAGATGATTTTAATTGAGAAGGACCGTTGAAATGACAAGTAAATAAAAAGTACAGACTGAAGATAAAGGAAAAGGTTATAAAATGGGCTAAGATAAAATAAACCGAAAGCTAAGAAAATTAGCCACTTCTT
>NC_051413.1:22915409-22915611 GCF_015228065.2 Penaeus monodon
TCTCGGTATGATAGTTATAGTGACCAGAAGAAACACACTATCATATAAATTAAATTCGAAATATGAAGTGTTTCGCCTGATAATAGAGGAGTACAGTTAATAACAATAATGTCACTGAATCTATCTATTATGATCATAATTCTAACAATCATTCTAATATGGCTATTGTCGTTAGGCAGTTAGTTTTAGCGGGTATATTTCG
>NC_051413.1:22915938-22916389 GCF_015228065.2 Penaeus monodon
CTTTAGGGTCCCTCTCCTCTCAGCCATAGACACTATCGCTGAGTCTAATCCATTTCCAAGTCGTTCTAAAGCATAAGTATCAGACGTAGCAAGAGCCCAACCCTTGTTGTGTCTGACATATGTGTTTTGTTAATTTCTCAGAAGAGGGTCAAATTAGGAGTAAGTCAAAATTTTGCTCTTATTGCCTACTCTGTACACACGTCAGCAGAATGAAGTAATGATTCTACTTTAAATTGGCTTTGTGAAGCTCATTTGCAGGCTCCTTGGCAAGCAAGTGCCTTCCGCCCCCCCACTCATCTGCTGCCACTCCCAAATAGTGCCCTTGGTAAGGATGGCACCTGATATCCTTGGGAAGGGGGTGTGGGGTAAACAAGTGTTATCATTATAATAATCGATGTAGCAAACAATCGAGAACACTTGCTTGTGTTGCTTAATATGATGTAAGCAAATA
>NC_051413.1:22916420-22918090 GCF_015228065.2 Penaeus monodon
TATCAATATTACGAAAAATGTTATGCCTGTATTTACAAGTGGTAATTTTCAGTTAGTTTGCTGTTGGGGAATATGGCAAACAAACATGTGGAAAGGACTCTTTAATGAATTTATCTTATATAAATATAATATCCCGCTCAAAGGTTTACAATGGAAATATAAAAAATAAATCTGATTTTTTGCCCAAATCGACCTTTGCGAGACTTCACAGAATCCTTCCTCCGATTCAACTATTCCTCCCAGTGTTTGAGATCCAGTTCCGGGAAAGAAGAGCAAGGTAGTATTGGATTCTCGGGAGATGCCACTTTCAGAGGTTCGGCCTGAATCTCCTTCAGTTCTGGGATCACTTCACACATGATGCCTGCCAAGGTTGTGCTGCGAATTTGTTCGACTTGATCTGAAATGACAATATCAAAATAAGTTACAAAAATACATCGAGAAGTGTAAAAGGACAAGAACATAATGGAAGCAGGAACACAATATCGTGGAAAAGCCATGACAACCACATTTCACTTACTTCCTGTAAACCTTGTGTCCTTGTCATTGGTCTCATACCAGTATCTGTCGCCTTCTTTTAGCCTAAGGAACTGGTCCAGCAGAATGCAAGCGAAGGTGGGACCTACTACTCCTCCTTCTATCGGGTGCTCAGCCATACCACCGACGAACAGGTCAATGTCATCCACATGGCTAAAAGATAGAGATTTGAGTGATAAAATATTCATTAGATAAAATATTCATCTACTTCACATGGATAATATGTTCACAAACAACAAAATATAATGCTTATATGCATAGATGTAAGGGGGACCCAGGATAGAATCTCAGATATATTGATTAGGAACGGCATACCGGTATACATCCTTTAGCTTTGCAATCACATCATCATCCATTTTTCCCGAGAGATCACCAAAGACATGAATAGGAGACAGTTCGCATGAGGTTCTGATCGCCGTGTAGGAGGCAATACCATGGTCACGGCCACGCTGTATGTTGAGGGCCACCAGATCGAGTCCAAACATGTTGTTCCCTTTGAAGAGCATGCCCGTCACCTGTTTGCGAGTATCAAAGTTCAGATTTTTTTTTTAATACTGGAATTATGACTTAGTACTAAAAGACATATGCAGAAAGTTCCGAGATATATTATATTGGAAAATACTGCACAAGTTGAATCCATAGGCAAAGATAATGAATTTCCATTTCATGGGACAAGGCCCAACAGTCATTCTTCACTCTACTCAAACTTTATAGCATATCTGAATGAGACCAGACTCCTTGCACACATGTTCACTTGTCACTCAACTCACTTGCGGTGTAAAGAAGGGGTCAACGTCACCCGCGCTCTGTCGAACCACCCCTTGGGTCAGCTGCGGTACCGCACCTTTCGTATACACGACGAAGGGGTTCATGAAAACTGAAGACATTTCGGTGGAGGAAATATCGCCGAAGTCATCCACTCTCTCTATGTGACCCTAAATCAAGAGAATAATGAACAAGATCTGATAATAGATGTTTGAAGACTTATCAAAGCATATCACATTAAGGCATAAGTAAGAGATCCAGGACTACATTGCATTTTCTCTAAATTTACCATACTTTCTGCAAATATTTTGCTGTTCACAAAGATAGTTCATTTCAAATTATTCGTCTGGATTTAATGAATCCCGACAAAG
>NC_051413.1:22918125-22919035 GCF_015228065.2 Penaeus monodon
GAAAAGCGTGTAATGTATATCAATTTACATAATGGAAAAGACCAACACATGATTAACTCACAGCAATCTCACTGTGTCCAAAACGGAGGGCAGCTGTTGCAAATTCAGCACTAATGGCAGCACTTTGGTCAGGGCGGTAAAAGAGCTTTCGGTTCTTGTTCTTTAAGGGTTTCAGCTTAAAGTCTTTTATGATATCTTTACCTGAAAGACGAATTATGCGTGTGTTTCAGAAGGAAATTGAATTAGAATATGTGCATATCTGAGTATATATGCAGATATAGACCTACGATTCTATTTATTTGTCTATTAACTAGAGAGTTAAACAAGTTGCATATGCCCTGATATAGGACTTACCGAAGATGGGCGGCAGGTACTCGTTGTAGGTGACATGTTGGAGCTGAGCGACCACAATTCGGCGAGTCTCCTGGAACAGCTTTTCGTCATCCCAAGATGGGTTGATAGTCTTCAGACGAGACGCTAGATGGTTGTGCTGACGAACCCACACAGTGTGGAACAGAGTGAGCAGAACTTGCTCATTTACTCTCATGTCCCCTGTTGCATCACTGTTATTAGTTTTGTTGGTATGCAATACTTGTGCCAAAACCACTCAAATAAAAAGACACCAAGCTAACAAATACACTATGAGTCTGTGAGGGATTAACCATATACATTTTAAAAGCCAAACTGGGACACAGAACAGAAGGGGCAACCTACCAGCCCGGAAGCAAAATTGATTTATGTTGGCTTGTTCTTCCTTATTGCACTCGTTTGCTAAGTCTGTGTCTGCAGGAAGAAGCTCCTCACCTTCGTTGTTCATCTGTGGGGAAAATTGATATATTTTCACAGCCCTTAATTTTTATTGATATGATAATGATATAGGGTTTAGTATGACAGGCTCTTGTGATTATGG
>NC_051413.1:22919161-22921291 GCF_015228065.2 Penaeus monodon
TTCCACCTTTCTATTGTTTTGCTAATTTTGATTTGATTTATGACTTACCTTTCATTACTATTGTTGATGTTACAATTATCAGCTGAAGTTGTAGTAAGTGGAGTAACGTTAACTGCTTCCTTATTTCAAGGTAATATTTTTGCTTTCCTGCATATACCATACTTTTCATACAGAACCCTTTGCAGTCATTAAATTCATGAACAAAGATCTGGTTAATATAATCACGCAATTTTGATATTGTGGTAAATGATACGTCATAGGATTAGGATATGAAGCTGAATTAAACCCAAGTTCAAAATAATGCTACTGAATCTAGAAATTGGGATACCCTTCCCTGACCCTTTATTTATCCCATTTTTAAGTCATATTTTCAGAATTTCTTACATGTTTCTTATTCTATTAGTGCAAAGGCCCCTCAGTAGTTGAAAGCTTCAGTGCTTTCAAATTTCTTATTCTGGATCTTTACACACCTGTGGCACTGTAATTTCGTTGAGCATATTTTATGAACTTAGAACATATTCTTACTCCAAACTTCTTGTCTTATGCTATCCTTTGTAGAATATTCTGACGACCTCATATTTAACTCTGTAACGTTCAGCACTGTACAATTTTCCAGAGGCCACGCCCAAGCCACCACAATGATAGAATGATCCTAACAATAATCCGGTACTAGCAAATTAGATAATCATGAGGGGAATGGTGGTAATAACTACCCTAAAAATTATCGTATTGACCTGAGCAATAAGCAGACCATCCTCCTTCGTTCTCAGTGAATTCATCATCTCGTCATCGATTCCGTAGACCTGAGAGCCGTCGATATATGCCGTTTTCTCGTTCATTTGCTCTCGTGGACCTGAAGAAATTAAGTAATTTCATGGAATTTGGTTGAAGTTAGGTTTGGACTGTTTCAAATTAAACATTAATAAACAAATTAATATAGAATAATAATTATGAAAAGTTAATTATAAAATCAGCAGGACAAATTGACATTTTTTCCTACAATGCCTGTAGTGCAAACTTAATTAATCAACATATAAAATGGACTCACCAAGCAAGCACCGTGGGGCAGGCGCCGAGCGGACGAAGTCCATGCACGTCTGATTGAACTTGGAGTAGAAAGGGTCGTCAGCAGGGATGGGAATGGCGGCGCACTCAGGGTGGAGTAAAGCGGAATTGCCCTCAAGGCAGCATGGAATCGCCTCACCATGCATACCTGGAAAGTGAATAAGTCAAATATATTCATGCCTCGAGGGCATAGGACATATCTCTAAGTTTGCAGGTCGATAGTCCATGGCAAAATTTTCCTCACAAAATATCTATTATTATTATTCCTAAGTGGAGACACCTTTTGAAATGATTTCGATCTTTTTTGAAACCCGACTCATTAAAGAGTTCAATGTTTGATTTTTGTTACTATCATATAATGGACCTTTATTCAAAGGCGCGAAGGTCAGGTCGTGGTCGAAGAACTGGCCGTAGGTCATGTGGAGGACGGAGAGGAGAGAAGATTCCCTGTTTGGCCGAATGTTGTTAATCGTACTGCTGACGAGGCGGGCGCTTGGAAGGGGCTGCCCGTCCTGGGCAAGGCGGAGGCTCGACACTCCTGCAGTTGTGAAAAGTACTACAATGTATGAAATATTCATTCATATCGCGCTGTGATGCTGTTTAAAGAATGAGATAGTGTTTTAATAAACATATAGTATCCTAAGGAGATACACCATGTTCATACATATATTCATGAGCATGCCACTCAGGAAAGGCAGACGACAAGCACTCATGGAAGCGAGATTGTAGCCTCAATACCAAGAATTGGAGACACTAACCATTGCCATAGTCGGGCGGAGCAACACGACGGAAAGGTCTGAAAGTGGATCCCCACAGCGGATTGTCCAAGTTATTACAGGTGCCGTTGGAGGACCTGTAGTGCCGGAAGGCCTCGCAGGAGGACGAAACTAGGTCCTGATCACAGAACTCGTCCTGGGCCAGCTGGTCCGATAGCATGATGCCGAAAGTTACGTCGGTTTTGTTTAGCTGGAGTCTGTAACAGGAGGTGGATTTATCATTAGTTGAGTCAAAAGTTATAAATTAGCTGTGGCACAGCCCTTGGAAATAAAATTGATACCCAAGTTG
>NC_051413.1:22921323-22921992 GCF_015228065.2 Penaeus monodon
TCGACAGAAGAATGTATGTATTAATCAATGATGGTACCATATAAGTTCCGCAACTTACAAAGCATTATTGGAAAAAAATGATACCTAAGATGTATCATAGACATGAAAAACTGCAATTTTTTTTAAAGAATGCGTGTATTACCGATCCATGACGAATTCAGTGGCGCTGTCTATCATGTAGCCTGTTCTTGCTGCTGCAATGGACCGCGGGTTAGAACTCTTGAAGAGGGACTGATGGATGTAAGTTGGCGAGTCATGAGAGACTCTCATGTTCTTGGCGGCCATTTCTTCTTCTATTTTTTCCTTTTCCAGCAGTTGCGATAGTCCGTGTTCGAAGCTTGATCTAGAAACAGTTTATAATATTAAAAGAAATATATCCTCAGTTATAAGTGATCTTCAATTTGAAATGCTATCAGAATCAGTGATTATCAGATTAATCACGAAATCTACAAACACAATTTCCTCTCACTTGTCATCCTTCGAAATGTCGAGAACAACCGGAGTTTCAATCGACTTCCAACTTTTACCACCAGCTACATGTATTCCGGATTTCTCCTTTGGCGACACTTTCTTGGAGTTTTTCCCTCGATTCACGTAGGAAATGTTATCTGAGAATAACAGCTATGTTAATGACAGCATTGATGATGCGGATGTGATTAATAATTATAG
>NC_051413.1:22924599-22924690 GCF_015228065.2 Penaeus monodon
AGTAATACTTTTGTTGATAATGAATATGCCAATAACAATGATGGGGTGACATTTCTAATGATAAGGAATATGCCGATAATAATGATGGTTG
>NC_051413.1:22925274-22925985 GCF_015228065.2 Penaeus monodon
GATTCTCTCCTTTCCCCTTCTTTCTCATCTCTCTGTACTTCATCAACTTCTTCTCTCCTAACATTTCATCAGACCCCCCCTTTTTTTACATTAACTGTAAGCTTTGAAAACCAAACATACGATCCAAAATCCTTGTCTCTAAACATTTTCATTCAATCCCCTTCCCCTAGTCTTTTATCTAAAGAGATAGGCAAAGACAAGTAGCATACGAACAAAAA
Source organism: Penaeus monodon (assembly GCF_015228065.2). Lineage (NCBI taxonomy): Eukaryota > Metazoa > Arthropoda > Malacostraca > Decapoda > Penaeidae > Penaeus > Penaeus monodon. The sequence goes on from NC_051413.1 coordinate 22,925,493, forward strand.
CAAACTCATTCTTACCTTCAATGATTCCCAACTTGGGCTTCTCAGACCCTAGCGCAATGACTACCAACATTGCAAGGAACACACAAATCACCTTCATCTTCGTTCTGCAATGAATGTTGTTGAATATTTGATATGTCTTATCCAATTCCCTATGGTTTGTAATGACAGGCTTTGAAGAGCACAAGGAAATATGCACACAGTTGTCTTATATGACAAATTTTACTTATTGACTCTCTGATCTACCCTACGTCAGTAAAATGAAAACCATGATTTAGTAAGGCAAGCGTATTCGAATTTAAAGAAATATTTCTCGATACACTTTCATAATCAATATTCCATTGTGAAAGTTATGTCTATTGATAATAGCAGGCAAAATGTACGCGCATATATGTCGTAAAATTCTTATCACCGAACAGTACGTCTCAAAACTAACTGCCTAAAGATAATGGTCATATTAGATTAATAGTGGTGTTAGAATTGTGATCATAATGGA
>NC_051413.1:22926026-22926742 GCF_015228065.2 Penaeus monodon
AACGGTTCTTTTTAGACTATTAAATCTTCTTGGACTAGACGCGCTTCGTATGCTACACAGACTGCTAAGTGGGGACGTTAAAAAGAACAACAGAAACAAACCGAGTCATTTAGTAATATGGGAAACATTAATACGCGTCTGTCCGACATAGGCAGTAGATTCGCCATTAAGGATATTTTCAAAATATTTGTTCACCTTGATTAACGGGCTAACTAAGGAATGAAAAATTAAGATAAATTGATGTTAAATCCGACTCATCAATATTTCTTTCCGTCACATGCAAATAAAATTAGGGTTATAACATGTATCTTACCATTTTGTAACTTTTTTTTCAGCAAATGCTCCAAAGTCTTAAACAAAACTAGAATATGAAATAAAATCTATTGGTATATGGACGCTATACACAACACAGCAACAACGATGTGCTGCGTTTGGCTCTCACCTTCGCTGAACGTTGCTTCGACAAGTCCAATTGCAACAACTGGCGCTGCCTGCTCTTATTTATAATGAGATACAGGTACGTAGCTCCGCCCTCTATCCGCATGATTCAGTGACAGGAGTGATAAGTTTCGATGTTCTGTGAAAACAATATGATTAATTCATAGCAACATACTAAACATTTACCTTTTTTAATAGTCTTTCATATCTGCGAAGATAAACGTTTTGAATTTGCACATAAATTAAGTTTTGGCTTTTCTTTTTCATTAATACAAATC
>NC_051413.1:22929178-22929336 GCF_015228065.2 Penaeus monodon
GGAAACCGTGTTTCATTATATTTTAAAACCGAAGATACAGAAATTAAATGGTGAACAAAGTATGATAACTTAGAATCGCGCTTTTCTGGAAATATTTTCTTTACACCTTTAAGAAAATAACAAGTAATTATCATAATCTAATCTAAAATCAGATTATA
>NC_051413.1:22929397-22929567 GCF_015228065.2 Penaeus monodon
CGCGTCGTAATTTTCTACTTAGTTTTAAAACATTTCCATTGATAAAACAAGATTTGATATTGAAATCACGTGAAGTTCTAAAAAGGACAAAAAGAGAGAGGGGGGGGGATGCGAGGTTACTTTCAATTTGACTTTCAATATTTGTAACTCTTATTGCCCATCATATAATT
>NC_051413.1:22929663-22929779 GCF_015228065.2 Penaeus monodon
CTTTGTGTTAGATCAACCTTCATACTGCCTGTATAATTTCATCAACTTAGGTGTAGTACCGTGTAGTGTGTAAAGGGAAGGGGTGCCACATATTGTCTTTAGGGTCCCTCTCCTCT
>NC_051413.1:22931245-22931844 GCF_015228065.2 Penaeus monodon
TCCTCTCAACCACAGACACCATTGTTGAGCCTGACCCATCTCCAAGTCGTTCTAGAGCGAAGAGGGATGGACGTCAAGAGCTGATATTCTGCGACATGACACGAGGAATTCAGCGGAAATTGCAACTTACGCCAACACAGGAATTCAATGCAATAGGATTCCACCAATGCAGATTTTTTTTTTTACTTGAAACCATACTTTAATCATGTATGATTTGTAAAAATTATCTTTGGTTATAAAATAATTAGTATATAGCCTTAGGTAGTATGTCAACGCTATTGCTTGTGAATAAAAGAAAAGGAACAATACACTAATAGGAAGTATGTCTACCGAGAAATTTGCAGGACACATAATAGTCTTAGCAGGGGTTGGGAGCACAACAGAAAATGGACAAACTAGGGGTAAGTCAAAATTTCTCTTTTATTTCCTACTCCATACAAACGTCAGTAGAATGAAGTAATGACTCTACTTTACATTGTTTTTGAAGAGCTCCTTTGCGGGCTCCTTGGCAAGCAAGTGCCCCGATCACCACTCGTCCGATGTCCCTGGTGAAGATGTGGCACCTGATACCCATTTTGTTGCTCAATATGGTGTAAGCA
>NC_051413.1:22931861-22932913 GCF_015228065.2 Penaeus monodon
CAATAATGAACATGTCATGCCTGTGTTTACAAGTGGTATTTATCTGTCAATTGCTCTAGTGATATTGCAACAAACATGTAGAAAGGACTCTTTGATGAATTCATCTTGGCTAAATATAAAATCCCGACTAGGCAATGGTTTACAATGAACATATCAAAAATATATTGCCCAAATCGACCTTTGCGAGCCTTCACAGAATCCTTCCTTTGCTTCAATTATTCCTCCCAACATTTGGGATCCAGTTCCGGGAAAGAAGAGCAAGGTAGTATTGGATTCTTGGGAGATGCCACTTTTAGGGGTTCGGCCTGAATCTCCTTCAGTTCTGGGATCACTTCACACATGATGCCTGCCAAGGTTGTGCTGCGAATTTGTTTGACTTGTTCTGAAATGACAATACCAAAATAAGTAACAAGAATGTATACAGAAGTGTAAAAGGATAAGTACATACTGGGAGCAGGAGAACAATATCATGGTATTAAAAGTAGATACGAAGTTCCAAGAGAAAGCTATGACAACCACATTTCGCTTACCTCTATAAACCTTGTGTCCTTGTCATTGGTCTTGTACCAGTATCTGTCTTCTTTTAGCCCAAGGAACTGGTCCAGCAGAATACAAGCGAAGGTGGGACCTATACTCCTCCTTCTATCGGGTGCTCAGCCAAACCACCGACGAACATCCATATGACTAAAAATAAAGAGCTTTGAGTGATAACATATCAGAAATCCCCATTGTATTCTTCTTCACATGGAAAACATGTTCACAAGATACAAAGTATAATGCTAATATTCATAATGTAAGGGAGGGAGGGGCATCACGGATATATAGATAAGGTATACCGGTATACGTCCTTTAGGTTTGCAATCACATCATCATCCATTTTTCCGAGAGATCACCAAAGTCATGAATAAGAGACAGTTCACATGAGGTTCTGATCGCCATGTGAAAGGCAATATCATGGTCATGTCCACGCTGTATGTTGAGGGACGAGTCCAAACATGTTCTTCCCTTTGAAGAGAGTGCCGGCTACCTGTTCACGAGTATTAAAGTTTCGA
>NC_051413.1:22932935-22936995 GCF_015228065.2 Penaeus monodon
TTCAGTACTGGAATGATACCCTTGTACTAAAATATTTATTTCCAAGACATATTATATTGAAAATTATTGCACAATTAAAGTATATAGGCAAATATGATGAATTTCCTTTATATGAGGCATTCGTCACTCCACTCAAACTTTAATAGGATATTTGAATGACACCAGATTCATTGCGCACACATTCACTTTCCCTCAACTCACTTGCGGTGTAAAGAAGGGGTCAACGTCACCCGCGCTCTGCCGAGCCTCCCCTCGCGTCAGCTGCGGTACCGCACCTTTCGAATACAAACGAAGGGGTTCATGAACGCCGAAGACATCTCGGTGAAGGAAATGTCACAGAAGTCATCCACTCGCTCCATGTGACCCTAAAACGAGAGAAGAATTATGAACGAAATCAGCAAAATAGGAAAGACCTGGTAAAAAAGGTCCTTTTAGCCTATTTTTCATGTATTTCACATTTACTGTTCACAAAAATAGTACATTTCAAATTATTCGTCTGGATTTAATGAATCCCAACAAACGCAACCAATTTTTTTAAGACAACGCACGGAAAGTATACTAATTCAAATAAAAAAAATCCTCGGCCAATAAGAAGACCAACATTGAGGATTAACCTGACTGTGTCCAAAACGGAAAGCAGCTGCAGTACAAATTCAACACTAATGGTAGTGCTCTTGTCGGGGAAGACGAATCATTGCATCTCAGCAGGCAATTGAATTAGACATGTGCATATTTGTGTGTATATGGATATATACATACCTACGATTTAATTTCCTTATTTGTCTAGTAACTAGAGAAGTAAATAAATTGCATATGCTTTGTCGGATATAAGACATACCGAAGATGGACCGTAGGTACTCGTTGTAGGTGACATGTTGGAGCGAAGCGTCAATAATTCAGTGAGCCTCCTGGAACAGCTTTTCATCATTCCAGGAAAGATTGGTACTCTTTAGACGAGATGCTAAGTGGTTGTGGTGACGAGACCACAACGTGTTGAACAGAACAAGCAGAACCCTGCTCCTTCACTCTCCTTGTCACCTGTTGTCACATTATTATTAGTTTTGTTATTATGCAACATTTGTGCCCTTGTTGCACTGACACCACACTACAAATACTTCATCGATGAGTCTGTGAGGAAATAAAAACTATACATTTTTAAAGCCAAACTGGGACAGAAAACAGAAGCAAGACCGTTTCATGTTAGCTTTTTTACTTGTTGCACTAGTTTGCTAAGTCTGTGTTTGCAGGAAGAAGCTCCTCACCTTCATTGACCATCTGTGGGAAAAACTGATATATTTACACAATACTTACTTTTCATTGATATTTTTGTATAAATCATATTGTTTTTATATTTGCTATTTTGATTCACGTTGAATTACCATGATATCCATTGCTTCTGTTACGATTATCAGCTTAAATATTCGAGTGCAGCAAAACTGATTCCTCACTTATTTCAAAGTAATGTTCTTGCCTTCCAGTGTTGACTGTGTATTTCATACAGACCCCTCTGCAGTCAATAAATTCTTGAACAAAGATCTGGTAAATATTATCGTACAATATTGATATTGTGGTATATGATAATTGGATTATGATATGTAGTAGAATTAAACCCAAGTTCAAAGTTTTAATGCTACTTAATCTAGAAATTTGGATACCCTTCCTTGATCCTATAATCAGCCCATTTAAATGTCAGTTTTGCAGAATTTCTTCAATGTTTCTTTTACTGGAAGGCCCTCTCACTGTTGGTACTCCGGGTCTTCACATACATCTGTGGCACTGTAGCTTTACTGTGCATGTTTTCTGAATTTTTTACAACTTGGAACCTTTTCCTACTCCAAACTTCTTGCTTTATTCTATCCTTTTTTACAATATTCTGGCGACCTCGTATTTTACTCTGTAAAGTTAGCACTATACAGTTCTCCATAGACTTCATCCCTACCACCACATTGATGGAATGATCCTAACTATTGTATGGGCCTAGCAAATCAGAAAGTCATGAGGAATGGTGGTAATAATTACTCTAAAAATTGTTATTAACCTGAGCATTAAGCTGACCTCCGCCGTTCTCAGTGAATTCATCATCTCGTCATCGATTCCATAGACCTGAGAGCTGTCATTAAATTTCTTTTCCTTTGTTCTCGTGGACCTGAAAAAATTAAGTAATTTCATGGAATTTAGTTGACATTGGGTTTGGAATGTTTCACATTAAACATTAATAAACAAATTAATACAAAGGAACGAGTATCAAAAGTTAATGATAAAATCAACAGGACAAATTAACATTTTTTGTACAATCTTTAACAGCATAAGAAAAGACTCACAAGAAGCACGTATAGAGGCGCCGAGCAGACGAAGTCCATGCACGTCTGGTTGAACTTGGAGCAGAAAGGGTCGTCAGCAGGGATTTGAATGGCGGCGCACTCAGGGTGGAGTAAAGAGGGATTGCCCTCGGTCTCAGGGCAGCATGGAATCGCCTCACCATACCTACCTGGGAAATGAATAAGGCAAATAGATCCGTACATCGAGGACATTGGGTAAATAGTTCATGAGTTGAATTTGGATTTGCCCTTAATTTCGGGGATATAGTATTGCAAAATACCCGTTGTCATTATTATTCCTGAATATTATGGAACTATTTCAGTCTTTTTGGAAAACATTGTAAACCGACTCATAAAGAATTCAGTGCTTGATTTTGGTTATCGTCACTGGACCTTTATTCAGAGGTGCGAAAATCACCTCATGGTCGAAGAACTGCCCGTAGGTCATGTGAAGGGCGGAGAAGATTCCTTGTTTGGCCTAATGTTGTTCACCGCACTGTTGACGAGGTGGGCACTGCAGTTGTGAAAAATAATATAGTGTATGAAATATTCATTCACTGTTTCATAAATGAGATAGTGTATTATTAAACATGATATAGTATTGTAAGAAGATACACCATGTTCATACAAAAAATCATGAGCATGCCACTCAGGAAAGGCAGACGAAAAGCATTCATGGGAGCGACACTGTAGTCCCAAGAACTGGAGACACTAACCGTTGCCGGAAGGCCTCGCAGGAGGGCGAAACTAGGTCCTGATCACAGAAGTCGTCCTGGGCCAGCTGGTCCGATAGCATGTTAAAAATTACGTCGGTTTTATTTAGCTGGAGGCTGTAACAGGAGGTAGATATATTATTAGTTGTTCCGAAAGTGATAATTTAGTTGTGTTGTTATGTAAAAAAAATACATGTACTAACCAATAATGGTACCATATAAATTCAATTAGTTACAAAACCTAATTGGAAAAAAAATTGATACCTAAGATGTATTTAAAACATGAAAAAATGTAAAAGTTATTAAAGAATGCGTGTATTACCGATCCATGACGAATTCAGTGGCGCAGTCTATAGCCTGTTCTTGCTGCTGCGAAGGACCGCGGGTTAGAACTCTTGAAGAGGGACTGATGGATGTAAGTAGATGAATCATGAGAAACGTTCATGTTTTTGGCAGCCATACCCTCTTCTATTTTATCCTTTCCAGCAGATGTGTTAGTCCGTGTTCGAAACTTGATGTAGAAACATTGTTTACAATAATAAGTGGAATTTAAATACTTCCACTGTTATATATATACGGCTATTTGATACAGCAATAATCTTCAGTTTGAAATGTTATCAGAACCAGTGGTTCTTAGACTATGAGGAAGAAATTACTATATATATTAGGCCCACACATTTTGTTCATCATAGTGTTCACTGTACATGAAGATTTACCTTAAACGAAAAATAAATCTTATGCGAGAATACTATATTAACCCCATTATTCACTATAGACATTTTTTTTACAGCCGAATAGGGGCACCATTCCCTACTAAACTTTATGCATTACTTTTTTTTGAAAGATGCACACTACTCCACGAAACCTCATAAATTACGAACACAGTTTCCCTCACTTGTCATCCTTCGATTTCCTAATCGACTTCCAGCTTTGTCCGCCAAGTACATGTGTTCCGGAATGCTCCTCTGCCGGCTGCCTGGAGTTTTCCCCTCGTTTCACGTAGGAAATGTTATCTGAGACTAAAAGTTG
>NC_051413.1:22937344-22937459 GCF_015228065.2 Penaeus monodon
CTAAACATAATTAAAATCCTTAAAACATATGTAAATTTTCTTTGGCTATTATATCTCTAAACATCTATTATTTAAATATCCGTTTTAAACATAACTGTAAACTTTTCTTCCCTTT
>NC_051413.1:22937824-22938502 GCF_015228065.2 Penaeus monodon
CGATCCACCTGCCCTTTCTCTCTCTCTCATTCACTCTCTCGATCTCTTTCCCCTTCTTTATCTATTATACTGTAGGAAGAAGAGGCAAACAAGAAAGATAGCTCATTCTTACCTTCAATGATTCCCTAGCGCAATGCTAGCAACATTGCAAAGAACACATAAACCACCTTCATCGTCATTCTGCAATGAATGTTGGTAATGAATTGTTTATATTTTTTATCGCAAGGTCCAATTCCCTATGGTTTCCAACTGATCTGACCTACGTAAATAAAATGAAAAACTTGATTTAGTAATGAAAGGCAAGCGTATTCGGATTTAAGTGATTCTAGATAAGCATTCATGATTAATATTCCCCTTTGAATGTCATATTGTCTGCTGATAATAGCAGGCGAAATGTACACGCATATACTCCACATAAAATTCTTATCACCCGAACGATATACCTCAAAACTCAAGGCACTTTTAATCTAACGATGTATTTGCTGCCAGAGATGTAGTCCATGAATATTTTATATCGAATAAACTTCTCAGTGGATATTTTTCTTTGTTCGGTCGTTTCTATTAGAATTTGCTGAATATCATGATATTACTACAACTTCTACTAACTGCTTAACGATAATAGTAATATTAGGAATGATAGCGTTAGAATCAGGATCATAATGAATAGTCTCATTGCAG
>NC_051413.1:22938535-22939654 GCF_015228065.2 Penaeus monodon
CTCTACTACGACCACTACTATTATCATAGTAAAACACCTCATATATCGAAATATTTAATTAATATAATGCAGTGTGTTACCCGCGGTTATTATAAATCATAGAGAGCTTGGTTTTATAATTTTCTTAACTCTCGGTTTATCGTGTCGTTACATTTTTTAACCCCCTTTCCATTTTTTTTTTTACACTTTAACCTAATAGAATCTTCTAGGACAAGACACACTTTGTACATTTCGCAGACTGCTAAGTGTGGACGTGGAAAAAATAACATCAGAAATTAACAACGTCATTTAGTAATATGGGGAATATTGTTATTCGTCTGTCCGGTATAAGCAGGTTTACTCATTAAGGATTATTTTGACATTTTCGTTCAGCTTGATTAGCATGCTAACTAATGGAAAAAATGAAAATTCACGTTAACTTTTCTTGTAATGACATACAAATGAAATAGAGGTTATAACATGTTTTTTAACACTTTGGATCAGTTTTTAAGCAAATGCTCCAAAGTCATAAACAAAACTAGAATATGAAACAATATCTATTGGTATGCGAAAGCAATACACAACTCAGAAACAGTAATGTATTGCGATTGACACTCACCTTCGCTGAACTTTGCTTCGACAACTGTAACAGATGCAATGCACGCTACCTGCTCATTTTGTTATGAGATACAGGTACTTAGCTTCATTTCAACGTTCTATGAAAACAATATAATCAATTTATTGCAGCTGTGTGGATGGTGTTCTCGCAATCCTAACATACTATTTTTGATATCTGGGGTTGTGTATGATATATACACAATGATATATAGTATAAAGAATGTCTGTCTCACTGTGTAATGTATGTGTAATGAAATGTATGATCGTAGCTCCGCCCCTAAGCCGTACGATCATTTCGACATTCCATGAAAGCAATATATGGTTAACACCGCAGATGTGTAGGCTTTGTTCTCGAAATGCTTTTTCCTACTTTTGATCACTGAGGTGGCATGATAAAGTCTCTATGTAATAACAGTGACCTTACGAGGTCAGGAGGTCATCGTTTACGATTTTTGTCTCTATCCTGTTTCCAACTTTAAACTATAATATTCCACCCAACACATAGGCAAATATAAGAATAAC
>NC_051413.1:22939729-22939824 GCF_015228065.2 Penaeus monodon
TTAGTATATAAATCTAGGTAGAGGAAGCTAGGCACAGATAGATAGATAGGCATTCTTAAATATACATAGGGGGGGGGGCAGATAGACACACATGC
>NC_051413.1:22940325-22940547 GCF_015228065.2 Penaeus monodon
ACAATTTAAAGCTATATTTCAAATGGCGACTTCACAATAGGCACATTGTCTTAGCTATGTATTCATCAAGCGCCGTAGTGTCAAACCTCCAGCCTAGCCTTCATCTATAGCACCAGCACAGTTCCTTTTCAGTGTATCTCCATGTGAAATGCTCACTCAATGCGTGTTGTATTCTTCCACCAACAAACAGCCACGCAAGATATTACTCCTTTCTTACCAGAT
>NC_051413.1:22943402-22943467 GCF_015228065.2 Penaeus monodon
TGATCATATATAAACAAAGAGCTTTTTATAATTTTGAATGCGTTTTTTTTCTTCTCTTCTTCTTC
>NC_051413.1:22944105-22944986 GCF_015228065.2 Penaeus monodon
ATTACCACCCACTAAAGTAGAGGAATCTGTCCCCTTTTAACTGTGAGGATATCTAAAAGCCAGTGCGAAAGTTGTAGAATGAGACACCTTTTTGGCAGTCTCAAACAGGAGAATATCCAAAAAGTAAAAATTAAAATAATGAGACTTTACCATTTGGTTATTAAGAAAGTCAATCATCATTAATAGTATACTCCTGTGCTAGTGGACACCACGAATATCCAGCTCTTTCGCGCAACAAACGACATTCCACTTTTATAACGCTCAAAACATTGACTTCTTTAGTAGTTTAACAGCAGAATGTCGGTGTTGTGAGTAATACAAAAGAGAAAAGTGGAATGTCACATTAAACGATTAGATACTTGAATGTCAGTTAATTTGAGTGTTCTCTAAAGTGGAATTCAGTTGTGTTGTTTTTTTAATGTAACTTAAATGGCACTACCTTATATTATCAAAACAGTGAAATTGCCAGTGTCTACATATAACAAGGGATATGTTGCCTTTTATTAGAAATATTAAATATCAGTATGAAAGTGTGAAAAACACTTCTTACCAGCTTCAAAAGAGTAGAATGTTTCTAATAGCAAAATAAAATATATTGACCTTAACCATTTGTCACCAGAAAGTCACTCATTATCACTAACAGTATACCCCTATGCTGGTCGTATGTCACAGGATATCCTGATTCTTCCGGCACACCACTTGTGCTTTTTATAGCAAACACGTAACATTAACTTTTGCAATACCCAACACACACATTCCACTTTTATTAGTCATACATACTTTCCTTTTTTTTTTGCCATTTCCTCTTTTATACAACTCAAAAAAACACAAGCATGTTACGTTTTTTATCTAAAGCAACGGAGAATCCTGCTGATATACCT
>NC_051413.1:22945967-22946509 GCF_015228065.2 Penaeus monodon
CTTCTTTCCGTAAGGTTCTGGTTAAAATTCCTTTTCTTAATTTCATTTTTCCTATATTTTTCTTAATATTTCGGTTTAACTTAATCCTGTCACAGTAACCTTCACTTTATAACTTGCCATACTGCTTTTGTCCCTATCAACAGAGTGTGGATAGTCCCTCGTTCGTACAAGCGTTTATGGTCTGAATTTCTTAATGTAGCAGTGTTTTCCCCAGAAGTTACATCTATTTGCCCAAATCATGGTAATGGTACATAGTTAAATGCTGACATAAGGTTGGGAAGTAGACATGATTGCCATATCCAGAAGTAATAGGGAGAATTTCAAGTTATCTCTTAACCAATTGTCGAATCATATTCCAATAAGTGTCTTCTCTTTTGCAAGAGTATACCTGAAGCATGTCCAGAGGCTGTTTATACCTGTGGCAGTATACTTGTGTACTTGTCCCAACTACTTTAAAGAGCACCATTTCAAGATATACAACTACCTCATTTCATGTGATGTACACGAAAGGGTTTGTCTAAACCATGGTTCTTAACCTTTAA
>NC_051413.1:22946765-22947814 GCF_015228065.2 Penaeus monodon
AGCCCATTGGTCTAAACGGACATGTGCTCCATGGTCCGTTGTCATAACGGTATTTACACAACGTGCTCTTTCCCATAATGTTCACTAATTTTTGCTTATTAATGTTCGTTCTAACAGAACTATAGCAATACATTGCAATAATTTGGAACATAGTGTGAAATGAGATAATGATAATGAAGAAATAAGGTAAATCCAAAGGAATCATTAGTTTATTCTGATACTGAAATATCAAAACAATTTATTTAAAAATCCATCATTGCAAGAAAATGAATTCTCAGTCTGCCATTAAAGGGCTTGCTCGGTGATACCGCGATACTGCAAGCAAAGTGGCAACAACTGGGTGTTTCTTACGAATGTTTTGGTACATAGGGATCTCCCACGTGGGAATTATTGTGTTCAAAAGATTCTGCCCAAGCTCTCCGCTTCATTTTGGAGATTATACTAATGTTAGGACTTGGAATATACGAAAAGAATGTAATGGCATTTGCTAGAGCGCCAAGTGTAGCTTAGCAGCGATGATTACTGACGATTATTAGTTTTCTATTTGATTATTGTTTTTCAACATCACTATTTTATCAACTCCGAATTGTTCACTTTGAAATATTCTCTACTTTACTGAATAGTAGCTATATTCTTCATTTCGAGAGTCGGAGTTATAAGAAAGAGTTAAATTGTTCGTCACCTAGGTGATTTTACAATAAGAAAAATAATAATAAATATTTCCTCAATTCCTTTTACCTCATTTCATTTCCATAAGATTCAATTGTTTTAAAATGTATTGTTGTGGAAATTTACCGAGACAGAAACCATAAAAATATTTCTCTGAAATATTATTGAATTTCGAGGCTTGGAACATGACGCTGTTGCCCATGGTGACGGGTCTTCCGCTTGCCTTATTAATAAGAAATTTAGCCATTCTACGAGGTTGCTTAGAAAACAAGAACAGAGTTTCTTTGAGATTCAAGCAAGAAAACAATCACTGTTTAATATTCGTAACTATTCGCTTGGGATAGAATTCATAGGAATATATATATGTAGATATAATACTA
>NC_051413.1:22947989-22948154 GCF_015228065.2 Penaeus monodon
ATTGGTGGTATTGTGTACCGAGTCAAGAGACTAGAGGAAATTTCGATGCAATGCGTGTTGCTCTATTAAGCAACACGTGTGTGTGTGAGAGAGGTATGGAGGTTACAAGGTCGCTCTACCCAGAAACAAGGAATAATTCATTAAATGAATAACAATAATAATGTC
>NC_051413.1:22948387-22949309 GCF_015228065.2 Penaeus monodon
AGCAGAGCAGAGCCTGCTTGTGCGACCCCTGCATCTCAGTTAAGATACAGTGCTCTACACTACACCAAAATACCAGCAGTAAAAGGATCAATCCCCTCGCTCTCTAAAAAGTACTAAAGGAAAAAAATCTAAAATGCGAAACTTCAAGATTATGAACTTCAAAGGTGAAGGCATGTCTCTACGCCAAGGCCCCAATTCTTCTCAATATTGCAGCAACTGGACAAATATGTAGATACAACTCCAACGGACAACCAGAGCTTATACCCAATGCAGAAAACTATCTGGTAAACGGCCAGAAAACCACACCATGAGGTATATGAAAAATAATTCCAGCACTCCACCAGAATCCAAAATGTATGCCTGAAGCATACTTACTAGGCGTTAGAAGAACGACCCTTTTGTGGCAGGAAACCTCTAGACTTGGCAATGGACATTTTTAATGCACACACGCAAGTATTAATAGAAAACCAGTAACAGGCATCATACAGTTCCGCTCTGGAATCGCCGTTTCCTTTGTTGAAAGGAAGGAAGCATAAGTCAACACCTTTACCCTGCCTTATACCGCTTGCAACTATTGCCCAACACCAGCATGAGAGATGTCTGTGTCTAAACGAAATGCAAGAATGCAACAATGGGCGATAAACACACATCAGACCATTTTCCAGCAGTACAATCTGCAAGTGAAATCACACTCAAAGAAGCAGTGGTGCTCACTTAATAGAGCACGATGTTAATTGGGAACCTCAGAGCCACAGATGTACGTTGGGGCTTATACGGATTTATGCACAATTCTGGTTGCGGCGAATACAAATACCTTCTGAACACCTTCCGTTTGGGCCACACTGGTTTCCAGCTTGACCTAGTAAACCTGACTCCCCAATCGGCTCTCAATTGGGTAGGTCACTACGGCGACAAACGTTGA
>NC_051413.1:22951974-22952477 GCF_015228065.2 Penaeus monodon
TAAAAACACTACATCATTGGGTTTTGTTACGCGTAGGGGTTTCGAAATAGATAACGAATATTAAAAACGCTGCTTTTAAACTTATCCGCTTTAAAAGGGTCAGCTTTCCACAGAACGGGTGTTTATTACCTTTCTCAAAAACAATAGAAAAATCACAAACAAGTGGAAAAAAGGGGAGCGTTTTGTCACTCACACCCCGGGCCACCCGGACCGACATCCCAAGTCCTAACAAGCTCCCCCGGCCCTCGGTCCAGAAACGCCACAAACCCCCGTGAATGGCTGTTCTTCCCTTCTTCTGGAGTATTTCAGTTACACATCTCTGCCCCCTCCGCACTCCATGACAGGGGGAGTTTTTTCGACTGCCACACCATCAAAATCTGAACAGAGAGATAAAAAAATTTAGGTTTTGGGCGCGACGGTTTTAGTCACATAACAATCTATAATATTCCCTCGGTCCTTGGAGCAGAGAAAAAAAATGGAGGCATTACTTTTTAAACTGCCCC
>NC_051413.1:22959069-22959169 GCF_015228065.2 Penaeus monodon
GCTCATAAATATATCTATGTGTATTAATAGATATGTATGGCCACTCCCCTCCCACCAACTTCGCTGCAGATTGCGGATCTCGACGTGGAAGCAGCCTTCG
>NC_051413.1:22959583-22959652 GCF_015228065.2 Penaeus monodon
ACGACTGCATGTTATTCATCCGCTCTGAAGGTCAGCTTTCCAGAGAACAGTTGTTCTACCTCTTCTCAG
>NC_051413.1:22959720-22959894 GCF_015228065.2 Penaeus monodon
CAGCCAACCCTTTAATTCAGATGTGAGTCATACATAAGTTCAGGGTCATGGTAAAGGAATATGTGAAACTCTGTATCATTGTTTTGACAGTTATTAATATCTAATAATTTCTTGTTTTGTCGAAAAAAATATTATCAGGATATAACGAACAGTATTAAAGTTGGCTATATAAGA
>NC_051413.1:22962659-22962879 GCF_015228065.2 Penaeus monodon
TAATAACAAATTGCCATCATGATAGTCGTCAGATGCTCTCTTTCATGTCCTTGGCATTATATATATTTTTACAGGTGCAACTCCATTTCCTGTGAAAAATAGAAAGAAAAAAAAAATAGGAAAAGATGTGAAACATCTTTTATAGGAGACAGATGTTTCTGAAACTGAAACACATACGTGGGTGAATTGAAATGGTTGATTTATTATCTCCCTTTCTCCG
>NC_051413.1:22963060-22963540 GCF_015228065.2 Penaeus monodon
CAATTAACAAAAATGAGCAGTGCTCTTTATATGCAATACTTATAACGTGAATACAGTGCCAAAAGTCCTGTGAGCCATCAGAAATCAGCTGAAACTTTCAAGTTCTACTACAGGATGTAGTGTGGCCAAAGTAACCAAAGACGACTTGGTGCAACATGACTTCCAAGTTGAGGGAATTCTGTCGTTAAGGCGAGGGTGAGGGAGCTCAGAGGGGAAACTTTTTCTTCTGTCATTTATTTATACTGTCTTTCGGGTAATATGCGCGTAATTCAGAGTGTGCAACATGTTTTAGGTCTGAAATTTAGTTGAATGATTAACCAGTGACATTCTTTCGTCGAAGTCCCTTTCGTGAGAGCGGCGGTGTGTACCCGGAAACGAAAGATGCTCGCGAGGAGCAAGGGGTTGTCTTTGCCCTCAACAAATTGGGGGTTTTGGGGATGCTTTTTCCCCCTTCATGTGTGATTAGGGCCGGGCGGAACC
>NC_051413.1:22965494-22965748 GCF_015228065.2 Penaeus monodon
AATAAAACCCCCCCCTTGGGTTTTTTCTCTTTTCCCCCTTTTTTCCTTCTATTGGGGCCTATTTCCCCGGGGGCCCTAGCCTAGCAACCCTCCCCCCTTTTGGGCCCTAGCCTAGCTTTGTCTTTTCCCTTTTTTTAGCCCCTTTTACGTTTCTTCCTTTACTACCCCCCCTATTCCTTTTTTCTTGCTGTTATACTTTTCCTCTAAAAACTTCTTGGTCTTTCTGAAATCTTACTTTTTCTACAAAACTACCC
>NC_051413.1:22965979-22966376 GCF_015228065.2 Penaeus monodon
TTCCTGATGCCGTTTTTTGTAAATCGAAATTATTTTTTGTACAGGAGCCCTTTTTTATAAAGTTTTAGATTAAAAAGTTATGTTTACATTTTTGACGGGCACTTTTTGAAAAAAGTGCATTGGGGGAAAATAAATGCCCCCTGCTTATCCTTTTTTGTTTGTTTCCCTTTTTAAAATGCAAGTCTTAATTTTTTGTTTATAAGTATTTTCTCAATTTTTTTATTTTTTAGGGAATTTTTTAAACTTTTTGGCAGTAGTGAAGACTTTCTTTTTTCATTTTGTCCTTTGTGAATTTTGAAAATTTTTTGGCAGTTTTTTATTCATTTTTTTTAAATGCTATTTGAGCCTTTTTTTTTTATGTTTGTAACCATTTTTAAATTCTTATTTTTTAAAAACC
>NC_051413.1:22968338-22968731 GCF_015228065.2 Penaeus monodon
GGCTTAAAAAATAAGAATATTCAAAATGGTTACAAACATAAAATAGCTCACAATAGCACTTAAAAAAATGAATGGAAAACTGCCAAAAAATTTCATAATTCACAAAGGACAAAACGAGAAAAAGAAAGTCTTCACTACTGCCAATAAGATTAAAATTCATACAAATAAAAAGAAGTGAGTAAAATACTTATAAACAAAACAATTAAGACTTGCATATTCTCAAAAGAGAGTAACATAAAAAGGAAGAAGCAGAGCGGCATATTAGTTTAACAATGCGACGTTTTCTAAAGTGCCCGATCGAAAAATGTAAACATAACATTTTAATCTAAAACTTTATAATAAAGTTCAATTGTACAAAAAATAATTTCGATTTACAAAAAACGGCATCACGGA
>NC_051413.1:22968958-22969034 GCF_015228065.2 Penaeus monodon
GGGGTAGTTTTGTAGAATAGTACAGATACAGAAAAGACCAAGAAGTTTCAGAGGAAAAGTATATAGCAGCAAGAAT
>NC_051413.1:22970514-22970918 GCF_015228065.2 Penaeus monodon
GCTTCTCCTCGCGAGCATCTGCGTTGCCGCTACACACCGACCGCTCTCACGAAAGGGACTTCGACGAAACAGTCACTGGTTAATCATTCAACTAAATTTCAGACCTGAACATGTTGCACACTCTGAATTACGCGCATATTACCCGAAAGACAGTATAAATAAATGACAGAAGAAACAAGTTTTCCCCTCTCTGAGCTCCACCTCACCCCTCGCCTTAACGACAGAATTCCCTCAACTTGGAAGTCATGTTGCACCAAGTCGTCTTTGGTTACTTTGCCACACTACATCCTGTAGTAGAACTTGAAAGTTTCAGCTGATTTCTGATGGCTCACAGGGCTTTTATTGTATTCACGTTATAAGTATTGCATATAAAGAGCACTGCTCATTTTTTGCATTATACATAC
>NC_051413.1:22971106-22971329 GCF_015228065.2 Penaeus monodon
CCGGAGAAAGGGAGATAATAAATCAACCATTTCAATTCACCCACGTATGTGTTTCAGTTTCAGAAACATCTGTCTCCTATAAAAGATGTTTCACATCTTTTCCTATTTTTTTTTTCTTTCTATTTTTCACAGAAAATGGAGTTGCACCTGTAAAAATATATATAATGCCAAGGACATGAAAGAGAGCATCTGAACGACTATCATGTTTTGCAATTTGTTATTA
>NC_051413.1:22973821-22973996 GCF_015228065.2 Penaeus monodon
TTCTTATATAGCCAACTTTAATACTGTTCGTTATATGCTGATAATTTTTTTTTTCGACAAACAAGAAATTATTAAATATTAAATAAATGTCAAAAAATGATACAGAGTTTCACATATTCCTTTACCATGACCCTGAACTTATGTATGACTCACATCTGAATTAAAGGGTTGGCTG
>NC_051413.1:22974060-22974160 GCF_015228065.2 Penaeus monodon
GTTTCTGAGAAGAGGTAGAACAACTGTTCTCTGGAAAGCTGACCTTCAGAGCGGATGAATAACATGCAGTCGTTATCTATTTCAAACACTCACACGCGTA
>NC_051413.1:22974530-22974630 GCF_015228065.2 Penaeus monodon
CGAAGGCTCTGTCACTCGAGATCCGCAATCTGCAGCGAAGTGGTGGGAGGGAGTGCGCATACATATCTATTTTAACACATAGATATATTGATGAGCATAC
>NC_051413.1:22980879-22981348 GCF_015228065.2 Penaeus monodon
GTAATGCCTCCATTTTTTTTCTCTGCTCCAAGGGATCCGAGGTGAATACTTATAGCATTGTTATGATGACTAAACCGTCTCGCCCATAACCTGAATTTTTTATCTCTCTGTTGCAGATATTGATGGTGTGGCAGTCGAATAAACTACCCCTGTCATGGATGTGCGTCAGAGGCAGAGATGTGTAACTGAAATACTCCAGAAGAAGGGGAAGTAACAGCCATTCACCGGGGCTTAGTGGGCGTTTCTGGAGCCGAGGGCGTTGGTGTCAGCTTGCTTAGGACTTGGGATCGTCGGTTCCGGAGTGGCCGCGGAGATGTGAGTGACAAATCGCTCCACTTTCTTTCCTACTTGGTTTGTGTATTTATCTATTGTTTCTGAGAAAAGGTAATAAACACCTGTTCTGTGGAAAGCTGACCTTCAAAGCGGATAAGTAATATGCAGCGCTTGTAATATTCGTTATCTATTTCAG
>NC_051413.1:22983842-22984754 GCF_015228065.2 Penaeus monodon
TATCAATCTTGTCGCCGTAGTGACCTAACCAATTGAGAGCCGATTGGGTCAGGTTTCCTAGGTCAAGGCTGGAACAGTGTGGCCCAACGGAAAGGTGTTAGAAGGTATTTGTATTTCGCCGCAACCACAATTTGCATAATCCGTGTAGCCCCAACGTACATCTGTGGCTCTGAGGTTCCCAATTCTACATCGTGCTCTATTAAGTGAGCACCACTGCTTCCTTTTGAGTGTAATTTCACTTGCAGATTGTACTGCTGGAAAATGGTCTGCTGGTGTTTATCAGCCCATTGTTGCATTCTTGCATTTCGTTTTAGACACAACATCTCTCATTGCTGGTGGGGCAATAGTTGCAAGCCGGTATAAGGCAGGTAAAGGTGTTGACTTATGCTTCCTTCCATTTCAACAAAGAAACGGCGATTACAGAGCAGGAACTGTATGATGCCTGTTACTGTTTTTTCTATTAATCCTTGCGTGTGTCCTTAAAATGTTCATTGCCAAGTCTAGAGGTTTCCTGCCCAAAAGGGTCTTCTTCTAACGCCTCTAAGTATTCTTCATGCATACATTTTGGATTCTGGTGTGAGTGCTGGAATGTATTTTTCATATACCTCATGGGTGTGGTTTTCTGGCAGTTTACCAGACTAAGTTTCTGGAATTGGGTATAAGCTCTGGATGTCCGTGGAGTTGTATCTACATATTTGTCCAGTTGCTTGCAATATTGAGAAGAATTGGGCCTTGGCGAGAGACATGCCTTCACCTTTGAAGTTCATAATCTTGAAGTTTCGCATTTGTTTTTTTTTTTCCTTTAGTATTTTTATGAGAGCCGGGGATTTATCCTTTTACTGCTGGTCATTTTGGTGTAGTGTAGAGCATGTATTCACGAAGATGCAGGGGTCCCCCACAAGCAGGCTCTGT
>NC_051413.1:22984881-22984970 GCF_015228065.2 Penaeus monodon
TACACACACACACGTAACCTTTGGTTTTGTGTTTTTTGTATGATTTGTTGGTTCCAACACCACACCACACTTTAAAGATTTTTAAACAT
>NC_051413.1:22985000-22985112 GCF_015228065.2 Penaeus monodon
CCTGTTTCTGGGAAAGGCGCCTTGTAACCTCCATCCTCTCTCACACAACCGTTTTGCTTAATAGAGAAAACACGCATTGCATCGAAATTTCCCCCTCTGTCTCTTGACTCGT
>NC_051413.1:22985245-22985586 GCF_015228065.2 Penaeus monodon
ACCATCTGTGTTGTCTCTCTTTTCTCCTCTCTTTTTCTATAAATTTAACATATTATATTCCTATAATTTACCCCCAACGAATTTACGAATTTTAAAACGGGATTTTTCTTGCTTGATCTAAAAACTTGTTCTTTTTCTTAAGCAACCCTCCGTAGAGGGGCTAAATCTTTTTAAATAAGGCAGGGATACCGTCCCCATGGCAACAGCGTCATGGTTCCAACCTCAAATTTCAATTATATTTCAGAGAAAATTTTTTTATTTTTTCTCCCTGTAATTTCCACAAATACATTTAAAAAAATTGAATCTTCTGAAATGAAATGAGGTAAAGGGAAATTGGGGAA
>NC_051413.1:22985608-22986284 GCF_015228065.2 Penaeus monodon
GTAAATCACCAGTGCCGAACAATTTAACTCTTTCTTCTAAATCCGACTTCGAAATGAAAAAATATAGCTACATTCAGAAAGTAGAATATTTCAAGTGAAAAATTTGATTGAAAAAATAGTATTTTAAAAACAATATCAATAAAAAACTAAAAATCGTCAAAATCATCGCGCTAAAGCTCCTTGGCGCTCTAGCAAATGCCATTTATTCTTTCGTATTTTCCCAAGGGTCAACATTAGTATAATCTTCCAAAATGAAGCGTAGGCTTGGGCAAATCTTTGAAACAAAAAATTCCCCAGTGGGAATCTAAAAACATCGTCAAATACCCCGTTTTTTGGCCTTTGCTGCATTTCGCTGGTATCACCGAGCACCCCCTGAAATGGAAAAATGAGACATTCTATTTCTTGCACAGAGGGGTTTTAAAATAAATTGTTTTGTATTTCGTTCAAAGAAACTAAGATTCCTTTTGGATTTACCTTATTTTTTCATTATCTATTATCTCATTTCACCTATTTTCCAAATTATTCCCAATGTATTGCTATGGGTTCTGTTAGAACGAACATTAATGAAAATTTGAACATTATGGAAGACCAGTTGTGGTAATACCCGTTAGACAACGACATGGGCACATGTCCGTTTAGACCATGGTTTTAAACCTGGGGGCGCCCCCACCCCTTG
>NC_051413.1:22986502-22987092 GCF_015228065.2 Penaeus monodon
TTAAAGGTTAAACCCACTGGTTTGGAAAAACCCTTTCGTGTACAATCACAAAAAACGGGGTATGATATTTTAAAATGTGCTCTTTAAGTTTGGAAAGTCACAAGTAACTGCCACGGGGTATAAACAGCCCTGGACTGCTTCAGGTAACCCCTTCAAAAGAGAAGACACTTATTGGAATAGATTCGAAAATTGGTTAAAGAGATAACTTGAATTCTCCCATTATTTTGGGATATGGAAACATGTCTATTTCCCCAAACCCTTATTCACTTTAAAATAGTGACCATTACCACTGATTTGGCAAATAAGATGTACTTCTGGAACACTCCCCTACTTTAAAGCAATTCAACAAAACGTGTCAAACGAGATATCCCAATCTGTTGATAGGACAAAGCAGTCTGGCAAGTTTAAAGTGATTACTGGACAGGATTAAGTAAAAAGAATATAAAAAAAATATAGGAAAATGAAATTTAAAAAAAGGAATTTTAACCATAACCTTTGGAAAAAAATGGAAAGGGAGGGTTTAAGTATTTTTAAAAAGGAAAACGCTTTTTATAAAATTGGATAAAACGGTCGGGTTTTTAAAATTTTTA
>NC_051413.1:22987783-22988910 GCF_015228065.2 Penaeus monodon
AACAAATGGGGCCTGTTTAGAAACTGGGAAATTCCTTTTGAGTATTTGAAAACGGAAAAGTCGGGTTTTGAGGATTATATAAGAGGAAAGGGCGGTTCCCTTTAGTATAAGAAAGGGAATTTCCCGGTGCTTTGGTATCATAAAACAGGGGCGGGTTTTTCAATTATGCGGAACTCCTGCTTTAGTATAAAAAATACATGCTTTGTTTTTAGTTCTTTAAAAAGGGAAAGGAAAGATATGTTACTATAAAGTGGAATGTTGGGGTTTGGGTATTGCAAAAGCTTAAAGTTAGTGTTTGATAATAAAACCAATGTCGTGTTGCCCGAGATCAGGGGATCTGGCTCCCCACATAGGGTTATGTTTGATAATGAGTGACTTTCTTGGTGACCAAAAAGGGAAGTCACAAAATTTTTATTTTTTGCTCTTAGAACATTCTACCCCTTTTTAAGCTGTAAGAAGTGTTTTTCACTACTTTTATACTGATATTTAATTATTTCAAAGAAAAGGGGACATTGCCTTGGTATATGGTAAACTGGATTTCACTGTTTTGATAAAATTTAAAGGGTGCCCTTTAAAATTTCATTATAAAAAAAAAATGACATTCCACTTTTTAACACCCCAAAAAAACTGACATTCAAATTTTCTTAATAGTTTAAAGTGACATTCCATTTTTTTTTTGTATTACCAAAAAACCCCAATTTGCTGTAAAATACTAAAAAATCAAAGTTTTTTAGCGTTTTAAAAGTGGAATGTCGTTTTTTGCCGAAAGAGCTGGGATATTTGTGGGTCCACTAGCAAGGGGTTATATTTAAAAGATTGACTTTCTTAAAAACCCAAAAAGGGAAAGTCTCATATATTTTAAATTTTACTTTTTTATATTCTCCGTTTTTAGACTGCAAAAGGGTCATTCTACAATTTTGCACGGGTTTTAAATTTTCCTCACAGTAAAAGGGGGAAAATTCCTCTATTTTAGTGGTAACACTAACATTTCATTTTTTAATAAATAAGTGGGACATTCTAATTTTATTTCCTCAAGAACTGATATTTTACTTTTTTAAACCAAAACCTGACAAAACAACTATCTGAAGAGTGTAATTGGACATTCACTTTTTTTTTCCCAAAAACCG
>NC_051413.1:22989383-22989544 GCF_015228065.2 Penaeus monodon
CGCATTCAAAATTTAAAAAGCTGTTATAATGATCAAACCCCCAAAATTTCCCTTTTTTAACCTCAAAACCTGACACTCCTCTATAATGTCAAAAAACTACATTCCACTTTTTTAATACTCAAAAAAACTGACAATCCGTGTTATAACATCAAAACATTTAA
>NC_051413.1:22990541-22990831 GCF_015228065.2 Penaeus monodon
CCCAAGCGAATATTTACGAATATTAAACAGGGATTTTTCTTGAGTAGAATCTCAAGACTTTTTCTTGTTTTCTTAAGCAACCTCCGTAAGTGGCTAAATTCTTTATTAATAAGGCAAGCGGAGTACCGTCACCATGGCAACAGCGTCATGGTTACAAGCCTTCGAATTCCAATTAATAATTCAGAGAAATATTTTTTTTATGGTTTCTGTCTCTGTAATTTCCACAACAATACATTTAAAGCAATTGAATCTTACTGGAAATGAAATGAGGTAAAGGGAATTGAGGAAAT
>NC_051413.1:22990853-22991353 GCF_015228065.2 Penaeus monodon
CGTAAATCACCAGTGCACGAACAATTTAACTCTTTCTTTTAAACTCCGACTCTCGAAATGAAGAATATAGCTACTATTCAGTAAAGTAGAGATTATTTCAAGTGAACAATTCTGAGTTGATAAAATAGTGATGTTGAAAAACAATAATCAAATAGAAAACTAATAATCGTCAGTAATCATCGCTGCTAAAGCTACACTTGGCGCTCTAGCAAATGCCATTTACTTCTTTTCGTATATTCCAAGGTCTAACATTAGTATAATCTTCCAAAATGAAGCGTAGAGCTTGGGCAGAATCTTTGAAACAATAATTCCCCAGTGGGAGATCTACAAACATTATCGTCAGAATACACCCAGTTTGTTGGCCTTTGCTGCAGTATCGCTGGTATCACCGAGCACGCTCTGTAATGGCAGACTGAGACAATCTATTTTCTTGCACAGATGGATTTAAATAAATTGTTTTGATATTTCAGTATCAGAAGAAACTAATGATTCCTTTGGAT
>NC_051413.1:22991395-22991542 GCF_015228065.2 Penaeus monodon
GTTCCAAATTATTGCAATGAATTGCTATAGGTTCTGTTAGAACGAACATTAATACGAAAATTAGGGAACATTATGGAAGACGCAGTTGTGGTAATACCCGTTATGACAACGACCATGGGAGCACATGTCCGTTTAGACCAATGGGCT
>NC_051413.1:22991800-22992259 GCF_015228065.2 Penaeus monodon
AAAGGTTAAGAGCCACTGGTTTAGACAAACCCTTTTGTGTACAATCACATGAAACTGAGGTAGTGGATCATCTTGAACTGGTGCTCTTTAAATTTTGGACAAGTATACAAGTATACTGCTACAGGTATAAACAGCCTCTGGACATGCTTCAGGTATACTCCTGCAAAAGAGAAGACACTGATAGGAATATGATTCGATAATTGGTTAAGAGATAACTTGAAGTTCTCATTATTACTTCTGGATATGGCAATCATGTCCACTTCCAAACCTTATGTCACACTCAATATGTGACCATTACTACTGATTTGGCTAAATAAGATGTAACTTCTGGGAACACTGCTACATTAAGCAAATTCAACATAAACGCTGTACGAAACGAGACTATCCACAATCTGTTGATAGGCCAAAGCAGTCTGGCAAGTTATAAGTGATGCACGAATATAAGAAAAGAAATGTAGG
>NC_051413.1:22993312-22993606 GCF_015228065.2 Penaeus monodon
GCCCGAAAGATCAGGATATCTGTGACATCCACCAGCACAGGGGTATACTGTTATTGATAATGAGTGACTTTCTTGGTGACCAAATGGTAAGGTCACATATATTTTATTTTTTGCTCTTAGAACATTCTACTCTTTTGAAGCTGTAAGAAGTGTTATTTCACTACTTTCATACTGATATTTAATTATTTCTAAAGTAAAAGGGCACATATGCCATTGGTTATATGGTAGACACTGGCATTTCACTGTTTTGATAATATAAGGTGTGCCATTTAAGTTACATTATAAAAAACAACA
>NC_051413.1:22993736-22993953 GCF_015228065.2 Penaeus monodon
TGTCGGTGTTGTGCGAAGGAGCTGGATATTCGTGGTGTCCACTAGCACAGGAGTATACTATTATTGATAATGATTGACTTTCTTAATAACCAAATGGTAAAGTCTCATATATTTTAATTTTTACTTTTTGGATATTCTCCTGTTTTGAGACTGCAAAAGGTGTCATTCTACAACTTTCGTACTGGCTTTTAATTATCCTCACAGTAAAAGGGGACAG
>NC_051413.1:22996987-22997205 GCF_015228065.2 Penaeus monodon
CTGTCCCCTTTTACTGTGAGGATAATTAAAAGCCAGTACGAAAGTTGTAGAATGACACCTTTTGCAGTCTCAAAACAGGAGAATATCCAAAAAGTAAAAATTAAAATATATGAGACTTTACCATTTGGTTATTAAGAAAGTCAATCATTATCAATAATAGTATACTCCTGTGCTAGTGGACACCACGAATATCCAGCTCTTTCGCGCAACAACCGACA
>NC_051413.1:22997335-22997629 GCF_015228065.2 Penaeus monodon
TGTTGTTTTTTATAATGTAACTTAAATGGCACACCTTATATTATCAAAACAGTGAAATGCCAGTGTCTACCATATAACCAATGGCATATGTGCCCTTTTACTTTAGAAATAATTAAATATCAGTATGAAAGTAGTGAAATAACACTTCTTACAGCTTCAAAAGAGTAGAATGTTCTAAGAGCAAAAAATAAAATATATGTGACCTTACCATTTGGTCACCAAGAAAGTCACTCATTATCAATAACAGTATACCCCTGTGCTGGTGGATGTCACAGATATCCTGATCTTTCGGGC
>NC_051413.1:22998583-22999104 GCF_015228065.2 Penaeus monodon
TTCCGTAAGGTTATGGTTAAAATTCCTTTTCTTAATTTCATTTTCCTATATTTTTCTTATATTCGTTTTACTTAATCCTGTCACAGTACATCACTTATAACTTGCCAGACTGCTTTGTCCTATCAACAGATTGTGGATAGTCTCGTTTCGTACAGCGTTTATGTTGAATTTGCTTAATGTAGCAGTGTTCCCAGAAGTTACATCTTATTTAGCCAAATCAGTGGTAATGGTCACATATTGAATGTGACATAAGGTTGGGAAGTAGACATGATTGCCATATCCAGAAGTAATAGGGAGAATTTCAAGTTATCTCTTAACCAATTGTCGAATCATATTCCAATAAGTGTCTTCTCTTTTGCAAGAGTATACCTGAAGCATGTCCAGAGGCTGTTTATACCTGTGGCAGTATACTTGTGTACTTGTCCAAACTTTAAAGAGCACCATTTCAAGATAATACACTACCTCAGTTTCATGTGATTGTACACGAAAGGGTTTGTCTAAACCAGTGGTTCTTAACCTTT
>NC_051413.1:22999362-23000043 GCF_015228065.2 Penaeus monodon
AGCCCATTGGTCTAAACGGACATGTGCTCCCATGGTCGTTGTCATAACGGGTATTACCACAACTGCGTCTTCCATAATGTTCACTAATTTTCTTATTAATGTTCGTTCTAACAGAACCTATAGCAATACATTGCAATAATTTGGAACATAGTGTGAAATGAGATAATAGATAATGAAGAAATAAGGTAAATCCAAAGGAATCATTAGTTTTCTGATACGAAATATCAAAACAATTATTTAAATCCATCTGTGCAAAAAAAATAGAATGTCTCAGTCTGCCATACAGGGCGTGCTCGTGATCCCCGCGATACTGCAGCAAAGGCCAACAAACTGGGTGTATTCTGACGATGTTTGTAGATCTCCCACTGGGGAATTATTGTTTCAAAGATTCTGCCCAAGCTCTACGCTTCATTTTGGAAGATTATACTAATGTTAGACCTTGGAATATACGAAAAGAAGTAAATGGCATTTGCTAGAGCGCCAAGTGTAGCTTTAGCAGCGATGATTACTGACGATTATTAGTTTTCTATTTGATTATTGTTTTTCAACATCACTATTTTATCAACTCAGAATTGTTCACTTGAAATATTCTCTACTTTACTGAATAGTAGCTATATTCTTCATTTCGAGAGTCGGAGTTTAGAAGAAAGAGTTAAATTGTTCGTGCACTGGTGATTTACA
>NC_051413.1:23000067-23000354 GCF_015228065.2 Penaeus monodon
TTCCTCAATTCCCTTTACCTCATTTCATTTCCAGTAAGATTCAATTGTTTTAAATGTATTGTTGTGGAAATTACAGAGACAGAAACCATAAAAAAATATTTCTCTGAAATATTAATTGAAATTCGAAGGCTTGGAACCATGACGCTGTTGCCATGGTGACGGTACTCCGCTTGCCTTATTAATAAAGAATTTAGCCATCTACGGAGGTTGCTTAAGAAAACAAGAACAAGTTTTGAGATTCAACGCAAGAAAAATCCCTGTTTAATATTCGTAAATATTCGCTTGGG
>NC_051413.1:23000563-23000707 GCF_015228065.2 Penaeus monodon
TTGGTGTATGTGTGTACGAGTCAAGAGACAGAGAGAAATTTCGATGCAATGCGTGTTGCTCTATTAAGCAACACGTGTGTGTGTGAGAGAGGTATGGAGGTTACAAGGTCGCTCTACCCAGAAACAAGGAATAATTCATTAAAT
>NC_051413.1:23000961-23001873 GCF_015228065.2 Penaeus monodon
ACAGAGCCTGCTTGTGGCGACCCCTGCATCTTCAGTGAAGATACAGTGCTCTACACTACACCAAAATGACCAGCAGTAAAAGGATAAATCCTCGGCTCTCATAAAAAGTACTAAAGGAAAAAATCTAAATGCGAAACTTCAAGATTATGAACTTCAAAGGTGAAGGCATGTCTCTCGCCAAGGCCCAATTCTTCTCAATATTGCAAGCAACTGGACAAATATGTAGATACAACTCCACGGACAACCAGAGCTTATACCCAATTCCAGAAACTAGTCTGGTAAACTGCCAGAAAACCACACCCATGAGGTATATGAAAAATACATTCCAGCACTCACACCAGAATCCAAAATGTATGCATGAAGAATACTTAGAGGCGTTAGAAGAAGACCCTTTTGGGCAGGAAACCTCTAGACTTGGCAATGAACATTAAGGACACACGCAAGGATTAATAGAAAAAACAGTAACAGGCATCATAAGTTCCTGCTCTGTAATCGCCGTTCTTTGTTGAAATGGAAGGAAGCATAAGTCAACACCTTTACCGCCTTATACCCGGGTTGCAACTATTGCCCCACCCGCAATTTAGAGATGTTGTGTCTAAAACGAAAGCAAGAATGCAACAATGGGCTGATAAAAAACCAGCAGACCATTTCCAGCAGTACAATCTGCAAGTGAAATCACACTCAAAAGGAAGCAGTGGTGCTCACTTAATAGAGCACGAGTGGGAAATTTGGGGAACCTCAGAGCCACAGATGTACGTTGGGGCTACACGGATTATGCAAATTGTGGTTTCGGCGAAATACAAATACCTTCTAACACCTTTCGTTGGGCCACACGTTCCAGCCTTGACCTAGGAAACCCACCCAATCGGCTCTCAATTGGTTAGGTCACTACGGCGACAAGATTGGGTAAAG
>NC_051413.1:23004561-23005018 GCF_015228065.2 Penaeus monodon
AGAGGGCAGTTTCAAAAGTAATGCCTCCATTTTTTTCTCTGCCCCAAAGGGGATCCGAGGTGAATACTTATAGCTTGTTATGATGACTAAACCGTCGCGCCCAAAACCTGAATTTTTTACTCTCGGTTGCAGATATGATGGTGTGGCAGTCGAATAAACTACCCCTGTCATGGATGTGCGTGAGAGGCAGAGATGTGTAACTGAAATACTCCAGAAGAAGGGAAGTAACAGCCATTCCCCGGGGTTTAGTGGGCGTTTCTGGAGCCGAGGGCGTTGGTGTCAGCTTGCTTAGGATTTGGGATCGTCGGTTCCGGAGTGGCCGCGGGATGTGAGTGACAAATCGCTCCATTTTTTTTCCTACTTTGTTTGTGTATTTATCTATTGTTTCTGAGAAAAGGTAATAAACACCTGTTCTGTGGAAAGCTGACCTTCAAAGCGGATAAGTAATATGCAGCGC
>NC_051413.1:23007530-23008444 GCF_015228065.2 Penaeus monodon
TATCAATCTTGTCGCCGTAGTGACCTAACCAATTGAGAGCCGATTGGGTCAGGTTTCCTAGGTCAAGGCTGGAACAGTGTGGCCCAACGGAAAGGTGTTAGAAGGTTTTTTGTATTTCGCCGCAACCACAATTTGCATAATCCGTGTGCCCCAACGTACATCCCGTGGCTCTGAGGTTCCCCAATTCTACATCGTGCTCTATTAAGTGAGCACCACTGCTTCCTTTTGAGTGTGATTTCACTTGCAGATTGTACTGCTGGAAAATGGTCTGCTGGTGTTTATCAGCCCATTGTTGCATTCTTGCATTTCGTTTTAGACACAACATCTCTCATTGCTGGTGGGGCAATAGTTGCAAGCCGGTATAAGGCAGGTAAAGGTGTTGACTTATGCTTCCTTCCATTTCAACAAAGAAACGGCGATTACAGAGCAGGAACTGTATGATGCCTGTTACTGTTTTTTCTATTAATCCTTGCGTGTGTCCTTAAAATGTTCATTGCCAAGTCTAGAGGTTTCCTGTCCAAAAGGGTCTTCTTCTAACGCCTCTAAGTATTCTTCATGCATACATTTTGGATTCTGGTGTGAGTGCTGGAATGTATTTTTCATATACCTCATGGGTGTGGTTTTCTGGCAGTTTACCAGACTAGTTTCTGGAATTGGGTATAAGCTCTGGTTGTCCGTGGAGTTGTATCTACATATTTGTCCAGTTGCTTGCAATATTGAGAAGAATTGGGCCTTGGCGAGAGACATGCCTTCACCTTTGAAGTTCATAATCTTGAAGTTTCGCATTTAGATTTTTTCCTTTAGTACTTTTTATGAGAGCCGAGGATTTATCCTTTTACTGCTGGTCATTTTGGTGTAGTGTAGAGCACTGTATCTTCACTGAAGATGCAGGGGTCGCCACAAGCAGGCTCTGT
>NC_051413.1:23008865-23009760 GCF_015228065.2 Penaeus monodon
ACAGAGCCTGCTTGTGGCGACCCCTGCATCTTCAGTGAAGATACAGTGCTCTACACTACACCAAAATGACCAGCAGTAAAAGGATAAATCCTCGGCTCTCATAAAAAGTACTAAAGGAAAAAATCTAAATGCGAAACTTCAAGATTATGAACTTCAAAGGTGAAGGCATGTCTCTCGCCAAGGCCCAATTCTTCTCAATATTGCAAGCAACTGGACAAATATGTAGATACAACTCCACGGACAACCAGAGCTTATACCCAATTCCAGAAACTAGTCTGGTAAACTGCCAGAAAACCACACCCATGAGGTATATGAAAAATACATTCCAGCACTCACACCAGAATCCAAAATGTATGCATGAAGAATACTTAGAGGCGTTAGAAAAAGGACCCTTTTGGGCAGGAACCTCTAGACTTGGCAATGAACATTTTAAGGACACACGCAAGGATTTAAAAGAAAAAACAGTAAAAGGCATCATACAGTTCCTGCTCTGTAATCGCCCTTTCTTTGTTGAAATGGAAGGAAGCATAAGTCAACACCTTTACCTGCCTTATAGGGTTGCACTATTGCCCCCCACAATGAGAGATGTTGTTCTAAAAAGAAATGCAAAAATGCAACAATGGGTGATAAACCCAGCAGACCATTTTTCCCCAGTACAACTGCAATGAAATCACACTCAAAAGGAAGCAGTGGGGCCCCTAAAAGAGCACGATGTAGAATTGGAACCTCAGAGCCCCAATGTACGTTTGGGGGTAACGGATTAGCAAAATTTTGGTTGGGCGAAAAAACAAAAACCTTCTAAACCCTTTCTTGGGCCACACTGTTCGCCTTGACCTAGGGAAAATGACCAATCGGGTTCAAATTGGGTTAGGTCAAATACGGCGACAAGATTGAT
>NC_051413.1:23012197-23012678 GCF_015228065.2 Penaeus monodon
AAATAGATACGAATATTACAAGCGCTGCATATTACTTATCCGCTTTGAAGGTCAGTTTTTCCACAGAACGGGTTTGTTTATTACCTTTTCTCAGAAACAATAGATAAATACACAAACAAAGTAGGAAAGAAAGTGGAGCGATTGTCACTCACATCCCGCGGCCACTCCGGAACCGACGATCCCAAGTCCTAAGCAAGCTGACACCAACGCCTCGGCCCCAGAAACGCCCACTTAAGCCCCGGTGAAGGGCGGGTACTTCCTTCTTCTGGAGTATTTCAGTTACACATCTCTGCCTCTCACGCACATCCATGACAGGGGTAGTTTATTCGACTGCCACACCATCAATATCTGCAACAGAGAGATAAAAATTCAGGTTATGGGCGCGACGGTTAGTCATCAAAAACAATGCTATAAGTATTCACCTGGACCCCTTGGAGCAGAGAAAAAAATGGAGGCATTATTTTTGAAACTGCCCTCTTGA
>NC_051413.1:23019609-23019685 GCF_015228065.2 Penaeus monodon
GAATGTAGGTTCTCTGTATACAGAGGTTTTAAAGGCATTATGGTCATGATCAAGTCTAATATCCAGATGTAAAATG
>NC_051413.1:23019782-23020129 GCF_015228065.2 Penaeus monodon
TAGTGGTTTAAACTGACAGGGGCAGTCTGCTAACCAGTTCCTCTCGTGATAGCATAAAAAACATGTGCGGGAGTTGGGCTTAGCGAGCTTCCTATTGCTACACCATCAGATAATTTTGGCAATTTCCTAAACTGGTCTTTAGTGAAGTTATACACATTGTCATTATTATCTAATAAACTGTTTGTACAAATTTCCATTGTTTCTTTCAAGGTTAGGTTATGTTTGTCAATAATGACTGTGCGTCGAAACTAGCCATTATAAAAGGGTTTTCAAGACCAATCGTAGAGATACGCTTAGCAAAATCAAGAGAGTTTTGGACAGTGTATTCACACACATACATACACATC
>NC_051413.1:23020243-23021585 GCF_015228065.2 Penaeus monodon
CATACATACTAGTGTTGGGCGATACAAATAATTTTTAGGAATCATAAGTACTGAATACTATAGGAGAGCAATCTATCAGTAATCGATTACCTTCTTTGATTACTGTTGTATTTCTTTGTCGAGAGCCTGTGGATCGGTAGGGTGGGCATCGTGGCACGAGGGTGGAGGAATGACAAAGTAACAAGATGATGATCTGATGGCAGGAAGATGTGATGGAGGAATGGCATTCACTGACAGGATATATCAAAAGGTTTAATCGATTTTTGCAGTTTTCTAATATAGCACTGATGTATATGTTTATTAGGAGAGAGAAAAAACAAAAACAATAATTACAATTTTGAAACATTTTATTTGTTTCATGATCTGGGTGAAGTTAACGCAATTTTGCTGTGATTTACGACAGCTATTGCTTAAACACACTCAAATCGGGCTTGTAATAGCCAGAGCACGGCCACACATAATTTATATAACTGGGCGCGATCAAAGGGTGTTCTTGGATACTCTGCAGTTCTGGGATGGTTTCACACAAGATGCTCGCCAAGGTAGTGAAGGACAGCGCATACACTTGTTCTGTTGTAAAGAGAAAAGCAATAACGATTAAAGGGGGGCAGTGTAACAGAAGATAATGATGAAGGAAGAATTGCTTACAGTAACTGAGCTTGTCGATGAAATATCTACAGCCTGAAAGCATTCATCCTGTACAAAACGTATGTATATATACCTTAACCGTGAAACACCATGTATATCCAAATTACTACTACACTCTAATCAGGTTGTTCCTGGGTTTTTGTCAGCTATCCGATAAAATTCCATTGTAATGTTTATAATTATTTGCGTAATTCTGCTCACAAGAAACCAAAGTATAAACGCCAGCAGAAAATGCCATAAAACAGAAATAATGCCAACAGAAAATGTGGGGATAATCAATTCTGATTTACTATTATATGAAAAAAAATAACGCGAATAGTCATGCTTATTATCTCTTGGCCGTTATTAATCTTTGTGTACGTTTATTGTGCTTATGTTCGAGTGACTAAACACTAAAGTCATGAGCACGTCTCCTGACACTTTACACTGAATGGTGCCATTTAACTTACCATCTGTGAAGCCAGCTTCATAATTCTGGAACCAGAATCTGTCGCCAAGTTTTAACCTTAAGAACTGGTCAGCCAAAATGCATGAAAACGTGGGACCTACTCGTGCATCGTATAAGGGCTTTTCTGCTAAACCACCGATGTACAAGTCAATGTCATGCACGTTACTAGAAAGGAAACATAGGTTAATATAAACACTCTGCATGTAAACTCAATGCTGAAAAGCTTACAACTTCATTGATTTATGA
>NC_051413.1:23021756-23026121 GCF_015228065.2 Penaeus monodon
GAAAACATTGTGAATGATAGATAAATAATGATAAAAAATGTCAGCTATAGTTGGTCACTGTAAAGTAAATTACATACTTGTATAAACTCCTGAGACTCTCAATCACTTCATCATCCATTATTCCCTTCAGGCTATCAAAGCTACTAATTTCAGAAAAACCACATATGGATCTGACTGTTGTATAAGGAGCAATGCCATGGTCACGCCCACGTTGTAAATTGAGGGACACCAGATCCAGTCCAAAGGGCTGCCCTCGTCTGAAGAGCTTTCCGGCCACCTGTAATTATTTGACGTTCAAAGTTATGTTTGTGGTTGTGATTGGCTGAAGTGTAAGACTGTATTGGCATAGCTTCTAAACAAGCTGGTTTATATTTCATTCATATACATAGGTACATATACTCAACTGAGTCAAAGTATTCATTTGGCTTGCATGGAATTTGCAATGGGCTCTACTTACTTCTTGTGTAAAGAAGGTGTCCACACGAGGAGCATTCTGGTTAATTTCCCCTCGCAATAACTTTGGTATCTCTCCTTTGATGTACAGATCGAATGGGTTCATGAACAGGGAAGACAGTTCAGTGCTCGACTTACCCCCGCTTAAATCTAAGGTCTCCACAGTACTCTGAAAAGAAAAATGCAAGTCGTTATATCAACTTGAAATTTAGGATTGACGAGAGGAGACAAAGCATCTACATTATTCAGTCGTAGATGGTCTTTTATAGAAGACTATCCTCATAACATATAGAATATCGTGAGAGCTTCCTGAAAATGATTTGCTTTACAAAAGGGAAAAAAGGTAATTGAAGATGATGTACAAACGCTGACTTCTTATGAATAATTATAAAAACAAATAGCATTAACGTACCGCAACCTGACTGTGTCCAAAACGGAATGCAGCAGTTGCAAACTCGGCACTGATGCCAGCACTTATCGAGGGATCATAAAAATGGTAATTTAGAGAAAGGTAAGACTCCCACATGGATCCACCTGAAAATGGATGAAGGAAAAACGAAACATGACTGTTTAGCTTAGACGATTAGACTGTATTAAGAAATACTATCAGCATTGTTATAAATAAATATGATACATACCAAAGATAGGAGGGAGATACTCTCTGTAAGTGACCACTTGGAGCTGAGCCCCTACGATCCTGCGAGCTTCCTGGAACAGCTTTTCATCATTCCAATTAGGATTGTGATGCTTTAGCTCAGCTGCTATATTGTTGTGATGACGTGCCCACACAGTGTGAAACAATGTCAGCAAAATTTGCTCGTTCACTCTCATGTCTCCTGTGGCCGGGACAAGTGTTTAGTAACTGAGCTCTTGTCAAATACCATCAGTATACATACAGAGCACACTCGGTACTACATTATTCTCTGTCACATACCCTCAGAAGTCCTATACATACACAGCACACTCGGTATTACATTATTCTGACTATGTCTTAGTTTACGAATATCTTATAGTGCTCAAATTCCATACAGCCCAATCAGTGAAAGGAGAGAAGACGCTCACCAGCTCGGAAACAGAACTGGCCCAAATCAGCTTTATCCTCCCTGTTGCACGCGTTTGTTAGGTCTGTGTTTGCAGGAAGAAGCTCTTTGCCCTCTTTGGTCAGCTAAGAAGAAGAAGGGATGCTTCTTCACAAGACTGCTTGTCATCTTTCATTGTATAAATATTTGCTATGTAAGTGATTGATATCATCAACATGCCAGCCGTGCATTAAGATGTTATAATTTTTACTTCTTAGCTGAATATCTTTCGATCCCGAAGTTCATAATGAACTGTAGTGTCCCTTTGTCGTCCCATCGACCCCTGAAAATCATTCCTCGTCCTTACCTGGGCGATCAGCAGACCATCCTCCATCGTTCTCAGTGAGTTCATCATCTCGTCATCTGTGCCATAGATCTGAGAGCCGTCGATGTATGCCGTCTTCTCGTTCATCTGCTCTCGAGGACCTGAAGGAGTTATTTCTTGAGACAGCTATTCTATGCAACCATTTATGGTTTAGAAATGTATATAGTCAGTTATCGAATTTATTTGTATTTTGCATGAATTACTTTCAGAGAAGGACGAGGAGAAAGACAAGGCAACAAATCAGCATAGCAGGGACTTACCACATTTTCCAAAGTATTTAAAATTGCACAATTGCCAAGGAAACACACCGACTAGTTTGTGAGAGAAGAGCCGGATCAAAACGACTCACCGAAATGGCAGCGCGGGGCAGACGCTGAACGGATGAACTCCATGCACGTCTGGTTGAACTGGGAGTAGAAAGGGTCGTCTGCAGGGATGGGAATTGGTGCACACTCAGGGTGGGCAGTGGTGTCGCCCAGGGCCTCGGGACAGCACGGAATCGCCTCCCCATTCTCACCTGGAAAAAAATTGTCCTATTCATGTACTCTACTCTATATGTAAATAGAAGTGTTTGCATGACCTTAGCCTGTAATACACATTTCTGAAATGATCTACAAAAAACGTTTCATAAACATCAAAGAAACAAAAACAGCAATTTATTTTTGCATTCATCTATTCTATTTGTAGATAACAATTTTATGCTAAAAATATCGACCATCTCCGAGCCTCCTCACCAGTGACAGGGGCAAAAGTCAGGTCGTGGTCTAGAAATTGCCCATAGGTCATGAAAAGGACTGAGAGGGAATGAAGCTGGTCGTTCGGTTTAGGGTGCATGGCCGTGGAGCTGACAAGGCGGGCACTGGGCAGGGCCGACTCATCCTGGGCAAGGCGCATGCTCGACACTCCTGCAAAGTAATAGTATGGTATGCGTGATGTACATAAATAACTTAGCATCACATACTACAATATTATTGGTTATACAGTTCGTGCTATTAAGTGCAAGTAACAGTTAGAGAACACATGGTATAGAATTGTTTGTATTTGGGCAGTTCATTAGCCCATATTTTGCATATTAGGGCGAAGGAGATACAACGATAACTTAAGAATTCGAAAATCAAGGCCTTCATTCTAAAAAGCAGACACACCCACCGTCACCATAGCTCGGCGGAGCTAAGCGGCGGAAGGGGCTGAAAGTGGCTCCCCAATCTGGATTTTCAAGATTGTTGCAGGTGCCGTTAGAAGACCTGTAGGGTGTGTATTCACAGAGAGGTTTCGCCGAGGTTTCGTCACACGTCCCGGACCAAAACAAGTCAAAGGTTACACTCATGTCGCTGAGTTTGAGTCTGGAAAAGAAAAGCCATGGTTCCTCCTTACTAATGGCCATCCACTTGTAACTAAGGCAAAGAGAACTACAACAAGTTGCTTATAAGAAATCAGTGACAAAGGTTCCTCAAGAACAACTCACTTGTTCTTGAGGAAAGAAGTGGCTTGGTCCATCGTGTAGCCTTTCTTGGATAATTGGCTGGAACGTGGGGAAGACCTCCTGAATATGGCTTGATGAATGTATGCGGCGGAATCACGAGGTAAGCTCATATTCTTGCTCTTCAAATTTCGGGTAATCTGGTCTTTTTCCGCCAGCATCGAATCTCCATATGCCATGCTTTGGCTGTCGAAGCAAATGATGTTTTCTTAATGCAATGGATAAACTAAATTATATCCTTTTAGCTTGTGACGTTAGAGCTTGGGAAGCTTTGTCTCAAAAATTGCAAAAGAGAAATGGATTCAAAAAGAATTTATGGAAATAATCTAAAATATCTTTACCTTGTATCCTCTGACGAAATCTGAATGTCAGACGGTACGTGAGTTTTCCACGATATTTCAGTCGATGGAAATGCACTCTTCTGATTTTCTTGCCAGTGCCTCTTGTACCAAATGTTGTCTGAAAAGCATTGATACGTTAACCTTTAACTTCTCATTAGGGGACGAATTATCAGATACTGAAGAAAGAAAACGAAAGCGATTGGAAAAAAAGTTACTTGCTACTACAACACTGAAAAAGGATGTAGCACCAAATTTAGCTAAACGAAGTATATGCATAAACGCATGTAGCAACAGGGATGTTCATTCTAACCTTTCTGAATTGATAAGTTCAGGTAATGCCCATCCAGCACCACAGCCAAAGCTATGAGTACAGCAGCCTGCATCATCCTGGGAAGTATATAACGTTGTTAAGTGGCGTTTCGTGTAAGTTTATTTTCATCTTTTATCCATAAATTATGTTAGAACTTTTATAGAAATAACCATATACAGGCGTGCACAACGTAGATACATAACTTTTTATATTTCACGTTTTTTTAAGACATGGATAATTTTGATTGCGCAATTCAGTGGGAAATAGTCTAACACGGTGATATCATGTTTTGGAGTATTCATTCTATTACTGACTGTTCTAATGTGCTGTATTCATTTACTCATGTCCCTGCGGTTGATAACGCAGCTAAATTCACA
>NC_051413.1:23028281-23032672 GCF_015228065.2 Penaeus monodon
TGTGAATTTAGCTGCGTTATCAACCGCAGGGACATGAGTAAATGAATACAGCACATTAGAACAGTCAGTAATAGAATGAATACTCCAAAACATGATATCACCGTGTTAGACTATTTCCCACTGAATTGCGCAATCAAAATTATCCATGTCTTAAAAAAACGTGAAATATAAAAAGTTATGTATCTACGTTGTGCACGCCTGTATATGGTTATTTCTATAAAAGTTCTAACATAATTTATGGATAAAAGATGAAAATAAACTTACACGAAACGCCACTTAACAACGTTATATACTTCCCAGGATGATGCAGGCTGCTGTACTCATAGCTTTGGCTGTGGTGCTGGATGGGCATTACCTGAACTTATCAATTCAGAAAGGTTAGAATGAACATCCCTGTTGCTACATGCGTTTATGCATATACTTCGTTTAGCTAAATTTGGTGCTACATCCTTTTTCAGTGTTGTAGTAGCAAGTAACTTTTTTTCCAATCGCTTTCGTTTTCTTTCTTCAGTATCTGATAATTCGTCCCCTAATGAGAAGTTAAAGGTTAACGTATCAATGCTTTTCAGACAACATTTGGTACAAGAGGCACTGGCAAGAAAATCAGAAGAGTGCATTTCCATCGACTGAAATATCGTGGAAAACTCACGTACCGTCTGACATTCAGATTTCGTCAGAGGATACAAGGTAAAGATATTTTAGATTATTTCCATAAATTCTTTTTGAATCCATTTCTCTTTTGCAATTTTTGAGACAAAGCTTCCCAAGCTCTAACGTCACAAGCTAAAAGGATATAATTTAGTTTATCCATTGCATTAAGAAAACATCATTTGCTTCGACAGCCAAAGCATGGCATATGGAGATTCGATGCTGGCGGAAAAAGACCAGATTACCCGAAATTTGAAGAGCAAGAATATGAGCTTACCTCGTGATTCCGCCGCATACATACATCAAGCCATATTCAGGAGGTCTTCCCCACGTTCCAGCCAATTATCCAAGAAAGGCTACACGATGGACCAAGCCACTTCTTTCCTCAAGAACAAGTGAGTTGTTCTTGAGGAACCTTTGTCACTGATTTCTTATAAGCAACTTGTTGTAGTTCTCTTTGCCTTAGTTACAAGTGGATGGCCATTAGTAAGGAGGAACCATGGCTTTTCTTTTCCAGACTCAAACTCAGCGACATGACTGAACTTTGACTGTTTTGGTCGGGACGGTGACGAAACCTCGGCGAAACCTCTCTGTGAATACACACCTACAGGTCTTCTAACGGCACCTGCAACAATCTTGAAAATCCAGATTGGGGAGCCACTTTCAGCCCCTTCCGCCGCTTAGCTCCGCCGAGCTATGGTGACGGTGGGTGTGTCTGCTTTTTAGAATGAAGGCCTTGATTTTCGAATTCTTAAGTTATCGTTGTATCTCCTTCGCCCTAATATGCAAAATATGGGGCTAATGAACTGCCCAAATACAAACAATTCTATACCATGTGTTCTCTAACTGTTACTTGCACTTAATAGCACGAACTGTATAACCAATAATATTGTAGTATGTGATGCTAAGTTATTTATGTACATCACGCATACCATACTATTACTTTGCAGGAGTGTCGAGCATGCGCCTTGCCCAGGATGAGTCGGCCCTGCCCAGTGCCCGCCTTGTCAGCTCCACGGCCATGCACCCTAAACCGAACGACCAGCTTCATTCCCTCTCAGTCCTTTTCATGACCTATGGGCAATTTCTAGACCACGACCTGACTTTTGCCCCTGTGATTTGGGAGGTAGGCTCGGGAGATGGTCGATATTTTAGCATAAAAGTGTTATGTACAAATAAGAATAGATGACTGCAAAATAACAATGCTTGTTTTTGTTTCTTTGATGTTTATGAAACGTTTTTTGTAGATCATTTCAGAAATGTGTATTACAGGCTAAGGTCATGCAAACACTTCTATTTACATATAGAGTAGAGTACATGAATAGGACAATTTTTTTCCAGGTGAGAATGGGGAGGCGATTCCGTGCTGTCCCGAGGCCCTGGGCGACACCACTGCCCACCCTGAGTGTGCACCAATTCCCATCCCTGCAGACGACCCTTTCTACTCCCAGTTCAACCAGACGTGCATGGAGTTCATCCGTTCAGCGTCTGCCCCGCGCTGCCATTTCGGTGAGTCGTTTTGATCCGGCTCTTCTCTCACAAACTAGTCGGTGTGTTTCCTTGGCAATTGTGCAATTTTAAATACTTTGGAAAATGTGGTAAGTCCCTGCTATGCTGATTTGTTGCCTTGTCTTTCTCCTCGTCCTTCTCTGAAAGTAATTCATGCAAAATACAAATAAATTCGATAACTGACTATATACATTTCTAAACCATAAATTGGTTGATAGAATAGCGTCTCAAGAAATAACTCCTTCAGGTCATCGAGAGCAGGATGAACGAGAAGACGCATACATGACGGCTCTCGATCTATGGCACAGATGACGAGATGATGAACTCACTGATAACGATGGAGGATGGTCTCTGCTGATCGCCAAGTAAGGACGAGGAAATGATTTCAGGGCGATGGGACGAACAAAGCGACAATACAGTTCATTATGAACTCGGGATCGAAAGATATTCAGCTAAGAAGTAAAAAATTTAAAATCTTAATGCACGGCTGCATGTTGAATGATATCAACACTTACATAGCAAATATTTATACAATGAAAGACGACAAGCCAGTCTTGTGAAGAAGCATCCTTCTTCTTCTCAGTGCCAAGAGGGCAAAGAGTCGTCTTCTGCAAACACAGACCTAACAAAAACGCCGGGGGGTGCAACAGGGAGGATAAAAGCTGATTGGGCCAGTTCTGTTTCCGCGCTGGTGAGCGTCTTCTCTCCTGTCACTGTGGGCTGTATGGAATTTGAGCACTATAAGATATTCGTAAACGAAGACTAGTCAGGAATAATGTAATACCGAGTGTGCTGTGTATGTATAGGACTTCTGAGGGTTATGTGACAGAGAATTAATGTTAGTACCGAGTGTGTCGTATGTATACTGATGGTATTTGATCAAGAGCTCAGTACTAACATTGTCCCGGTCACAGGAGACATGAGACGTGAACGAGCAAATTTTGCTGACAGGTTTCACACTGTGGGGCACGTCATCACAACCAATATAGCAGCTGAAGCTAAAGCATCACAATCCTAATGGAATGATGAAAAGCGTTTTCCAGGAAGCTAGCAGGAGCGTAGGGGCTCAGCTCAAGTGGTAACCTTACAGAGAGTATCTCACTCCTATCTTGGTTATGTATCATATTTATTTATAACAATTGCTGATAGTAGTTCTTAATACAGTCTAATCGTCTAAGCTAAACAGTCATGTTTCGGTTTCCTTCAGACATTTTCAGGTGGATCCATTTGGCGTCTTACCTTCTCTAAATTACCATTTTTTATGATCCCTCGATAAGTGCTGGCAATCAGTGCCGAGTTTGGCAAACTGCTGCATTCCGTTTTGGACACAGTCAGGTTGCGGTACGTAATTTGGCGTAATTTGGTTTTTATAATTAATCTCATAAAAAGTCAGCGTTTTACGATCATCTTCAATTACCTTTTTTCCCTTTTGGAAAGCAAATCATTTCCAGGAAGCTTCTCACGAATATTCTATATGGTTATGAGGATAGTTATTCTATAAAAGACCATCTACGACTGAATAATGTAGATGCTTTGTCTCTCACTCGTCAATTTCCTAATTTCAAGTTGATAACGACTTCATTTTTTCTTTCAGAAGTACTGTGGAGACTTAGATTAAGCGGGGGTGGGTAAGTCACCGAGCACTCTGAACTGTCTTCCCTGTTCAGAAACCCATTCGATCGTACTACAGCAAAGGAGAGATATCAAAGTATTGCGAGGGGAAATTAACCAGAATGCTCCTCGTTGTGGACACCTTCTTACACAAGAAGTAAGTAGAGCCATTGCAAAATTCCATGCAAGCCAAATGGAATACTTTGACTCAGTTGAGTATATGTACCTATGTATATGGAATGAAATATAAACCGCTTGTTTAGAAGCTATGCCAAACAGTTCTTACACTTCAGCAATCACAACCACAAACATAACTTTGAACGTCAAAATAATTACATGTGGCGAGACAAGCTCTTCAGACGAGGGCACAGCCCTTTGGACTGGGATCTGGGTCCCTTCAAGTTACCACGTGGGCGGGACCATGGCATTTGCTACTTATACAACCAGTCAGATCCATATGTTGGTTTTCCTGAAATTAGTCGCTTGATAGGCCTGAAGGGAATAATGGATGATGAAGTGAGTGAGAGTCTCAGCGTTAGTTTCTACAAGTATGTAATTTCTTTACAGTGACCACAATATAGCTGACATTTTTTATCATTATTTATAATCATTCACAATGTTTC
>NC_051413.1:23032799-23034149 GCF_015228065.2 Penaeus monodon
TTCATAATCAATGAACGTTGTAAGCTTTCAGCATGATTTTACATGCAGAGTTTGATATTAACCTATGTTTCCTTTCTAGTAACGTGCATGACATGACTTGTAATCGGTGGTTTAGCAGAAAAGCCCTTATCGATGCACGAGTAGGGCCACGTTTTTAAGCATTTTGGCTGACCGTTCTTAAGGTTAAAACTTGGCGACAGATTCTGGTTCCAGAATTTGAAGCTGGCTTCACGATGTCAGTTAAATGGCACCATTCAGTGTTAAAGTGTCAGGAGGACGTGCTCCTGAATTTCAGTGTTTTAGTCACTCGAACATAGCACAATAAAACGTCACCAAAGATTAATAACGGCCAAGAGGATAATAGCATGACTATTCGCGTTATTTTTTTCATATAATAGTATAATCAGAAATTGATTATCCCCACATTTTCTGTTGGCAGTATTCTGTTTTATGGCATTTTCTGCTGCGTTATACTTGGTTTCTTCGGAGCCGAATTCCGCAATTAATTATAAAACATTACAATGAATTTATCGGATAGCTGACAAAAAACCCAGGCAACAAACCTGATTAGAGTGTAGTAGTAATTGTGGATTATACATGGTGTTTCACGTTAAGGTATATATACATACGTTTTGTACAGGATGAATGCTTTCAGGCTGTAGATTATTTCATCGACAAGCTCATTACTGTAAGCAATTTCTTCTTCATCATTATCTTCTGTTACATGCCCCCCTTTAATCGTTTATTGCTTTTCTTCTTTACAACAGCAGAACAAGTGTATGCGCTGTCCTTCACTACCTTGGCGAGCATCTTGTGTGAAAACCATCCAGAACGCAGGAGTATCCAAGAACACCCATTGATCGCGCCCAGTTATATTTCAAATTATGTGTGGCCGTGCTTCTGCTATTACAAGCCCGATTGAGTGTGTTTTAAGCAATAGCTGTCGTAAATCACAGCGCCTAATTGCGTTAACTTCACCCAGTCATGAAACAAATAAAAATGTTAAAATTGCAATTATTTGTTTTGTTTTTTTCTCTTTTCTCCTGAATAAAACATATACATTCAGTGCTATATTAGAAAAACTGCAAAAAAATCGATTAAACCTGTTGATATATCCATTCAGTGAATGCCATCCTCATCACTCTTCCTGCCATCAGATATCCATCTTGTTACTTTGTCATTCCCCACCCTCGTGCCACGAATGCCCACCCTTACGATCCAAAGGGCTCTCCGCACAAAGAAATACAACAGTAAAATGCAAAGAACGGTAATCGATTACTGATAGATTGCTCTTCTCCTATAGTATTCAGTACTATGATTCCTAAAAAATTATTGTATCGACCCAACATA
>NC_051413.1:23034289-23034627 GCF_015228065.2 Penaeus monodon
GAATACACTGTCCAAAACTATCTTGATTTGCTAAAGCGTATCTCCTCAGATTGGTCTTGAAAAGCCTTTTATAATGGCTAGTTTCGACGCACAGTCATTATTGACAAACATAACCTAACCTGAAAGAAACAATGGAAATTTGTCACAAAACAGTTTATTAGATAAAATGACAATGTGTATAACTTCACTAAAGACCAGTTTAGGGAAATTGCCAAACAATTATCTGATGGTTGTAGCCATAGGAAGCTCGCTTAAGCCCAACTCCCGGCACAGTTTTTTTATCGCTATCACGAGAGGGAAATGGTTAGCAGACGCCCCTGTCAGTTTAAACAATATTG
>NC_051413.1:23034725-23034805 GCF_015228065.2 Penaeus monodon
CATTTTACATCTGGATATTAGACTTGGTCATGACCATAATGCCTTTAAAACCTCTGTTATACAGAGAAAACCTACATTCC
>NC_051413.1:23037004-23037080 GCF_015228065.2 Penaeus monodon
GGAATGTGCTCTAATAGACCGTTTTCTATGATATGTGTCACTATAGAAAATGATATTTGGATGAACTATTATAGTG
>NC_051413.1:23040997-23041230 GCF_015228065.2 Penaeus monodon
GAAGGCAGAATGAAAGAAGAAGAGATAAGGCGAGAGTCAGAGATAAAGGAGAGACGTAGAGCTGCCGTAGTCACCGTGTTATCTCACCTGTACATTCTTTCCAGTCACTTGATCCCCCCAGCGGCTTCTCGTCTCCTCAGGTGCATCGAAAGCTCTCCCTTGAAAAGCCTTCGTGAAAAAGGTGGGTCACGGAGTCGTTATTCTTCCTACTTATTTGTCTAAAATGTGTTTGC
>NC_051413.1:23042122-23042376 GCF_015228065.2 Penaeus monodon
AATTAGCGCTTGATCATGTTCCCTTTCTAATGCAATACCATCTTCAGTCATAACGGAATGGATTCAACAAGACTGAATTGGAGACATCCTTGTGAACCGCTGGCTTCTTCGGTGTCTCCAGCACATCTTTGATGTTGCTCGGCCTGGTTTTTTGTTTCACTTGTTCCTCATGACGTTCTGTGAGTTCCCTGGCCACTACTACATGCCTCCCACCATCATCTGGAAACGGATAGTATCAAGCACCGATACAACAG
>NC_051413.1:23042406-23042781 GCF_015228065.2 Penaeus monodon
AGTGAGTAGAGGCATCGATACATTTCTTCTTTTTTTTCTTTCTTTTTTATAGTTTTAGTGAGTAGAGGCTTGACAGTTACGCTCCAGGTCGGTAAATAGATATCTTTCTGAAGGCGATTCTGGTTGGTTGTCATTGACACGTCCTTGAGGTGTTCTGGATGCTTGTTCTAAATTGTTGATTCTCTTACAGTAGATTCAGACATCACCTTAAACTTTAGCATCGTGTCTGTCCTTGCCATAGTCATCCTTGGTGCTCCAGTACTGTTTCCGGTTGCTAGTGTACTGTAAAATACTTATCTTGTTACCTTCATACCTCCAGTATATATGCATAAGAGACAATCTTTGTTTTAATATATATAGTTAAACTACATGCAT
>NC_051413.1:23043289-23045276 GCF_015228065.2 Penaeus monodon
CCAATATAGGACTGATAAGACAAACTGCAGTTATCAAGAATGATTATAGGAGCGGTCATCAAACAAAAGCACAATATTTTTTTTCGCGCATGCTGGTGGGCAACAATGGCCGCTGAATCTGCAGAGAAAATGATGTCGCTCTGCTAGAAATCTCATTATTCTGTCCTAAAAAGTGTTAGAACGAGAAGCTGCAGTTTTCAAGCGGTACCAAGAGTTTACCAGATCCGTATTTGCTATGTGGTTGGTCTGAGAGCCCAAGTGACTGGCCTGATATAACTCTTGGAGATATTTATATGTACTGTTGACTGTTACTTAACAAGATTTTGCTGAATGCTGGTTATAGCAAAAGAGATTGTCATTATGTTGCCAAAGGTTGGCACCATATTCAATTGCATAGGAGTACTAATAATTCTGAAATTCTTTATACGTCCAATTGCCCTTTCAATCTGAATTCTAACTCCGGCAATTCTTCGACTAACTTCAACTTCTCTCTGACTCAGTTGGCTTTTGCCTTTTGTAAATGCTGGTGTAGTTAAAGATGCATTATGACTTGCAATATCATCTGCAACTAGAAAACCTCTGTCAGCCAAGACGTGGTCGCCAAACTCCAGCAAATCTAAAAATCCACTTCTCTGTGTGATAACTTTATCAGACACTCGTCCGCCATATGTCCTTAAAAGAGAAATAATAGCACCCGTTGTGAAATGCCAATTAAAACTTTTAATGTGTTATTATTCTTGTAATATGACCAAGTTAGCTGCCTTGCCTCAAGATTTCCTAGACGGTCATTAAAGATTTCTGTGCAGTCAATAATTACTCTGCAATGTGGATAACGTTTCTTGAAAGCTTTTGGAAGTGTATGCAATACATACTCTTTGTTTGGCTATTGAATGAAACCAGATAATTTGCTTGCAATACTTGGAAGA
The DNA here is from genome assembly GCF_015228065.2 of Penaeus monodon. Taxonomy (NCBI): domain Eukaryota; kingdom Metazoa; phylum Arthropoda; class Malacostraca; order Decapoda; family Penaeidae; genus Penaeus; species Penaeus monodon. The sequence goes on from NC_051413.1 coordinate 23,044,216, forward strand.
CCAACATTCAAGATATTGGAAACAGTTCCTTTACTAATTTGGAAGCGATAGGCAAGGTCTTGATTCAAAAGATTATATTTTGAATATATCTTTTGAATCCAAAACAGAAGAAGCCGACAGAACAGAAGAGACGAAATTAAAAAGCCACATGAAACAAGCCAAAGATGGTAAACCAGTAAAGAATTGAACTTTTTCGTTTTTCGTCTGTGTTAATAAAATTGAAACCAAATGACTTCAACTGCTCTTTTAACATATCTCTTTCTTTTCTTACATTATTTAACTCTACAGCGAGATTTTCGACTTTCTCCTCCAACCTTTCTAATTCTGACAGACAATGATCATGTACCTTCTATAATAATATCATCATAATCTGTTGTAAAACTTTTTGTAACTTGAAATGGCTCGTATGTATAATCCTTACAAACTGGCCAACATGACGAAATTGATTCAATGACTGCCTTTTCACTTTCCTGCTCATTGATCTCTCTTGCGAAATCTCTCTTTAATCCTCTTTCATATCTGGCTTGGTTTGATGCTGAAGCTGATAAATCTTTCATTTCGCATCCCATATCATGTGTTAGAACGTAATCAGAACTACACTTATCCCCTGGTGCAACACCTGCAAAATCCAAGATGGGAAATAATGCTAAATCTGTGGACCTAAATACTGCATACCTCAGAATTCTAAAATTCGGCTTATGAAGAATAACTTACCACTGATAAAATGAGTTCCACATACTCTTACTGCCCAAAGGAGGGTTATAATCTTTGCGTCATCTTCGTTCAGGGTCTTTTGGTAAACGACAAAAACTCAAACTTTTTACTTGCTGATCTGCACAACCAATGACAATGCAACTATTAACCAGGTAAACAACTAAATTTCGAATAAAAAACTGGAAATTTACAAAATATAAAGAATAAACGAAGATAACTAAGAACGCTTATCTTTCACCGCGATGCTAATGGCGAGTGTTGTTCTTTTGCCCACCAGAGCCACCAGTTGGTCAGTGACTTCTGATCGTGCCGTCACGTTGACCATCTCTATAACAACAACCAGTATG
>NC_051413.1:23045444-23045587 GCF_015228065.2 Penaeus monodon
TCGTAAACCGGATGGGTGTAAAGGAATTTTCCATTATTCACTGGTGTTGCTAAGCGGAGATGTTGCAAACGTCATCCTTATCATGTTATTTGCTTAACAAGAGAGACGTTAGTATTTATTCCTACTTCTTAGAAGTATAAGCG
>NC_051413.1:23045775-23045878 GCF_015228065.2 Penaeus monodon
TCCAATAGAAAAAGACAAAAGATGCTTTCCCCAACACACGGGCCCCAGAAAACAAACATGCTCCTGCATATTTTTCCATGGCGATTGCGTCAGCTGATTTTTT
>NC_051413.1:23047584-23047913 GCF_015228065.2 Penaeus monodon
AGAGACCGATCGCTGCCAGTTGTTGTTGCGCCAACACCAGAGAGAGATTGGTTCTCCCCAGTCTGCCCGCCATCACCCTGCCCATCGTTGTATCGCCATGTGAGCCTCTTTGCGCAGTTTATTTTGCTTCACTTTTTAATGCTGTTCAATAGATCTTCATGACTTCGTTTGTTCTGTTATCTTTCGCTCTGAGATAAGATATTCTTTTGGGATTCTGCCCTGAAGTGGTTCCGACAACACCCACCCTGCCGACTAGCAGACGACGTAAACATTGGGTATCGATCTCGCATCTCGTCTCTAACGTCTTCTCGCGGTCGGTTTCGTTAGGC
>NC_051413.1:23048954-23049220 GCF_015228065.2 Penaeus monodon
GTTTTTCCATATAGATCACCTTATCTGTTGTGTAGCAAACGTCTTCGCTGAAGTAGCATAGCATTGAGCTGAAGAGATCTAATCCTTATTCTTCTTGCAGAATAAAACAATGAATAAAGAAAACGAAGTCCCTAAAGATCTGGTGAGGCCAGACTTAGCTAATTCCGCTGCTGCCTCAAATCTCGCCTTCAATGAGAAGGTAAGGTTGATTCTGTGTTAAATTCAGAATATGTGTTATGTAGGCTAGATTCGAAATAGTCCTTGCC
>NC_051413.1:23049748-23050125 GCF_015228065.2 Penaeus monodon
TACTCACAGGTAAAAGCAATGATAAGAGCGGGAAGAAAGATTTACCACTTTGCTTTCGGCCAGTCTCCGTTCCCCGTTCCGCCATGCTTAGTGAAGGCCATGCAGGAGTATGCTCATGTGCACGAGTATTTACCCATGACAGGTAAGGCTGGTTTCTATACGTTTTTACACCTCTTAATGAACCTTGAGTTTACAGCTTGCTGGTTTCTTTTCCTTCAACTTTAGAGGAATTACCATTGATTGAGAGGCGTTTCGCGAGATTAAAAGAGGTTTTATGATAGGTAAGTGAGAGGAGAGTTTAGTGAGGAAAAGAAGATTTTAATGGGAGAATCAAAAAAATAATGTAAATGATTACATATTTATCCATGGTAGGATGT
>NC_051413.1:23050660-23051282 GCF_015228065.2 Penaeus monodon
CGTTCTTCTATTACATAAAAAGTAAATCCAATGAGAACGACTTTTATTCCTCCCCCCCCTCCCCCCAAGGCATTCTTGAACTCCGAGAAGAGCTGGTGAAATTCCACGCCCGCCACGACCGGCTGGACCTCGACGTAGATAGCATGGTGGTTGGGCCAGGCAGTAAGGAACTCATTTACCTCACCATGGCGACTTTTAGCGGAGGTAAAGTGCCCGTGATTCCCGTGATTCGGTTCATTCTGTACCCCATACTCATACTACTTTACTTTACACTCATACTTACTCATGCTCGTACTGTTTTATACTCATACTAAATCTAGTCATACTGTTTTATACTCAGACTGTCATATTCATTTTGCTTTAGACTTACATCGAAATTAGACTCAAACTGCTTTATGTTATTATTTGAATTATATTACGTCATACCCACATTACCTCATACCCATATTAGCTCATACTACCTCATAATCATACTAACTTATACTATTTTATACTCATACTCTGTCATTCTAATACTATTTTATACTCATACTATTTCATATTCATACCACATTTCAGGTTCTGCATAAAATTTTAAAATGACATCATGTCTTCGCGGTCAACGAATCAGCAGTAAAGTAAT
>NC_051413.1:23051811-23052017 GCF_015228065.2 Penaeus monodon
AAGCCTCCCTTTGTCCTTCAGAAATCCTGCTTCCCGCCCCCGCTTGGACGACCTACGCCCCGCAGGCTCGCCTCGCGGGAAAGGAGACCAGGATCCTGCAGACGGACCGCGCCAAGGGCTGGAAACTGACGCCGGAGGTCCTGGAGGAGGCGGGGCAGCGAGGGACGTCGAGGAAACTGCTCATCTTGACTAATCCGGGGAATCCT
>NC_051413.1:23052323-23052518 GCF_015228065.2 Penaeus monodon
AATCCAAGTAAATTGAGGTTTTATGAGTTACTTTTCTTTACGCTTATTCAAGAATTTTGTTTATAGACCTAAATGTTTGGGTTGTCAGTAGGATTTTTGCGAAAACAATGACTTGCCTTTTTCGTTTCTCCGTCAGCTGGGACATGTTATAATGAGGAGGAGTTGGAGGCTCTCAGGTATTTAGTTCATTGTTTG
>NC_051413.1:23052722-23052994 GCF_015228065.2 Penaeus monodon
ATGTACGTGCGAGTATGCGTTTGTATTTATGTGATTAACCATGATTTTGCTTGTTCGTTAAAATACTAATAATGATCAATCTTCGGTGTCCATAGCTCTGTCTGTCGCCGCCACGGAATCCTTGTCCTGAGTGACGAAATTTACGCCCGGCTCACCTTCGACAGGAAATACTCGTCCATGGTAAAGGTAAGAGGTTGAAATGCTCTTAAGTAATTAATAAAATGAAACATCGCAACAAAACAAAAAAGAAATACATTATGATTACAACAACA
>NC_051413.1:23053039-23053287 GCF_015228065.2 Penaeus monodon
TCACCACAACATCTCACCCCAACTCACCCACACCACATCAGACTCGCCACATTGGCTCCCATGAGTTCTTCCTCCGAGCCAGTTACCCCGAAGGCACTATTCTGACGTCAGGCTTCAGCAAATGGGCGTCGCAGGCGGTGGAGGCTTGGACGCACTTCCGCCGCACGAGGCCGCTCATGGTCCTCAAATGGGCGTCTCCACCTACTCCTGTCTCCAGCGCCCTGCTATTGCGGGCAAGGTGGGGCACG
>NC_051413.1:23053700-23053935 GCF_015228065.2 Penaeus monodon
CACACACACACATTGTTATAAATCTAAGAGAAGGAAGCTATCCGTAATGGCGTTTTTGCTCTTGCATCCCCAGGCGCTGCGAGACCATAAGGAGGAACTCGACCGATACATGACCGACTGCAGCAGGATTCTGGGAGCGGTAGGAGCTTCTGCTACAGGTATTGATTGGTGCTTCCGGAGAACTCTCTTGTGAATATTTTTAAATGTATTTATCTGGCACTTTTGTTTTTTTATT
>NC_051413.1:23054354-23054527 GCF_015228065.2 Penaeus monodon
CAGAGAACTGTCCAGCGTGGGCGTGAGCGGTTGTGAGAGTGAAGCTGGCTACTACTTCATGCCAGACTTCGAGATAGTCCGGGAGGGTCTGCGAGCTCGAGGAATGTCCACGGGAGACCACATGTCCAAATCGATGTTGGAGGAAGCTGATGTGGCCGTACGTTATGGTGTTA
>NC_051413.1:23055007-23055095 GCF_015228065.2 Penaeus monodon
TGACTAATTGTGTAATCACATCCTTTCATACAATACTGAATTGTTCTTCTTTTTTATCTACTTTGACTTTACATCAATTCCACATACA
>NC_051413.1:23055235-23055477 GCF_015228065.2 Penaeus monodon
TGCTTTTTCCAGGTAATGTCCGCCCACGCTTTCCTACGCCCACCGGAGGAGTTCACGACCCGCTTCTGCTTCGTGTGTTTCGACGGTTCGAACGCCCTCGAGGCCGCTCGGAGAATGCCAGCGTCCCAACCCCTGGGCGACGACTTCGTTCGCCAGTATTGTTCGCCGGTCGTCGAGGGGGTTGAGCGGTTGAAGTCTTGGGTTTTGAAACATACGGTTTGAGATGGATTTCGGGGTTTGGG
>NC_051413.1:23055761-23055838 GCF_015228065.2 Penaeus monodon
TGCCTCTCCATCATCAGATCATTCCTTTTTTCTCAAACTAACAAATTCAACAAGGTTAACTTACTGTATTACCAGTC
>NC_051413.1:23056446-23056899 GCF_015228065.2 Penaeus monodon
ACAACTCAGAAGAAGTACGATATTCAGTGTATAATAAAGATAAATAGACAATAATAAAATAGCAATGAATGTTTGATATATTTTAGAATACACATATAAGTTCTAAAAGGAGTACCTATGCATATATCAACAATTACAGTTGTTATTATTATCCTTGTGTGACATTCATCGACTACTTAGGTCTTTTCTGTGACGATGTTGACTGTAGAAGGGAGAGGACATATAGCATGTAACAGCAAGTAGAAGTGAATAAAACCATCGCATAAAACCGTAAACAAGACAGAAATAAGAAAGCAGGGTCCCTTTTTATCCAGATTTGTTAATGATTATATGTTGTTACTTTACAGCAATGAGAATTTGTGGCCTTGGAGGGAATGTGTTTATTAAAGTAGGCATGTCTTTTTTCCACTTCTTTGAAAATAAAGCTAGGGAAGGGGGAAAATGCAGTGTAGC
>NC_051413.1:23056930-23057069 GCF_015228065.2 Penaeus monodon
GCTGCTTTGATGTAAATTTTCGGATTACCGAAATGAGAAAAAATATAATAATAACAATAACCACCAAGATACACAGGGAGAGCAATGCTTAGAGGAGGCAGGTCACTTCGCGCTGCTAATGTCCCTGTTGAACAGTAGG
>NC_051413.1:23057297-23057434 GCF_015228065.2 Penaeus monodon
AGAGCAAGCAAAGGTTTTTAATTAAAGACATTTCTTCTAACGACCATGAGTATGTTGATATACCTCATGGATGTTCTAAAAATCATACAGTATATCATGTATCGTATGAATGGAAATGACTAATGCTAATCTTGGTC
>NC_051413.1:23057466-23057560 GCF_015228065.2 Penaeus monodon
TATACATCTCCTCTCCATATACCAGTTTCATCAATATTAATTAATGCATGCCTCTTTGGAATACTTATGCGAAATAAGAGCAGTTTGAATGATT
>NC_051413.1:23058004-23058096 GCF_015228065.2 Penaeus monodon
AGAACCCAAATAATGAGAACCTAGAACGCCCATGATATACAGTACAAGCAAGAACTGATAGATTAAAGTCTGCAGTAATAGAGGTATGAATA
>NC_051413.1:23058399-23058466 GCF_015228065.2 Penaeus monodon
AGGGGATAACTAAAGGGAAGATCCATTAACAGGAAAAAATAGACAGCGAAATGGAAAAAAGCTATGC
>NC_051413.1:23060060-23060296 GCF_015228065.2 Penaeus monodon
AAAGGCACAAGGAAATTGAATAAAAAAAGATTGAAAGAACACCTTCCCATAAGAGGAAAAGCAAAAAAAAAAACATAATAATAATAGATTTAAGCTAATATGCTTGTCACGCTAAATGCAACAGTATCGAATAATGGACCGAAAAATAGAGCAATGGCAGGGTAGGTAATTTATTGCCACAGCAACTTAATCAATCATTGCAAATGGGAGGAGAGAGAGGATATTGACTAATGTGG
>NC_051413.1:23060759-23061123 GCF_015228065.2 Penaeus monodon
ATTCATAATTAACCATGCGCTTTTCCCATATGAATTATTCATAAAGAAAAATATAAATAAAAGGCGGTTACATTCACCACACTGTTAAAAATAACTGACATTGTTTAAAAGAACGCCCAGCTGTAGCAACAATGTTAACATGTATAATAAACTTCCATTGGGGAAAGCCGCTTTAACCACAAGACAAAAAAAATGGAGCTTCTATTGAACACGCTCTGGCGAAGCAAATATCAATTTTTATTCATAGCCTTATAGTTCAAGACAACCATAATAGTTCATCATCACTTTATTCTGCTATAAGACTTTAGCATCGCTACTGGAAGTGAATTTTACAGGAAAGTTTCTCACGCCAAAAAGGAAATGT
>NC_051413.1:23064261-23064532 GCF_015228065.2 Penaeus monodon
GCAATTATTTGTCGACCAATACTAATAAACCAATAAACCTAAATAAAAAAAAAAGATACATAACGAAGGACCTTGTTTCGTTTTGCTGTCAGTCTTCCTTCCTTTCGATAGAGAGAGACAGGAGAAGACTGGCACGGCGTCAATTAATAGACTGCCATGACTGCTTGTCGTTTCAGTTTAATGGCACGGGATGAAAATTGACAGGTCTGTTCGATATGTCTTTCTCTTTCACTTTTCTGTCTTTCCGTTCTTCTCCTTCCTGGTTTTCATG
>NC_051413.1:23064836-23064904 GCF_015228065.2 Penaeus monodon
GTATGTATACACGTTATTGAGATAAACTTGCACTATTTCATTTCCATTAGTGTTCACGCATGCATACG
>NC_051413.1:23065748-23065986 GCF_015228065.2 Penaeus monodon
TCGAGAAATACCCTTTAGCAACATTAATCTTCACATGTATACTTACCACTATCACCGGAGTCGAAATGACAGGTAGAAAGATAACGTGTTCGCTTAACGTTAAAGAGTACCGCTTTAACTATCGATTTCTAATTTACTGCGCACGAAATTCAACAGGTGATTGTGTAGGAAGAATGGACAAAGAATTTTTTTTTTAACATGAGAAAAAAAGCTATTGAGAAGGGGGCGTGGCCGCGTG
>NC_051413.1:23066023-23066132 GCF_015228065.2 Penaeus monodon
TGAAAGGACGTAACGAGTTTAGTGTAAAGGGTCGTCACATTGCAAATAGCCACACACGGTGAGCACTTTCTTGGTATTTTCTAAGAGTTCCTTTTGCGTTTGTTTTACT
>NC_051413.1:23066331-23066769 GCF_015228065.2 Penaeus monodon
AAAATTGTTTACTGATAGCACTTTTCCCCCAGTTGATGTTAGATTTGGGGTATGTTTCAAATTTTAGTTTTTATATTTCATTTCGAACTTTTCTGCGATATGCAGGAGACTCAGTACTGGCAATTTGGCGTTCCTGATCTAACATATAAACCTACAGATTATACATATATTTTTTTCCCACACACAGGTGACTTCCGGTCTCTATGAAAAAAAAATTGGAAAAAGTAGCGGTTCCCTTAAGACATCTCATCGTTATGTTGAAATCAGCTCTAGTCCTCATCGTCATGTTTGTAGGTAGGGAAAAAAATCCGCACTGTTACGTTGTCGCTTCTCTCCTCCTCAATTTCTCAAGACCTAAGATTATTCGCACGCTTCTTTTATCACCTTTCCTTTAATTTTTTTCCTAAATGTCTTATTTTTCCCCATTAACTTCTCAAT
>NC_051413.1:23066820-23067321 GCF_015228065.2 Penaeus monodon
CAGTGTCAGGAGCTGATCTACAGTGAGAGTAGGGTTCACCTGACCCCTGCTGTATGTTTTTTCCTTCCTCCTTAAATACTTATTTGCTAAAAACTATGATCATAAAACAAGAATCACCGCTGTGACCATAAACTGCTGGAACTTCAGAAAGAAAGTAGTATAAACGAATATCTTTATTCCTATGAATAAATATACAAGAGCGCCAGACTATATACGTGTGTTTGTTCACAGGCCGACTAAAATTCCGCCATGCCCACTGCTCATGCCCCTGCAATCCTAGAATTCTTAAAGACCACTGATTCTGTGATTCTTTGCCTGTTTACCACATTCCTTATCCTGTAAAAAATATATGTTCTTGTTCATATGAAAGTGAATACTGAGAATGGATGAAAAATAAGGCGAAAATTGAAAATGGAATGATTAGTGACGAAAGGAGAAGAAAAAGTGAATAAGAATTAGAAGAAAGAGTTTATGAATATAAAATATATAATAGGGGAAACT
>NC_051413.1:23067552-23067641 GCF_015228065.2 Penaeus monodon
CTCTTTCGCCCCCTTCCCCACCTTCCTACTCGCATACCCTCCTCCTCTACCCTCCCTTACTCCCCTACCACACCCTCTCCTGCACTCTG
>NC_051413.1:23067699-23067874 GCF_015228065.2 Penaeus monodon
GCGAGCACTGCAGGGGAGATGGTCATCGGCTGCGAGGCGAACCGAGACAACCCCCAGGCCGTGGGAATCCGCGCTCCTCCAGGAACCTTCTCCTTCGCCCCGAGAGGAAACTTCAGCGTGTGTGTGCGCGTCCAGTTCTCCCGACTCAGGAGGATCAACATCGTCTACAGGATGT
>NC_051413.1:23068238-23068317 GCF_015228065.2 Penaeus monodon
ATACTGGCAATGGAATACCATGAAGAAAATCACTGTCTGCTAAAATACTTTTAGCCAATTGTTCTTTCTCATATGTTTG
>NC_051413.1:23068367-23070038 GCF_015228065.2 Penaeus monodon
TCTTATCCACTGACTGTGTGTCTTGGACCAACAGAGCTGAGCGTGGAGAAATTGCGGGTGGTCGTGATGTACCAGTACAAGTACTACCTGCTCTCCTCGTGGCTCCGTCCTCATCACTGGTACTTCGTGTGCGTGATTTACGACGCCACGAAGAACCAGTTCCACCTCTGGATCGACGGCGAGCTCCTCGGCACCAGGGTCCTCACCTCGACGGACGTGACGCCGGCCTCCGATCTCACCGTCGGCTACATCGACCCGTTCCTTTTTGTGAACAGCTCCTTGATCGGCAACGTGACTCAGTTCAACATCTGGAGTCGCATGCTGACGTCGCAGGAAGTCGAGGATTTCTCCCACTGCCGTAAGTCTCCCGACGGGGACGTCATCTCCTGGCGGAGGGAGTGGGAGCTCCGGAACGCCTCCAGGCACGAGGTGAAGATGAGGAACCTGTGCCACCCCAAAATGTCTCGCCTGTTCCGCGTGTTCCCGCCCATGACCTTCCTGGAGGGCGCCTACTTGTGCGAGTCCCTGGGGGGCTTCATACCTACGCCGACCAACCTGTCCCAGGTGACGCTCATGGTCGCCCAGGCGCGGACGCTCATACCGGCGTGCAAGGTCATGTGGGCCGGGGTGACCGAGGAATCGACGGAGGGCGAGTGGCGCTTCCACAGCGACGGGAGGCTCGCCCCGGAGCTGCCCTGGGCGGTGGACGAGCCCAACGGCCTGCACTACGAAAACTGTGGCGGCTTCGAAGCCGAGGGCGTCGTTGACGACCAGTGCTACGGCAGTCGCTGCCCTTCGTGCTTCTTGGCCAGCGAAGTGTTCCTCACGCTCAGGGGATCCTGCGAGACCTTCGTCCACAACATGAAGTTCCTGATGACCGAGGAAGGGGACGAGAGGACTTTCGTCGGCTACGGCGACTACAGGATCGTCAACAACGGGACGACGTGGGTTTGGGAGGACGAGAGCGCCAAGGAGAAAGTGGCTTCGCTGATTCCTTCCGTGTACAACTACCCGATGGGCCGCCGGTTATGGCAGCTCGAGCGACCCATGTGCGGCCAGGCAAGCGGGGAGTCGAGGACGCTCTTGTTCTCCGTCTGCCGCTCCGGCGAGTTCTCGTGCGATGACGGAACCTGCGTGCCGCTCGACGTCCGCTGCGACCTCAAGTACGACTGCCGCGACCACACGGACGAGGCCAACTGCAGTCTCGTTCGCTTGCCCAGTGATTACAAGGTAAGACTATGTTAAGCTTGGAGTTAACAATGATTGTGGACTGATAACGAAGCCCTTGGACATTGTACAGATTAGAAATAATTAGTAAATATTTAAGGATGTGTCACTGGAAAAAAATGTATCCTAGACAGCAAAAAACAACAAAGCCAAAATTAATTCAATTTGGTTCCAGAGCCCATAATTAAGCGAATTTTGCTAAGATCTTCTTCAAATACCCCCCTTCCCTCCTCTGCAGAGCAGCGTAGCCCCTAGATCAGCTGGAGAGGCCGAGGACGACCTGGGTCTGGAGGTCGCGGGGCAAATAACGCTGGAGAACCTCCGCGTGGACACCTCCGCAATGTTGCTCAAAGTGGCATTCAACCTCACGCTGCTCTGGAGGGACAGTCGAGCCATCTTTCTCAATCTGAAGGAGGATTCGAGGTACAGGAGTGTTGTTGTTGT
>NC_051413.1:23070101-23070304 GCF_015228065.2 Penaeus monodon
AATGTTTTAGAGGTGGGGCTAGGTGATTGATTGAATATTTGTGTTTGATACCTTTGCGTAATCGCAGTTACAAATTTACATTATCCCTATTTGGTTACTTGGTATACACAAGATAACCACTCCACCCAGGACCAATTTTACACAAATAACTATAATCAACACGTAGTTCCTCCCCATGTCCACATTTTTCACACTACCACCCT
>NC_051413.1:23070337-23070550 GCF_015228065.2 Penaeus monodon
ATCAGCGTGAATCAAGTAGAGGGAACTAAAAGTCAAGTGTGGGTGCCTACTGTCACTCTACTCAACGCTGTACACACTACCAAGGACTACCACACACACATGACCGTTCACAGAGAAGGAAATGCAACAGGGATGGACAGCGCGATGGCCGAGGAAGGTAAGGAGAGAGAGGGAAATGATAGTGTGATGTGTTTAGTCACGTCTTGTATGGTT
>NC_051413.1:23070603-23070943 GCF_015228065.2 Penaeus monodon
TTGTCTGTGCATGTGTTTTCTTTGTTATGTTTTCTTAGTGTAGATGGTTAGTAGAGACACTGCGGGTATTATATAGTTGTTTCTTGATAAACCTTTGTACGTTGTACTTTTTTCTGTTTTTTGATGAAAATTAAAGTCTGTAGAAGAATTTCTTCTACTGCTAGTGCAGTAGTCAAATAAGGTAAGGACTGACATCGAAGTCGTACTGATTACAACTAATTAATTGATTATAATAGATAATCAATCGTTGAATATTGATTATGAACTGGTCAGGAATTTGATATCTATCATCCGCGTCGTAATGCCAGTTGGTTTGTGCATGACCATTTTTAGACAAAAC
>NC_051413.1:23071147-23071460 GCF_015228065.2 Penaeus monodon
TTCTGACTGTCTTGTTATAGTTTATGGGTTGTGTTTGTGTTATACTTATTGTGTATTTTTCACAAATATTTTATATTAAATTAAGAATCAGAAAAAATAGAGTATGGATGAGAGAGAGAAAAAAGTACTAACATAAACCTATGTATGTTTATTTTTCGCTTTGTTTTCCAAGTAATATATGTGGGATTCGAGCATATTCTGGTTTGTTGACAAAGAATATAAAGGAATTCTACAGCAAAAAGTAGCTAACAAACGAAACACATTATCTTCCTAATGTATACAAGTTAGATATACCTGCACTTGAATATGATAA
>NC_051413.1:23071509-23071742 GCF_015228065.2 Penaeus monodon
ACATAATGTTGAAAAATATACAATATACTATAACATAAAAAAACATATTATAGCCTAATGTTACCACCATCCACAGTGTTACTCTACCCTGGAAGAGCCAGTTGCTTAATCAATAGTGAGAAATACCTGACGGATTTCACTTGTGACTTCTACCTGGCCAGGTATCCTTTCGACCGACAGTCCTGCTACTTGACTTTTATGCTGAATTCTGCTTCAGTCGACTCAATCAGGTT
>NC_051413.1:23072009-23072197 GCF_015228065.2 Penaeus monodon
AAACAACAATAACAAAAACACAGAAGTACAGTGGAGTCCCTTCCACATCTGATTCCGAGACATTTCAACAGGTGGCAAAAGGACAAGAGTTGGGCTCGGTACACTGGAGGAGCCTTACTGATGGAGTACTCAGTGGGTCCTGCCACTGCTCAGACCGACCAGAACATCTTAAAGGTACAAAATTTGCT
>NC_051413.1:23072499-23072799 GCF_015228065.2 Penaeus monodon
CCCTCAACGACATTAGAGGGATGAAAACATAAAACCCAAGGCAACATCTCCCTTTCACGCAGGTGCACGTGCCCTTAGCCCGTCGCCATGGCTACGCTGTCATCAACGTCTATTTACCTTCCCTGACGATGTTGGTAATTGGGTACCTGACGCTTTTCTTCCTGAAGGACAACTTCGAAGTCAGGGTAATGACGGCCCTGACGACTCTTCTGGTTATGGCCACCCTCTTCTCGCAGGTAAAATGCTATTGGTGATGATACGTGGCGTTTGGGGGGTTCTCTTACACGCTAGGTGCTGGGC
>NC_051413.1:23072905-23073646 GCF_015228065.2 Penaeus monodon
GATAGGTTGGATGGTAGATAAATTGGTGAGAATTTGGAAAGATAAGGAGGATTTGAGAGGTATGTTTTAAGGCAGAGAGACAGAGGCTTTTATCTGTTCTCATCAGGCTCAAGCAAAGCAACTAATAAAATCCGGTATTCTCACTCGAATTTCAACACCCTCCGCCTGCTCACAGGTCGCCGCCTCCTTACCCAAGACGTCGTACTTCAAACTGGTCGACATCTGGCTCCTGTTCTGCATCTTCTCGACCTTCTTCATCATCGTGTTCCACATCCTCATCGATGTCCTCCGCAACCGGACTAAAGCCCACGACAGGTACGACCATCTCTGTCACCGCGAAATCCTCTTCACCAAGGAACGCCACGAGCTCACGAGACGACTCGCCCCTGGACCTCCTCACAGCGACGTCGTGCGCCTGAGGAAGTCGTCGGGGCTCCTTCACCACCCGAAGGAGAAGCGACCCGTCCTCCCCAAGAGGATACGTCTGCGCATCACCGTGGCGGAAATGGAGAAGTTCGCCCGCGTTTTTATGGCCATCGTTTTCTTCATTTTTAATATTATATACTGGATCACTGCGTACGCCATTTAGTGTTCAGAAGAGGACGTTGTGTGTAATATAGACTAGAACAATGCTTATGGTATATAGAAGTAACAACATCGCTTTTGTGTTCGTTACTGTTCACATTCTATATTAGACTGTTGTCTATGCTAATCAGAAACAGCAAGATGATTAGGCCGATT
>NC_051413.1:23073749-23073901 GCF_015228065.2 Penaeus monodon
TTGCTTGCATATTAAATTACTGCTTGTAGTATCTATTAGGAGTAGCATTGCCTGTTTATTGTTTATGGTATATAGAGGTAACAAAATTACCTTTGTGTTTATCGGTTCCAACATTATAGAGTGAATGACTGTTTATCCTATCCTGAGCTAAT
>NC_051413.1:23073952-23074021 GCF_015228065.2 Penaeus monodon
TTAGTCACTTAAGAAAACGATAGAATGTGGAATTTTGCAAACTTGATGTGCATAAAGAAACCAAAGTCC
>NC_051413.1:23075273-23075689 GCF_015228065.2 Penaeus monodon
AAAGTGAAAAAAAGACTAGATTCTTAAATTTGCTATCTCCGTGTTAATCCTTAGACACTGATCGAGTATGCAACGAATCCCCTTTGAGAAATGCTGTGATTACACAATGCATCACGTAACATAAATAAATCTCTTTCCATTGAGATTAGATACAATACATTATTTGATATTATAGTTGTGTTCAAGAGGCTATGAGTCTCAGTTTTATTTATGTGGATTTAATTTTTCATTCGCCAATCTTAATTCAGATATGTGAATCATAGCCCATGATTGCAAAAACTATCGGCGGAATAATGTGTTGTATTGTACATTTTATTCAACAACAGCGAATGGCACTGATAATGATAATCTGCTTTGAAATGACGTGGTTTCTCGAAATCCGCTTTCTGGCCGTTGATAAATGACCCTAGCATTTA
>NC_051413.1:23076405-23076666 GCF_015228065.2 Penaeus monodon
ATAACCAGCTGAAAAATGACCGAGCCAGAAAGGAGATAAAAATGTTCGCGAGAATGTTCACAGCTGTTTCCTACCTCTGCTTGTTGTGCCCTGGTGGCCTGGTGGGAGGGTGTGGACTGTGTGTAAATTATACCCACTCCCCCTTTCAGTTTACATGGATTTCATACAGATTTTTTTTTTTTTATGTTGTATGTGTCTTTATTGAAATGTATGACGGTCATGAACTTATACGTAGTCTCACTAGAATGAACAGATTGTATG
>NC_051413.1:23076988-23077305 GCF_015228065.2 Penaeus monodon
CAGCGCACAGAACAAAGGAGATCTAACCTTATCACCGGTATTTTTTTTAACAATCTTGAAAAGAAATTAAACCCACACGATTTATACTCCGAGGCTTGTTTCTTATCTGGCAACAGTGCAATCAAATTCCTGAGAAAAAAATATGGAAAATACGTGGCTGGTTTTATATCATCTCATTTGTTATATTAGTTATTAAAAAACTGTGACATCGTGGATAAACAGTATCAAGATACAAAGTTGTAAGTCTTTTGTGGCTAATCATAGATCTCATAACACGCGCAGCTCGTCTTCCCTTGCTGATGACAATATAATTTTTT
>NC_051413.1:23080100-23080180 GCF_015228065.2 Penaeus monodon
ATATCGCTGGATCATGTCATGCGCCCTTAGCAATCACCCTCTCAACAGCTCACCTCACTTGCTGGGTAAAAGAGCCAGCA
>NC_051413.1:23080199-23080279 GCF_015228065.2 Penaeus monodon
GGTAATGGTAATGCTGGGGATTTGTAAAATCCTTACAAATCCCCAGCATTACCATTTATAAAAGAAGTTGTCAGCCCCAG
>NC_051413.1:23081932-23082137 GCF_015228065.2 Penaeus monodon
ATTGCCACCTGTTGCAATGTTGCACAAGGTCACGGCGATATGGTGGTGGGAATCTCATACCTTGCATTTCAAATACATCTAAATGTTTCCTCTTAGCAGAAAGCACAGATAAGATGTACCGTTTACAGAACACTTTAGTGTGCCTGAAAAAGGTAAGTTTCCGTTATATATGTCTGCCTATATCTATCTATCTATTTTTGTGTAC
>NC_051413.1:23082221-23083713 GCF_015228065.2 Penaeus monodon
CAAACACGTGTTTTGCATGCACTAATAACATCAAATAAAGTTTAGACAAAACAGAAAATTCTATAAAAGATTTTCAGACTAATGCAGTCATATTTTCCCCAGTGGTTTCGGTTTTAGGGTGATATAACAAAAGGAATAATAAAATGAACATAGGAAGGAATAAATAAAGCGAATAAAAAAAATGGATGTCACAAAGCCCTACAAATGAAGTCTTTAAGGGGAAGCGAAAAATATTGAGCATTACATAAAATCATACCTAGCCTTAGCAACATGTTATCAGTAGCGTAACAGAAATATTAACGTTGTGTTATTATTGTCATTATTATGTTTGTCTTATTCTTGTCTTGCTTTTTATCTACGCCTTTCCCTTCTTTCTTCCTCCACTTGCTCTTCTTATCCTCATTCATCTGCGTCTCTTAATTCTCGATCTTTTTTTCCTTCATTTCCTTCCCCTCCCGCTTCTATGACCCTTTTCTTCCCGCTTTTTCCCTTCTTCCTCCCATTCCTTTCCTTCCTCCCACTCTTTCACTGCTTCCCTTCCAATTGCATTTCCTCCTTCTCCCTCTTCCTTTTTCTTCTCTCGTATCCTCTCCCTCTTCCTTTTTCTTCTCTCGTTTCCTCTCCCTTCTCCCTACCTCCGTGACCCTTTCTTTCTCTCTTTCCTTAATCAATGCCCTTCTCTCCTCCCACTCTTTCTCTGCTTCTATTCTATCTGCATCTCTTCCTTTCCTTCTTTCCTCTCTCTCCTCCCTCGTGTCCTCTTACTCTCCCTCTTCGCCGTTCCCTTCTGGCTATCGTTGTTATCAAAGATCTGTAAAACTGTTGGTCACGGTGTGCTTTTTCAACCTAAGGGTATAAGACGCTTAATTCTACCTGGAGATTGCATAAGCTTTCCTAATGATTTGTATTATGCATTATTTGTTACATCACCAACGTCAAATTGCGTTCCATTTATATTAATCTGTTTATGTATTTGTGTGTGTGTACATGAGTATGATTTATTTATCAATTACATGCTTCGGTTTCTACTGATTGCATAAGTTTGCAAACTCCTCCCTTTATTAAAAATCATTACATATACCCTATCAGTGCCTTTTTTATATCTTTGAGTTAAGACATTATATATATTCATATACGAATGATCATCCAAATACCTTTTGTTTCACAACATATCAGTTCCATAACAGACGTAATATTGATTATATTCCCTGAGAACCCCTCACGTAAATAGACTTGTATAACGGGAATAAAGAAGAACACACTCTTAGTCTACAAAGATATAACTTCTTTCACCAGTATTCATCGCATTATCAGTGTTAATAAAGTTCCCTTGCATTACTCTCTTAATCTACTCAGAACCATCGAGGAAGGTGTGACGTAGGACAGATTAAGGGATTCTGTGTTATCTTAACACTATTGACTCACTGGTGTTTACTTGGAGTATAGATTAAGGATAATATGTCTGTCCGAGTTTATGTTGCTCAATCTGTTA
>NC_051413.1:23085018-23085082 GCF_015228065.2 Penaeus monodon
AAACACACTGCTCTCTACCAGTTAAAAATTCAGTTAAAATACTTAAAGCTTTACCACTAACACC
>NC_051413.1:23086678-23086971 GCF_015228065.2 Penaeus monodon
CATGAGTATAATACCATTATTGACTAAACTATTCAGGGAAGAGCTTAACTGACTCTTGATCGGTTACAGATTATTTTATGTTGTACTTCCGGATTCCACTATCAACGTATCCTCTTTTTCTTCACATTTCATTAAGGAGAATACGATCCTAGATAATATGATGATTTTCTTTTACGTTCCGGATGCACACACTGCCTGCCGTCTTCTGCTGTTAGATTCAGTTTTCGTTTTATCAAACCCCATAGCGTCTTTTTCACCTGATTTACTACCGTCTTATTTTTTCCCTCCTATAA
>NC_051413.1:23087111-23087191 GCF_015228065.2 Penaeus monodon
CTCTCTCTCAGTTTTATTACAAAAACCGAAGATTATCTCAGATTATCTCTCTTGCCGTTCTCTTCAGATCTTCACTTTTC
>NC_051413.1:23087225-23088007 GCF_015228065.2 Penaeus monodon
TTATCTTTCTGTGTCTTCGTAACTTTTTTCTTCTTATTCGTCCTCTACTTATTCTCCTTCATCATACTTCCTTTGTCATTTTCTTCCCCGACATCGTAACTTCTTCCGTCATCGTATATCCTTCATCATATTTTCTCTTCATTTACTACTGTCATCATCATTTTCTTCTGAATCATCGAAATGTTTCATCACTTTCTTCTGTCATATTTTTTTAATTTTCTTCTGTCATATTTTCTCATCATTTTTTGTCATATATATATATTTTTTTAAATATTCTTCTTTTATATTTTTTTCATCATTTTCTTCTGAATCTTCATAATATTTCATCACTTTCTTCTGTCATATTGTTCATATTCGTTTTTTTCATAATTTTTTCTGTCTTACATTTTTTCATTATACTATATATATAATTATATCTATCTTCATTTTTAATTTTTTTTTATCATTTTTTAACATTTTTTTTATTTTTTTTTCATCTTTTCTGTATCTTTATTTTTTTTATTTCTTTTCATCATTTTCGAATATCATTTTTTCATCATTTTCTTCTTCTTTTTCCTTCTGTCATTTTTTTTTTTTTTCATAATTTTCATATGTCATCTTTTTTCATCATTTTCTTCTGTCATTTTTTTTATCATTTCCTTCTGTAATTTTTTTTTCATTATTTTCTTCTGAGTCTTTGTATTTCCTTCATCATTTATTTCTGCGACATCGTACATCTTCTCTTTTCTTCACCTCATCTTCTTCGTCTTCTTCATCTTCGTCTTCTCCTCTTTCTCTTCCAT
>NC_051413.1:23088087-23088299 GCF_015228065.2 Penaeus monodon
GTTAATTCATATTCAACCCATATTTTGTAACATGGTACAAGAGATCAACATCTTTATCCTCGCATGATGCATATATCACGATAACTTAGGTTTAAGTTCTCTCTTAATTAAATGATAAAGCATGAAGAATTTCAGAAATGCTTTACGAATATTTGATTTTTTTAAAGATATCCCAATCCATCCCAAACTTGTTTGGGATGGATTGGGACACC
>NC_051413.1:23088566-23090151 GCF_015228065.2 Penaeus monodon
CTATTGACCTGAATACAACAACCTTTTCACCTCCAGTCCACACCCGCCTGCCTCCATGATCCTACCCTGATCCCAGTTCGCTGATAAAATACCCACGTGATACTGTCTCACTCAAACCGCATATAAAAGCAGGCGGGCACGGGAGTCGTTAGTGCTGGGTCTTCACTCGCCACAGTCTTCAGAGCTCTGGAAGTGAAGGAATCCTGAGATGGCAGACGTCAAGTTCTTCTTGGTGTTGGCAGCACTGACTCTTGCTTCTGTGTCGGCACGTGAGTAGTGGGAAGGCAGTTGTGTGTGTTTGTGAGGCGTGTGTTTAAGTGTTTATAGTTTTGCATGTTTAGATTGATATATGGTAGTTTTTCTTTTATCTATCTCTTTTTTTACAGTTAAATAGCATGTTTAACTTATTTGGAGTAATTAGTTTTATCTTTTCATGCTCAGATTATAGATATATATTTTTCTTTATTTCTTATTTTCTTAGTTTATAGTTAACTAACAAGTTTAACTTTAAGTGGAGTAATGACTGTATGTCATGATAACCATTGCCATACCTTTTTTCTCTTTTTCTTCCATAACCACAATGAAGGCATTTTTTCTGGTCTCTCTGACAGGTCCCTCCACAGAATGTAGTTGCGATGGCTGTCTTTACCCAGACTTGAGCGACTGTTCTGCCTATTGGAAGTGTAAGTATTTTTTCTAATGACTCTTGTTAGATTGTACATATCGTTTCTCTTAAACGCGAGTACCCATACTGTAAACAGATATATCAGTAAGGATAGACAAGTACATAATTTTCCGTCTCCTATGCTCCCTTGGCGCGCTGTAGGCCAGGGCGGACGCGCCGTGGAGCAGCGCTGCGACCACGGCCTCCAATTCAACCCGACACCTCCCGCTGCGAGGCCGCCGTCAGGGTGGAGTGCTCGAAGACCGTCCGGCTGGTGGGCGACTTCGCCTCCGAGACGTGCGTGGACCGGCGCGCAGACTGCCCAGTCTTCGCCGCTGCTGGAGGATGCGAATGCCGCGGGGACGACTGCGACTGGCCGGCCTACGTCGTCAGCTCCTGTCCGAAGTCGTGCGACATGTGCGGCGCGCAGAGCAAATTCAAGCCGTGGTGGATCGACTCGAGCGAAGAGGACTCGAGTGAGGAGGACTCGAGTGAGGAGGGCGGCTGGAAGCCCTGGTGGAAGGACTCGAGCGAAGAGGACTCCAGCGAGGAGAGCGGCGAGAGCGGATCCAGCGAGGAGAGCGGCGAGGGCGGATCCAGCGAGAGCAACGAAGGGGGCTCCAGCGAAGGAAACGGCAGTGGGGAAAATGGCTCCAACGAAGAAACAGAAGCTCCTGAGACTAAGCCTCCTCTTCCACCCACAGCCGCCCCCACAACGCGACCACCTCTCCCGCCCACAGCCGCCCCCACAACGCGACCACCTCCCCCACCCACAGCCGCCCCCACAACGCGACCACCTCCCCCACCCACAGCCGCTCCCACAACACGACCACCTCCCCCACCCACAGCCGCCCCCACAACACGACCACCTCCCCCACCCACAGCCGCCCCCACAACCGAGGAACCATCCAAGCCCGGGAA
>NC_051413.1:23090299-23090467 GCF_015228065.2 Penaeus monodon
GGCCACGACCCCCTGTGTCACCGCTGAACCTTGTGTCAAAAGTCACGGTAAGAACTAGATTTTGAGGACTGCGAATATTCAGTCTCTGAATCATCAAACTGCTGACTAACAAATCTATTTCTTATTTATTAAATCATTTGTTATATCTATTACATTTATATTCATTAC
>NC_051413.1:23090681-23091078 GCF_015228065.2 Penaeus monodon
CCTTTCTCGGGCGATGATTTCACTCAACATTCACCTGAATGCCTACCAATCCATAATGCAGTTTCCCCAACCGCCGCCTAAACGTCTCAATCAAAAATGTCCAATCTCATCCTCATTCCTCTTCTCCCTCCCTTCTACGCAGACAAGCATTGCCGTAAAGGAAACGGACGGTATGCCATCGACGGGAAGAAGACTGAATATTACCTGTGCCACTTAGGAGTATCGTATCTTCTTCACTGTCCCAATGAAGGAACCTTTAACCGTCACACTGCGTCCTGTGTTTATAAGGACCTTACTGCCATTAAGAAGGTAGTCGCATAGACGGCAAGAGAGGGCGTAGTTTGAGTTAGAATATAAGTATAAGCTAGTTAAATAAAGCTGTAATCTGAAATCTGTC
>NC_051413.1:23092040-23092253 GCF_015228065.2 Penaeus monodon
ACGTAACTAAATAAAAACCTAGAAATGCCATATGTAATTTGTGAAGAAATAACGAAAGGCTAAACAGTTCATGCCATATCACTGTTATGATTGTTCTCGACCAGGTTATTGCTCTCAGCTCTAAAGTACACTTTTATATGCACCAATACAATGAACGTGGCTGCATATTGCACCAGTGCGTAAAAATTTACCCATTATCGTTGTGCCTGATAG
>NC_051413.1:23092867-23093225 GCF_015228065.2 Penaeus monodon
ACCCATCAACCAGCACCGGAACCCCCATACACAGCTAAAGCCCTCAACTACAGCAGACAGAGTAAGATCACAAAAATGTCAGGAGTTTTCCATAACTCAGCAGACAACAGCATCTAACAGCAGAGGCCTTAAAATGCTCCAACCGCAGAAGTGCATGTACTCCAAACAACGTTTCGAAATGCATACATGGAACGCCTATCAATCACACAACCAAGCACCTCTCGCAGCCCATCGTCCACTCGAATAGTCTTGCAGAGCGGTTGCATTTTCATGCGAAGCAGAAGCTGAAGCTCAGTAGTCAAAAAATTTTTTCAACGATACACAACATGCATGCCAAACCCTAATATGGCTAATCTTT
>NC_051413.1:23099341-23099757 GCF_015228065.2 Penaeus monodon
ACCCACCTCCCCTTTTTCCATTATGACCCACTTCCACCCTAAACCACCCCAAAACCCCACCATCCACCCCACCTCTGCAACCCCCCAACCCACTTCTCCCCTACGCAGCTACCCTACCTTCCTCCCCCCCTCTAGAACCCACTATCGACCCCACCTCAGTAACCCACCGACCACCCCATCTCACCCCGACCCCAACTCACATCTCCCCACCCCTCCGCAACCACATTCCCTCCACCCCACCCCTCCGCATCCACACTCCCTCCACCCCCACCCCCCAGAACCACCTCAGTAACCCACCGACCCCCCCCACCCCCGCACCCCCCACCCTCGCTTCCGCTATGATCTTCTCATTACAGGAATCCACGCGCACCTGCCTTACGTAATACAAGGTAATGAGCACGACCTGATTGAGGAAG
>NC_051413.1:23100162-23100247 GCF_015228065.2 Penaeus monodon
CGAAAACCGTAGTCGCCCTGTGGTCGTACCAGGAAGTGCGAGAGAGGAAAATAATTAGGCAGCATCAGTCATCATGAAGATTTCT
>NC_051413.1:23101365-23101596 GCF_015228065.2 Penaeus monodon
TAATTCCATATCCTCCCCAGGCTTCCCGGCAGTGCCTGTGTGAGGAGACGGTAGGCGTAGCGGACAAGGCAGCCATCTTGGGCTTCATAGCAGGGCCGGAGCAAGGGTATGTCAGAGTCCCTTTACCAGTCGGAGATGAACAGCAACGCTCGGAGAGATTTTTTGCTAACACTAGCGGGAATTCAAATGGCGGATGGACAAAGGTGTTACAAGATTTGAACGAATCTAGAT
>NC_051413.1:23101638-23102026 GCF_015228065.2 Penaeus monodon
ACGAGAAGGCAGAGACCGACAAAACACAGGCGATAAAATGGAGGGAAATCGTGTTACCAGAGGCAGTGGCGTTTTCCAACTCACTGAGCACTTATTTCACGGAAGAAGAACAACCCCGCCTTGAGCAAGACTTGAACAGAACCACAAGAATCTTCGAGAACAGTCCCGCCGATGTTCTATCGACTACAGTGAGACAAGATCGTTATTTCTCATACACGGGGAGTTCATGTGCGTTCGAATATGTGCTCTTGACGAGACCTGGTGAACCGGAGTCGTCCTCGTTCGAATTGGTCATTTTCGGTCCTGGCGATGACTTCGGGAGACGTGGATGAGGTATCGGGAATGCTAATAATGTTGAATGTGATCATCGAACAGTATAAAACAATTT
>NC_051413.1:23102118-23102267 GCF_015228065.2 Penaeus monodon
AAGTCTTAAGATAACTAATAAACATACTTTCATTGTGTGCAATTATCAATACTAAAATTAATCTGATTTTTATTTACGTAATGAAATAAAACACTATCATGGGTTCACTGTTAGTTACAAGAGCACTTCATATCAAAACATATAGCATA
>NC_051413.1:23103052-23103202 GCF_015228065.2 Penaeus monodon
TAAACAGTATAAGCATGTGAGCTAAGGCCATAAAAAATTACGCTAATCTTTATTTATTTATAGTTGGGAAATTAATACATATGTTGTAGATAAGATTAGGTAAGCGACAGGTGAGAATTTATGGTAGTATTCAAATGTCTGTATGCAGAT
>NC_051413.1:23104073-23104175 GCF_015228065.2 Penaeus monodon
AAGGAAAAGGATCTCGGAGAGAAATGAGGGAAAGAGATTCCAAGAAAAAAAAAACGAAAAAAGGATACAACAGCGAGAAGAGAAAACAGAGTTAAAAAGGAA
>NC_051413.1:23108785-23109819 GCF_015228065.2 Penaeus monodon
TCTGTGTTGTCATGATAAATGTTATCAGAAATAGAGTAGCGGAAGACGAAACAGCAATGCGCTAACTCACAATATTAGGGCATAAAATGTGCATATAACAAATATAAATCTTCTAGACCTTAAAAATAGACTTCTTTATCAACATGAAATCATTAGATAGTTGTATGCACGTTGGTGATGTTGATAAATCATTTTCTCAGGCGTAGATTCGTCTCGAAACTTCGTCCGTAGAATTTTCGATATGGCAACAGTACCAATACTAGCTTCCTGGAAATCAAAATTTATTCGCTAGGGCTTAATATTTCTAATGTTTTTATTCTTGGGTACATATTAATTTGAAATTCTATAATAGATTCATTTGTCTATATATAAACATTTCTAGACTTTTCGAAAATGCATTATCTACAGCATTGCCAAGGTCGAAGAGATCGCCAGCTTCCTGGAACTAAATTAATAAACACCCACACAAGAAGCCATAATATTTCCAAGAATAGCAAAAATTCATTTTTTATTATGTCGTATTTTGGTAGGTTTATAGTTTCATATATAAATTCAACGATTTATGAGTGTTTTGATAAAAGACGATTGTGCTGTTGCACCAATCAAGCTGCCATGGCCAAATTCCAATACAATCATGTTCATGCCCTTATGAATCCGAAAATATGTTTTTAAATACAAATATAAAAAATAAAGACACCTTCCGCTCGCCGATAGCACCTCGAACAGCAATAAAGGTGAAATAAAACTGGCGCGATCCGCCGTGCGCATCCCGCCGCTCACGTGTCTGGCGCAGCAGCCGACCAGCTTTGTTTTGGTTTTTTTTTTTTTAGTAAACACCGCGACTCGAAGCCCAAGGAACGCAACCTCGTTTCCCTTCGTTTCCTCCTCTATGGCACGGCTGGGGGCGTTATAGCAGGGGAAAAAACGAGAGCTAGACTTCGTAAGGTGAGGAAGGAAGAGGGAGAAGAACTTGACGATTTTTTTTAAGGCTGGTTTTTGAGAAATGTGACTAAGATGGAAAATGGAAGAAGTAC
>NC_051413.1:23109860-23110347 GCF_015228065.2 Penaeus monodon
CTGGAGTTTTCACACGTGCTATTTTCCTCAGCCTTGGTCTAGGCCTGATCGACGAAATCTTGACATTCTCAAGGGTCATTGAATTATTTATCGAAAGTTGTGTGGCGTTGTCTTCATTTCCTTCCGCATTTCAGATCGTCTCTCAGATAACAATTTCTGTCTAACTTCTTCCAACTTCAAACTAACTTCTAACTTTTTTAACTGTTAACTTTTAACTATTCTAACCAACTATTAATTTCTATTATAACTAACTACTAACTTCTAACTAACTGTTTCTAACTTCAGACTAACTTCTGTAACTCTTCATCATTTCAGACATGCATTCAGTCATTATTAGTGATTTGGAAGGGAAGGGAGCATTAATTTCCCCTCACCCACAAGATATATAGTCTTAGATATATGGTAAATCACTTCTAATGAGCATTTCATCTGAAACTCTTGGTGAATTCGGGAAAGGTGCCTGTTAGTAATTTATGCCTAAAATCTG
>NC_051413.1:23110437-23110705 GCF_015228065.2 Penaeus monodon
TGGTTGGAAGTGTGTGATAAGTATCAAGAAAATTGCAGGTATTGTAAAAGGTTAAGGTCAGCAAATAATTTATCTATTGTGATGCATTTTCATGATATTTATACTCCTCTCAGGATTGCTATCATCTACCCCAACTGGTCTGTAAAATCTGCACCTTTTAGTTTCTAGGAGGATAGAGCCAAGGCAATTATGCCAAAGTGCCACAAATTTACATATAAGGGGCTATGATTCTTACTGGCACATGGTACACCTCACATGGTACAGCTCA
>NC_051413.1:23111009-23111440 GCF_015228065.2 Penaeus monodon
GTATTTTCTCTCAGTTCTTGAAGAGTTCGTATCAATGAGTTTTACTTCCTCTCTATTGCCTGTAATATCAATTTGCAAATGAAATGGTATAGAAGAAAAGTGACTTACAATATCATGTACTGACAAGGTCTAATTCTTCAATTAAGTATCATTTCCAATAATACCAAACTTTTCCATCATAGAAACTCAGATTTTTTTCATGTAGCTCATTGCTTAGGTATCAAACATCTTGACTGTATAATTGCCAGTTCTTGCACTGTGAAGATGCTTGTGTGATCGCTGTTTTGGATTCACGTTGAGATATACATGGGCTATGTTGGATATACATGATTCACCCAGAAGGTTTATCACCAAGTAAGGAACCAATTCAAGCTCATTCCTGCCATTATATTTGGCAGGAATATATGGTCTTTTGACTTGGAAGCCAATGG
>NC_051413.1:23112042-23112380 GCF_015228065.2 Penaeus monodon
CATGATGTGGTGATCACCTAGATCAGATAGATTAATGCCATAGTGCCATGAGGCATGAAGGCATCCACAATCATCGTGAACATGGTACACCATGTGTGTGAGTTTAGAACCTTAGAAAATCATTTAGTTTATATATTCATGTTACATTAAGCCAAAATCATGTGTTTTATATATTTTCCCCCCCTTCTTCCACCCAAAACCTTAATTTTGTTTGGGTCCCCAAAGCTTGTGAGATGGAGAAAGGGGGGAGGGGGTTGGTAACCAAAGACTTCATGAACAAACTTTGCCTTTAGACATATTTGTTTCAGACTTTTACAGTTAAAAATGATTATCAACCA
>NC_051413.1:23112412-23112546 GCF_015228065.2 Penaeus monodon
TGCCCATTTTCCCGAGAAGAGTTAATTACAAACATGTAAACATTTACAATAGGACCATAAGCCTACCCATCAGAGTGACTGGTGCACTCCCCAGGGAACAGCAAATTACAAACATAGGTAGTGTTTATAATTAA
>NC_051413.1:23112650-23112941 GCF_015228065.2 Penaeus monodon
GAAAAAGGAAAAACCTGGATTTCCCTAGCCTGATTCCACTCTGATCTGTGTCCCAATCTTTGTATAAATGTATCCCCTTCCAAATAACCACATTTTCTACTCAACTGCTTCAACCATTACAGTACTCTGCACATGTTAAGGTCTAGATTGAGTTTACCTTATGGTGAGGTGAACTTCTGGAGCTGGAACAATCATTGAATTGGCGTTTTCTCTGAGATTATAAGATTTTCAGTAAGAGTTCATTTTCACCAGAGTGAAGAGAATAAATAGGAAACATAAGTAACACTATAA
>NC_051413.1:23113342-23113975 GCF_015228065.2 Penaeus monodon
GGGTTAAAATACAGTACATTTCTGAGAGTGACAATGATTGGCCATGGCTTCACAAGCTACATGTGCCAAGACAGTTTATACAGCATTACTGTGCAGCTAAGTTGTTCACTTTGAGGTGATGGAAGGCTGAACCAAAAGCTAAATTTAGTTATGGGAGGTGTTTGGGACTTGGTATCTGTGCGTTATTTTCCATTGCTCATTTTTATTGACTGCCTTGTATCAGTTTGCTTCTGTAGATTAATTTTAGCATCAATGAATGTAGTTTTTGTTGATGATAACACAATAATCCAAGTTGCTGTGGTCCTCTTGGATACTATAACCCAAATATGATCAGCCTCATAAGGAACCAGTCAAAGGTTTATCATGTTAAAACTTACGTGATGATGGCTTGCAGGCCTTTACTGGAATTCAGAAATGCAGAGGCCATGCAATTGCTTCATATTGTCCTTTTCTGAACAATTAGTTTATGATCAGGAACATACCAGCAGCCTCCATACTTCATGCTCTGGCAACATGGTAATAGAAACACCATGCATATTTCCAGGCAAAATTGTGCTTGGCTTATAAATTGTCAGAGAACTCCATAAGAATCAGGATACCACTAGCAGCATCAAGTATCTTGCATTATATATT
>NC_051413.1:23114061-23114939 GCF_015228065.2 Penaeus monodon
CAAGGGACAGGGACAGGGACAGGGAGGATGCAATAAAATGTGTATCTAGCTGCAGGTAAAAAGAGTGAAAGAAAAAAAGACAGACATTTATGAATCAGTAGGATTTCTCTTCACATCATATCAGCTAGCATAACTCTCAGTTCAGATTCACTTGAAACTTACAGAAGTTTGTGTTGGAAAGCTCACATTGCTGATAGTCAAGCAGTAATTATCATGGCATCAGTGCCTTTGATACTCCAACATCTGGTAGCATACTTCCACCAAGTAGACTACAGTATATAATAAGATTTAGACAGTACAGGCATCCTTAGATGATATTGTTATTATATGACATAGTTGTCACACACTGAAAATTATATACTTTTTTGCCATGATCTGGCAAGATAGAGCTTGGTTGCTGTCTTACTTGGTCATAAATCCCCACAGAGGTCTGTAGGCTTGAATGAATAATTAGGAGTGTATAAAACATTAATTTACATTGCTCTTAACTCTCTTGGCTTTGGTATATATGATAACTGTTTAGCATGGGTATTTGTCACCTGGTACGTCAGCCAGGTTTGCCACAAAGTGATTTTACATTTTACAGCGTGAGTCTGCTTGTTCGAGATTAATATGAATAGTAATGAGTGTTATTTCATTTCATGTTTCTTCTATAAGATAATTGTTTCATGTAAAAAAGGAATAATGTGATACTGTTAATGGAAAGTAAACCTAGTAATTAAAAGATCTTCTGTGCTATAGTAAAGGAAAGCATACCTCCACCACATATTTTGTGGCAGGACAGCACTTGGTTATCTTCGTAAATTATTATTTTTTCCAGATTTATTATATCCAAAGGACCCTTTAAATCTTTTTAAAGCTCAGAACAAATTCCTATC
>NC_051413.1:23115378-23115657 GCF_015228065.2 Penaeus monodon
TAGATGTGCCTTGATAAATTTAATTTATGCTTCTTTTAAGCTAATTTGCTGATATTTGATTTTTTTATCTAGTGCCTCTCATAGGAAGAAATATATTAATTAGAAATTGTGTAAGTACATAATATGGTGGGAAAAGAAGCTTTATAGTCTATGCTTTATATGCTGTTTCTTTAAGAAGGGAGCATGACAGTTTGCCCAGTTATAGTAAAATGATGCAAGATACTTGTCTTTTATCATGACATCAACCCTTTGCCGATGGGTGACTTCCCGATGCGCAAG
>NC_051413.1:23116525-23116960 GCF_015228065.2 Penaeus monodon
TTTGCATAGCCTATGGTTTATTTTCTGTTTTTCTAATATATCCTGTCTATTTTAGTTTTTCAAGTAATTTTGTTGTTGCTGAATGCATGGAACTACGAATTTCCTTCATTTCAGTTATTTTCTGGTTTTAGGTCTTTGATGTATAGTTCAAAGTTTGTTACAATTTTTTATGTCTGTATGTAAGTAGTGTGCATTACTGAGCTTACTTTAACTTCTTTGGTAAAGTCTTTATCCTACGTTTTTTTATCATGCTTGCATTTTGTACTTTATTTATTCCTCTCATTCCCCAACAGGTGTGGCACTACAATGAGTTTTTCTGAGGTACGAACCATGGGAGGCAGTGTAGGTACTGGCGTAGGCATGGGGGCAGCCAACCTGGGGCATCTCCCTGTTGAGGAAGTGGACCAGGCTGTTGTTCCTCCACCTCCCCCTCCT
>NC_051413.1:23116996-23117302 GCF_015228065.2 Penaeus monodon
CCCATGTTCAGCAGTTTCCAGACAGCCTCTCTCTCCTCCTCTCCTGCAGGTTTCCCCCCCATCTCACGTCCAAACATAGGCAGCATGTGGGGCATTGGGGGCTTCACCTCACCAGCCCTGCCCACCCCACCCGCAGTCACCCCAAATACCATAGCATCAACCCTCGGAAATCCCCAGATGCCCAGTGTGACCTTCTTCAATTCCAGAGCGCCAATGGGCTTCAATTTTAGGTAAGAGTAGTTGATTGATAGGGCTGAGTCATTAAGCCAATAGTTTATGTAAAGGGAGCACAAGAGAATTGGATCA
>NC_051413.1:23117661-23117924 GCF_015228065.2 Penaeus monodon
TGAAATGACCTGGCACCATAGGGTTAATATTGATTATCACAACAGTTCAATAAAAGGTTTCAAAGTATCTCTGGATGTATTATAACAAAATGTTTAATGAAGCATTCCTCGTACTACTGTTATTTTTTTTAACAGAAAGTTTCATTCCTTGTGTGGAACATGATCAGTTTTATAGGCAATATATCATGGACAGGTAGAAAGGATGTCAACATATATATTTTAGAAAGTTAAATTCTTGAACTTTTTTATCCTTTATATTAATA
>NC_051413.1:23118910-23119229 GCF_015228065.2 Penaeus monodon
GTAAAAGCATTGATTAACATGGTTGGTGGCTGGTCATGAATTCTATTTCAATTGCCATTTCTTGCAATAATTTTTATCTTCAATAAATTTCATTTTCACAGTCATTACATAATAACTGCTGACTCATTCCAAATGATCTTAACACTTAAGTTATGTATCAGAATTTATTTGAATTTTTAGAAATATGCGTAGTTTATAATATTCTCTGACATAAGATCAAATTCAGATCTTGGAGCAGAGTTTATAGGAGAAACTTCTTAAAGTAGATTATCTTTAAAAGATATTGTCATGATATGATTGTGTAGTTGATAGAAGATGT
>NC_051413.1:23119353-23119976 GCF_015228065.2 Penaeus monodon
TTGTGATAGCCACAACTGGTGTGAAATTGACATTTTGTTTAAAGAACTGTAAGTAGGCTAATGTCATCTCTCTTTCTCTCCAGAATGGCTGGGTCACACTTAGGCACTCCTTACGTTTACAAGCGGAAGCCAGAGGACGAGCTAGAAGAGGTGTAAGTTGGGACAAAGAGTTACATGTACAAATGTATATTATTATAACTGTTAACTGAAGCATGATACAAATGAATCATTTATGACTTTGTATTGTCAAATCATAAAAATATAGAAAGCTTAATTGTTCAAGCAATCTGATCTGGCATTGCAGCAAACCTGTGGTGAAGCAACACATAACAGAAGAGAAGATGTCAGCTCACCTGAATGCTCTTCATTTGTCCGAGAGTTATTGCAATCACAAACTAGGAAAGAAGGTAAGAGGATAAGCTTCCTACTTTGGGGAGTTTCTAGATCTCTTACAGTATACAGGTAGATAAAGCAAGGTACACATGAAAACCAACAGTGTAGCCAGGGTAATCCCTAGTAAGTGTTCTCTACATCTGCTATTACTGTGACTAATAACCTTATAAGGTTGCCAATACCATTACTGCCATGCTGCAGCTGACAGTCAGCACATGAGCATTCTCCTC
>NC_051413.1:23120257-23120882 GCF_015228065.2 Penaeus monodon
GAGGAGGAATGCTCATGTGCTGACTGTCAGCTGCAGCATGGCAGTAATGGTATTGGCAACCTTATAAGGTTATTAGTCACAGTAATAGCAGATGTAGAGAACACTTACTAGGGATTACCCTGGCTACACTGTTGGTTTTCATGTGTACCTGGCTTTATCTACCTGTATACTGTAAGAGATCTAGAACTACCAAAGTAGGAAGCTTATCCTCTTACCTTCTTTCCTAGTTTGTGATTGCAATAACTCTCGGACAAATGAAGAGCATTCAGGTGAGCTGACATCTTCTCTTCTGTTATGTGTTGCTTCACCACAGGTTTGCTGCAATGCCAGATCAGATTGCTTGAACAATTAAGCTTTCTATATTTTTATGATTTGACCCAAAACAAAGTCATAAATGATTCATTTGTATCATGCTTCAGTTAACAGTTTTAAATAATATACATTTGTACATGTAACTCTTTGTCCCAACTTACACCTCTTCTAGCTCGTCCTCTGGCTTCCGCTTGTAAACGTAAGGAGTGCCTAAGTGTGACCCAGCCATTCTGGAGAGAAAGAGAGATGACATTAGCCTACTTACAGTTCTTTAAACAAAATGTCAATTTCACACCAGTTGTGGCTATCACAA
>NC_051413.1:23121006-23121224 GCF_015228065.2 Penaeus monodon
ACATCTTCTATCAACTACACAATCATATCATGACAATATCTTTTAAAGATAATCTACTTTAAGAAGTTTCTCCTATAAACTCTGCTCCAAGATCTGAATTTGATCTTATGTCAGAGAATATTATAAACTACGCATATTTCTAAAAATTCAAATAAATTCTGATACATAACTTAAGTGTTAAGATCATTTGGAATGAGTCAGTTATTATGTAATGACTG
>NC_051413.1:23122454-23122691 GCF_015228065.2 Penaeus monodon
TTCAAGAATTTAACTTTCTAAAATATATATGTTGACATCCTTTCTACTGTCCATGATATATTGCCTATAAAACTGATCATGTTCCACACAAGGAATGAAACTTTCTGTTAAACAAAAATAACAGTAGTACGAGGAATGCTCATAAAATTTGTTATAATACATCCAGAGATACTTTGAAACCTTTTATTGAAACTGTTGTGATAATCAATATTAACCCTATGGTGCCAGGTCATTTCA
>NC_051413.1:23123045-23123805 GCF_015228065.2 Penaeus monodon
TGATCCAATTCTCTTGTGCTCCCTTTACATAAACTATTGGCTTATGACTCAGCCCTATCAATCAACTACTCTTACCTAAAATTGAAGCCCATTGGCGCTCTGGAATTGAAGAAGGTCACACTGGGCATCTGGGGATTTCGAGGGTTGATGCTAGGGTATTTGGGGTGACTGGCGGGTGGGGTGGGCAGGGCTGGTGAGGTGAAGCCCCAATGCCCCACATGCTGCCTATGTTGGACGTGAGATGGGGGGGAAACCTGCAGGAGAGGAGGAGAGAGAGGCTGTCTGGAAAATGCTGAACATGGGTGCTGCCACTGCAGGTGGGTGCGCTGGTGCTGCCGCAGGAGGGGGAGGTGGAGGAACAACAGCTGGTCCACTTCCTCACAGGGAGAGCCCCAGGTTGGCTGCCCCCATGCCTACGCCAGTACCTACACTGCCTCCATGTCGTACCCAGAAAAACTCATTGTAGTGCCACACCTGTTGGGGAATGAGAGGAATAAATAAAGTACAAAATGCAAGCATGAAAAAAAACTAGGATAAAGACTTTACCAAAGAAGTTAAAGTAAGCTCAGTATGCACTACTTACATAAGACATAAAAAATTGTAACAAACTTTGAACTATACATCAAGACCTAAAACCAGAAAATAACTGAAATGAAGGAAATTCGTAGTGTCCATGCATTCAGCAACAACAAAATACTTGAAAAACTAAAATAGACAGGATATATTAGAAAAACAGAAAATAAACCATAGGCTATGCAAA
>NC_051413.1:23124533-23124605 GCF_015228065.2 Penaeus monodon
AGAAATCTTCATGATGACTGATTCTGCCTAATTATTTTCCTCTCTCGCACTTCCTGGTACGACCACAGAGCG
>NC_051413.1:23125008-23125416 GCF_015228065.2 Penaeus monodon
CTTCCTCAATCAGGTCCTGCTCATTACCTTGTATTATCGTAAGGCAGGTGCGCGTGGATTCCTGTAATGAGAAGATCATAGCGGAAGCGAGGGTGGGGGGTGCGGGGGTGGGGGAGGTCGGTGGGTTACTGAGGTGGTTCTGGGGGGTGGGGGTGGAGGGAGTGTGGATGCGGAGGGGTGGGGTGGAGGGAATGTGGTTGCGGAGGGGTGGGGAGATGTGAGTTGGGGTCGGGGTGAGATGGGGTGGTCGGTGGGTTACTGAGGTGGGGTCGATAGTGGGTTCTAGAGGGGGGGAGGAAGGTAGGGTAGCTGCGTAGGGGAGAGTGGTGGGGGTGGGTGGTGTGGATGGTGGGGTTTTGTGGTGGTTTAGGGTGGAAGTGGGTCATAATGGAAAAAGGGGAGGTGGGT
>NC_051413.1:23130638-23130706 GCF_015228065.2 Penaeus monodon
TTTAATTGTACTATACAATATATAATTGTGTGTGTCAGTTGTTTCTTAATTGGTCTATCGTTCGATTA
>NC_051413.1:23131133-23131444 GCF_015228065.2 Penaeus monodon
CTAGACCCCCTGATTAATACCTTATTGCTAAACTTTCAGGAAGACTTAATACTCTTGATCGGTTACGTTTTATTTTATGTTGTACTTCCGGATTCCCTAAAACGACCTCTTTTCTTCACATTTCTTTAAAGGAAATAACCTAGAAATATGATATTTTCTTTTCGTTCGGAAAGCACACACTGCCTGCCTCTTCGGGTTTAGTTTTCAGTTTTCTTTTTATAAAACCCCATAGCGTTTTTTCCCAACTGTTTTAACCCGCTTATTTTTCCTCCAAAATTTTGTTAGTTTTTTTTTGTATTTTTGTTATCATC
>NC_051413.1:23131521-23131633 GCF_015228065.2 Penaeus monodon
GTTGTTGTTGTTTTTTCTCTCTCTCAGTTTTATTACAAAAACCAAAGTTTATTCAATAAACCCTCTCTTGCCGTTTCTTAAATTTTTCACTTTTTTCTTTTCCACGGGTTTG
>NC_051413.1:23131740-23131992 GCF_015228065.2 Penaeus monodon
CCCGACATCGTAACTTCTTCCGCCCGTATTCCCTTATCGTATTTTTCTCTTTTTTACGTCACCCTTTTTCTTTGAATCATAAAATGTTTTTATCATTTTCTTTTTTTTTTTTCTGAATCATAATTTTTTCATCATTTTCTTCTGAATTATCATAATTTTTCGTCACTTTCTTCTTTCTTTCTTTTTTCTTCGGATTCACCTTTTTCATGATTTTCTTGTCATTTTTTTTTCAATTTTTTTCTGTCAACGTTA
>NC_051413.1:23132106-23132493 GCF_015228065.2 Penaeus monodon
GTTCTTTTCATCATTTTCTTCTGAATCATCATCTTATTTCATCATTTTCTTCTTCGTTTTTTCCATTATTTTCTTCTGTTGACTTTTTCATCATATTCTTCTACTTTTTTATCCTTATTTCATCATATTCTTCTGCTTTTTATCATTATTTCATTTTCTTCTGTCATATATTTTCATCATTTTCTTGTGTTATCTTTTTTCATCTTTTTTCTTCTGTCATTTTCCTTTTTTAATTTTCCTTCTGAATTTTTTTTTTCATTATTTTCTTCTGAGTTTTGTATTTCCCTTCTCATTTTTTCTGCGACATCGTACAGTCGAGAAAGTCATGTTCCTTACCTCTCTTCTTCGTCTTTTCTCTTCGTTTTTCTCCTCTTTCTCTTCCATTTT
>NC_051413.1:23132584-23132813 GCF_015228065.2 Penaeus monodon
CACCCATATTTTGTAACATGGTACAAGGATCAACATCTTTACCCTCCCCTGAGCTATATCCATAATTTGGGTTTAAAGTTCTCTCTTAATTAAAATGATAAAGCATGAAGATTTCAAAAATGTTTTAAAACGAAATTTGATTTTTTTAAATATCCAACCATCCCAAACTTTTTTTGGGAGGATTGGGACCCCTGCATATGTGTACATAGCAGTTTCGCTGCATGTAATT
>NC_051413.1:23132875-23133421 GCF_015228065.2 Penaeus monodon
TGTTTTTGTGTCCATATACGTATGCACGTATATATGTTGCACATAAGTATTTTAAATTTTTCTATTGCGTGGGGACGGGGTAATAAAAAACAGAAGAACTAGAAGACAGAAAAACAGACAGATAGACGGCAGACAAATAGTACTTTTGACCTGAATCAAAAACCCTTTTTCACCTCCAGTCCCACCCCCCCTGCCTCCATGTTTCCTACCCTGATCCCAGTTGCTGTAAAATACCCACGGATACGTTCATAAAACCGCATATAAAAGAGGCGGGCAGGGGAGTCGTTAGTGCGGGTTTTCACTCCCCAAGTTTCAAGCTCGGGAAAAGTGAAGGAATCCGAGATGGCGACTAAAAGTTCTTTTTGTTTTTGGCAGCACTGACTCTTGTTCGTTCGGCACGTGAGTATGGGAAGGGCATTTTGTGGTTTTTGTGAGGCGTGTTTTTTTTAAGTGTTTATATTTTGCATGTTTGATTGATATATGGTATTTTTTTCTTTTATCTATCTCTTGGTTTACATTAAAAAGCATTTTAACTTTTTGGAGAAA
>NC_051413.1:23133489-23134903 GCF_015228065.2 Penaeus monodon
AACAAACAATTTTAAAACTTTAAGTGGATAATACTGATGTCATATAACCTTTGCCATACCTTTTTTCTCTTTTTTTTCCCCAAAACCCAAAAAGAAGGCATTTTTTCTGGTCTCCTGACGGGGTCCCCCCACAGAATGTAGTTGCGATGGCTGTCTTTCCCCAGACTTGAGCGACTGTTCTCCCTTTTGGGAAAGTGTAAGTATTTTTTCAAATTTGACTCTTGTTGATTGTACATATGTTTCTTTTAAAAAGGAGTCCCCATCTGTAAACGATATTCGAAAGGGAAAGACAAGTACAAAATTTTTCCGTCCCTATCTCCCGGGCCCTGTAGGAGGGCGGAGCCCCGGGAGCAGCGCTGGACCACGGCCCCCAAATTCAAACCCCGACACCTCCCGCGCGAGGCCCCCGTCAGGGGGGAGTGCTCGAAGACCGCCCCGGCTGGGGGCCCCGCTTCGCCTCCGAGACGTGCGTGGCCCGGCGCGCAGACTCCCCAAATTTTCGCCGCTGGGGGGAGATGCAAATGCCCGCGGGGCCCGACTGCGATGGCCGGCCTACGTGTCACTCTTGTCCAAAGTCGTGCGACATGTGCGGCGCGCAGAGCAAATTCAAGCCGTGGGGTCGACTCGAGCGAAAGGACTCGAGTGAGGAGGATTCGAGTGGGGAGGGCGGCGGGAAGCCCTGGGGGAAAAGGACCGAGGAAGAGGACTCCAGCGGGGAGAGGGCGAGAGCGGATCCAGCGAGGAGAGCGGGAGGGCGGACCAGCGGAGCAACGAAGGGGGCTCCAGCGAAGGAAAGGGGCGTGGGGAAAACGGCTCCAGAAAAAAACAAAAGCTCCTGGACTAACCCTCCTCTTCCCCCCACACCGCCCCCCCAACGCGACCACCTCCCCCACCCACAGCCCCCCAAACACCCCACCTCCCCCATCCACACCGCCCCCAAAACACGACCACCCCCCTCCCCCACCCACACCCGCCCCCACAACACACCCCCTCCCCCACCCCACCGCCCCCCAACACGACCCCTCCCCACCCACACCGCCCCCAAAACCGAGGAACCCATCCAAGCCCGGGACTGCGGGCGTCGACTTTCCCAGGGGCAGTATCCCCCCCACCCCCCGACTGCCACATGTTCCCCTCCCCCCGTGGGCCCTCGGGAAATTTTCCTTGCCCCCCCGGGGAACCGTGGGGGAAAACCGGGGACCTTTTGATTGAAACCCACGAGCCACGCCCCCCCTGTGTCACCGGAATTTGTGTCAAAGTCACGGTAAAAACTAGATTTGAGGACTGCGAATTTCAGTCTCTAAATCATCAAATTTGCTGACTAAAAACTATTTCTTTTTATTAAATCATTTGTTATATCTATTACTTTATTCATAACGTGTGTGTGTTTGTGTTACATCTTTTGTGACGATAT
>NC_051413.1:23135151-23135548 GCF_015228065.2 Penaeus monodon
GGGCGATGATTTCACTCAACATTCACCTGAATGCCTACCAATCCAAATGCAGTTTCCCCAACCGCCCCAAAACTTTCTCAATCAAAATGCCCAAATTACCCATTCCCTCTTTCCCCCCCTTCTCGCAGACAGCATTGCCGAAAAGGAAAGGGACGGTATGCCATCGACGGGAAGAAGACTGAATTTACCTTCCCACTTAGGAGTATCGTATCTTCTTCATGCCCCAAATGAGGGAACCCTTTACCGTCACCTCGTCCTGTTTTATAAGGGCCCTTTTACTGCCATTAGAAGGAAAGTCGCTAGAGGGAAAAGAAGGGGGTATTTGAGTTAGAATATAAGTAAAAAGCTAGTTAAAAAAAAGCTGAATCTGAGATCTGTCTTTTTATCCTTCTTTTGC
>NC_051413.1:23136932-23137329 GCF_015228065.2 Penaeus monodon
ACTGCTACACTAATTCAACAAAAATAAAATGACCAATAGCAATAAAACCCAAAAAAGTAACTAAATAAAAACCTAAAAAGCCATATGAAATTTTGTGAAAAAATAAAAAAGGCAAAACAGTTCTGCCATATAAATTTTATGATTGTCTCACCGGTTTTTTCTTCAGCCAAAAAGTAATTTTTATATCCCCAAAACAATGAACGTGGCTGCTATTGCCCCAAGCGAAAAAAATTTCCCCATTATCGTTGTGCCTGATAAATTGATCCAGAAAATTACAGTGAAAGCAAAAGCGAAAAAAAAAACACCTACCACCCCCTCACAGATGTGCTGTTCCCACAAAACGGGACAAGGCCACAGACCATCAGGGAAAAAGGGAGGACAAACCCTGTGGCGGACT
>NC_051413.1:23137791-23137984 GCF_015228065.2 Penaeus monodon
ACCCATCAACTACAGCACTGACAGGAGTTAAATTGCCCCATCAACTACAGCACTGACAGGAATTAAATGCCCCATCAACTACAGCAAAAAGAGAAATGACCCCCAAACTAAACCTGACAATTAATTGCCCCTAACTACACCCTGCGGGAATTAAAATGCCCCATTACTCCAGCACCGACAGGACTTAACGCCC
>NC_051413.1:23150390-23150912 GCF_015228065.2 Penaeus monodon
CAACCCCCTCCCCCTTTTTCCATTATGACCCCCTTCCCAAACCCTAAACCACCACAAACCCACCATCCACCCCACCTCTGCAACCCCCCAACCCACTTCTCCCCTACGCACTACCCTACCTTCCTCCCCCCCTCTAAAAACCCACTATCGACCCCACCTCAGAAACCCCACCGACCACCCCATCTCCACCCCGACCCCACTCACATCTCCCCACCCCTCCGAAACCAAAATTCCCTCCACCCCACCCCTCCGCATCCACACTCCCTCCACCCCCACCCCCCAGAACCACCTCAGTAACCCACCGACCCCCCCCCCACCCCCCGCACCCCCCACCCTCGCTTTCCGCTATGATCTTCTCATTACAGGAATCCACGCGCACCTGCCTTACGATAATACAAGGTAATGAGCGGACCTGATTGAGGAAGAAGAAATAAAAATAAAATAAAATAAAAAAAGGGAGAATTCAAATAAATAAGAAGATAATAAATAAAAAGGTGATAACATGGTGAATAGGAAATAGAA
>NC_051413.1:23151204-23151493 GCF_015228065.2 Penaeus monodon
CGAAAAACCGTAGTCGCTCTGTGGTCGTTTCCAGGAAGTGCGAGAGAGGAAAATAATTAGGCAGAATCAGTCATCATGAAGATTTCTGTGGGGAGGTTTTTGGTAGTAGCAACTGGTTTTGGCAGTGTGGGGTGGTGGTGTTGTGGTGAGTTGTAAACGGCTTTTCTTGTTACTATTTATAGGGAATGGAGGTTAGTTGATAAGGAGAGAAAGGGAAGTGAATGAATAGATAGATAGATAGAGGGGTGAGTGGGTAAAAATATTGATAGAAGAAATAAGTTGGTTTTGA
>NC_051413.1:23151603-23151842 GCF_015228065.2 Penaeus monodon
AGGGGTAGGTAAAAAGTTTAAATAATAGATAGGTTGGTGGGTTTTAAAAAGATATAAGTGAAACTGACTGAAAGACAGAGGGGTGATGGGGTGGGGAGATAGAAGATTGATAGAAAGAAAGGGGATAATGGGAAAATAGAAAAAAATCGACAGATATAAGTGGGTGGGGAGAGACCTAGCTAGACCGTACACAATAAATAAAAAGTGCTAAATACATACAATGTATTTTGTTGATACGT
>NC_051413.1:23152575-23152896 GCF_015228065.2 Penaeus monodon
TTATTTATTTAGAAATGATCCGTAAAGACCCTTTTAACTTTTTAGCGTAGTCAGTCAGATGCGTATCTCCTATTTTATCGTCCCTCACCCAGAGAATATCGATTTATGAGCCTGTTGTCATGATCGAGAGTTCTATCGTACTCAGTTATATATTACGAAATTACATAATATAAAGGGCTGCATTTCATCTTTAGTTCGAAACATCTAGTATTTTTCAGTAGCCTGTCTTTGGTAGTTCCTTTATATATATTAGTTATATTTGCGAACGAGATATTATTAAGACATGTATAATGCAGGACGTTGTATGTAAATATGAATGTG
>NC_051413.1:23153204-23153823 GCF_015228065.2 Penaeus monodon
TGTTCGTTTGCATGTGGGTGTCTGTGTATCACACACATGCATATCTTTCGTTCGCTACTTTTCTTCTTTTAACATATGCACTGTAATAGTAAAAGATTTATAACTAGCTTAATTTGATATTGAAATTTGATATCACTGACTTCCTGCTGAGGATTACATTTGCTTATCAGTTTCCATTAATTTTATTGTTCTTGTATAACAGAGCAGAATACTGAAATAAAATAGTAATTACCATATTGTGAATAAAATTTCTTTACCTGCAATCCTAGGATATCTAGTCTCCGTTAATGGAAGCTCTTAATCATTGTTTCCGCTGACCCAAATTCTATGTTTTCTAGAAATATCAATTAGCGATGGTTAAAATGCATCAAAATATACACAGTAAACTGCTACATGTTTTGAACAATGTTTTATCTAACAGGGGATATATCCGTTAAGATTTTTTTTTTCTGGGGATATTTACTGTACTATATCGAAGTTTCTATAGTTCTATAACCTGATTATCCTCGCAAGCTGTTTCTCGAATATCAATAATAACAGTAATAAAAATTATTTCATTGATATGAAATAATAAGTTTGCATACCAGCACACATACACACAGAATATACACGATAGACT
>NC_051413.1:23153850-23154138 GCF_015228065.2 Penaeus monodon
TAGATCACAGACAACTTTCGTTTTACACATTAAGATTTCTACAGACTTTACTTTAACTTCACACTTATTTTACATTTTTTTAAAGATTGTTCTGCGAACCTTACGTCAACCCTTGTCTTGTTTCGAAGCGCTGATTAGAATGTCAAAGTTTCTCAGAATTTTCATATCCTCACGGCCCTTTATGATGAACAGTGGCGCTCTCACCCTTTGTATATGTACAAGAGTAGTAGTGCACGTGTAACATTCAGAAATCACGAAAGAATTGTCAAATAATAAACTCCAGACAGC
>NC_051413.1:23154167-23154305 GCF_015228065.2 Penaeus monodon
ATATAAAATGAATAGAACACGTATAAATAAAACAACGATGGAAATACACGAATAAACCGATGCTGTCTTTTGTTGTTTATAAATTCTGTAGCGTGAATTTTTCAGTTCATCATTTAAGGTGAACATGGATCTTACTTT
>NC_051413.1:23154554-23155136 GCF_015228065.2 Penaeus monodon
TATGCTACTATTATTGCAACTGTCTGTTTATATCATCATTCACAATTATCCTTATTCACATTACTATTGCTCATGTCGTTTGTATTGCTATTTATATTATCATCCTCATCATTATCTTATTGTTGATTCTGTTGCTATATCTCACTGGAGCAGCGATTATTTTTTGTATTGAGAAAATTGATAATGATAATGATGATGACCGCAAGTAAAATCAGGATCAGCATTATCAGTTTGGCATCAATGCCAGCATCATTACTATCCTCCTCACTATTGTTAATTGGATGATGATATAAAATTGACTAAAATAAGAATAAGTTAATATAACACGCAGAAAGGTCAGCATTCATAAAATATAGAAGTATAATTCCTTACAGCTTCTTTATTGAAGGAACTCTATTTATCTATTTTTATACGAGTCTCCCCTTTTGCGTCGAAGCGCAGATTCCATGCCGAAAACGGATGGAGAAAAAATGTCAAGGTGAGAGGGAAAAATGTCCAACACAAAAAAGGACAGTTGAGCTACAATACACTATCTGTGACTAAGACATTCTATCTCGCAATCTTCTTTCTTCAGCTCTTCAC
>NC_051413.1:23155178-23155417 GCF_015228065.2 Penaeus monodon
CCGTCATAACTCCAGCTTGGCCTGAGAAAACTTATTCTTTATTCACAAGGACTTGTAAAATATTCATTCTTTCTTGGCATGTACTGATCGCTGCTTAACAGCTGTTTCGGCCAAGGTATATTTATGTGTATTTCTGTGGTTTGATATTTCCACCTTTTCCGTATGGCTTCCTTCAGAAATGCCTCTACGTTATAACTGTCCGATTTCAGGATTCATTGTTTTTTTCTTTAAATTTCTGG
>NC_051413.1:23155782-23156862 GCF_015228065.2 Penaeus monodon
ATCTAATTATCTATCCTATAATAGCATATGGAGTGTGTGTGCTACCTATATCAAAGATCCTATACAACTAAAGAGGACCAACTTCAGCCTCAACTATATGGAATACCGTAACCAATCAAGACCTATAGGGGACTGTGATTTGTGAGGAACACTAGAGATGCATTCTTCTGACACCACAAAACGTTGTCATAACCTGGAAACGCGTGGTAAACATGTCTGCTGGTCTTTGTCATATGGAATAAAACGTAATTCCTTGACCACAAATATATTTCTTTGAAGGAGTTATTACATTATAAAAAAAGAAAGAAATGTCAAATTTCAGGTCTATTACAATGTACACACCAAATAACATAGTAAAATATAAGAGAAAAAAAGTACAAATGTACATTTTTGTATATCTATTCTGTGACTTGATTTATACATGGTTTGATTATATTTTAAAAATTTTTTAAAAATGTAATTTCATTCTTTATTCGTAAATCGATTTTACAGTATATATGGTAAAAGTTAAGCGCGATATCATGGCATTTCGGAAATGTTTCTTGGCCTAATTGTTTGAAATAAAGATTTGTCTGGACAGACTTTTGCATTTGGAAACGCCTTTGTGATACCTCTTCGAATCAGCCCTTTAATAACTGATAACGAATGAAAGAAATAACAAGAAAGTATACTGTTGAAAATTCACAGCCGTGTCGGGCAGATATGTCTGCTTGTAGTGTCATATGATGATTTAATTATATATTGCAAACAGTAGAGTAAGAACAAGAATATCTAACAGTTTATATAAGCCGTCACAGAAACTCTTCAATGCCTTGATAATCAGTATCGAAGGGACACTGAAGAGTGTTCACAAAGTGTTTCAAATTCTAAAAAGTTACTGTCCAGATTTAAATTCCTTAATTTCAAAACAATTAAGCCAATAAGACACTTCCGAATGCCCATGCATATCACAGACTAACTTTTCCTATTCTGTAAAATCAGAGCGAATAAGAAGAATGAAAGAAATTATAGTGTGTCTGTCTGTTTGTTTACTATACTATTTGCTGATTATTTACGTGTACGTGTTTTTCACTGCTATCT
>NC_051413.1:23158384-23158729 GCF_015228065.2 Penaeus monodon
CCATATTACTACGACATTATTAATAAACCCATCTACCCTCGCTCACCTTTTGAGCGTCCACTGAAGCTTCCGATAAAAATATTCAGAATAGTTGACGTAAACAACAGATATATTCCTAATCCTCAACCCAAACATGCTCTTTTCGAAAAATGTATACTGCAAAAAAAGTAATGAATTTAGGAGTAGCTTATGACTTTTATTATTTAAGTAAAGTTGGGTGAAATTTTATTTTAGATATATATTATTTGCTGAGCAATGTAAACAATGGTAATTAATATAAATAGATATAAGGTAATACTAATATGTAATGTACATATCGTTTTAACTTTGTTTACTAAAAGTAAG
>NC_051413.1:23158772-23159865 GCF_015228065.2 Penaeus monodon
TATAAAAGGATATATCATTATAAAGGGATAAACATATTAGTTTTGGTAACCAAAAGATAATAAAAAAGCAAAAATGTAATTCTTGTTGTTCTTTGGATTATCTAAAAATCAATTCTATAAAGCCATTGTTTTTTATACATTCTTTCTTTTCAATTCCGTATGAACTTTAAGCTGCCCAATTAAAGTCGACAATGTAATAATTGTGTAACTTAATTTCATTATGTCTTTCCAGAAGATGGCATTTGCAAGACCACTGTTAATATAACCTACGGACATTTTTTATCAAATGCGTTATCCTGGCAAAATAAATATGCTCCTGCTTAATATAACGTATTTTTGAAAGAGATAAATCAGGTTAACAAGCAGAAATTGTAGGCTAGCTTCTACATCATATTGGCTTTAATATCATTTTCTTTATTTTTTTCAAAATCGTCGAGAATAATCGTCTACATTTTCTTTCAACTATGCATGATGACATACAGTTTGTATTTGTTTGTAGATTCGAAAATATAATAAATTCTATTTCCACAAAATTCATATTACTATACTTTTAGGCTCATTTGCGTGATGCCAAACATAAAAAAATGCAAAAATACTAAAAAAAATATTGATCATTACCCACATAACTGTACTAGCAGGAAACGGTAGATAGAATTTATACAATAGTTCAAATCGAATGTGAAACAGTTTATATATTCCACCCTTCATGACAATATATCTTAAACAGAAATTTCTGAACTACCATTCTCCCAACACAATATTTACGATAACCTTGCGCAAAATCTAATCAGCTCTGGGTGTGTAAGCGAGCATAGTATTTATATATTTTCGTGAATAAGTCTTGCTCAAAAAGTGTAATCGTTAGATACCTTTTCCAAACATTAATAAAGCTGACTCTTGGAAATTAGAGTTAAGACAGTGTATTTTTGATCTGATGCACGACTAAAGAAGATTTTAATGTGAAAACAGGGATTTAAAAGATCATTCATTCATCTAAAAAGTGTCAATAATGGGGACAGTACCGATTTTTCAATTTACATTTCTTGTTAAAACGGAATTATTCCTCTTCAGGCCATCTATGTAGTAATTTAGG
>NC_051413.1:23160899-23161183 GCF_015228065.2 Penaeus monodon
GTTGTGCGCACATATATTGAATATGTTTGTGAGATAATAAACCATGAACATAATAATATTATCTCTATAACTATACTTTACCTATGTTCAGTCCGTACACTCACCATTCTGCACATGGGATCATATTCTATAAAAGTTTCTTGGTGTAACTTGGGTGATGCTGATACATGAATATCAAAAAGGAAATGACACGCGTTCATGCGGCGAGAGTTTTCTATGAGAAATTCTATCTAGCTCAAAAACACTATCATTTATAATTATTATTATTAAATGTCATAATGTTT
>NC_051413.1:23161288-23161522 GCF_015228065.2 Penaeus monodon
AGAAGAAAAAGGGTGAGATAGGTGACTTAAAGGAGAAAAAGAGGAATGGGTAAAGGGGAGGAGAGGAGGACGGGGAGAGGAAGATCAGAGAAACTAGGGAGAGGGAGGAAAGGAGTAAAGGGAGTTGCAGGAACATGGGTGATTTTAAGGCGAAACGAATGGGGAGGGGCGGGGGGACGTAAGAGAGGGGAAATGTAAGGCAGGAGTAAATCTAAGGATGATCGAGGGAGTGAG
>NC_051413.1:23162329-23162985 GCF_015228065.2 Penaeus monodon
CCTACTGAAGAGGCGTTTAGATACATTACAGTATATATTAAGTACATTTACACTTCCTGAAAATGTACTCTATTATCCCATTCTAGGAAAGCGAAAATAAAACCGAAACTGAAACAATATTATGCTTCACGTACTCTGATCCATGATAACATTAAAATTACTAGACAATAAGTGCTCTGAAACTAGTGTGCAATAAACTTGCGCTAAATGAAAACCAAGTGGTAACAGTTTCGTTAATTTAAAAAAAAAAAAAAAACTTTTTTTTTTAAAAATAATTTCACGTCAAGAATTGCAGATTTGTATAATGGAAATACGGCGGAATCTGCTATCTGTATTCTGTATTCTGTAGTGTAATGTTATTTAGTTCTCATAAGTAATATATTGAATGTATCTATCGAGACATTTACGTAAATACTTATAATTACCATGTACTGATATATTCATTCCATTTTATATTCGTTATTATGTAGAACTAAATACATGCGACTGTTGTTCAGTAATTTAGTTTTCTATGAAACATCTGGTTTCAGCTCATAGATGCTGATATTTTGCAACGATTTTCAATTTCAATGGTATAGTAAATTACTGCCTTGTACATGAAATTCTGTCTGTGTGGTTTTCTATTGAAATTGTATTTCGGTTTGTTTTATTTGAGA
>NC_051413.1:23163134-23163251 GCF_015228065.2 Penaeus monodon
GACGCAAATAATTAAAACAAATCCAACGTCTGTCCAGGAGTAAATTTTTCGATTTTTTATGATCTATTCTGAGAAGAATATATGTTTTTTGATGAAATTAGTCGGATCGGGTATAGT
>NC_051413.1:23163294-23163978 GCF_015228065.2 Penaeus monodon
AACATGTCTTAAATAGGGAACTGCAAATAAAGGATTACGAAAGGCAAAGCTGTGTAGAGCAAAGATGTAATAAGTGACTTTTCCCACTAATAATCTCAAAAATTAAGGTCCTCTCCATTCTCAGTTCACCCTACCAAACAGTACACAAAACGAAAATTACATATACGGTGTGTATGCTTATATAAAGTATTCTGTAAACTATTAAGTTGTTGTTACAAAACCGTCAGCCCGTCAGTTCTCTTCCGGGCAGTGTTGACCAGGAAAAACTTTTAGCTAAACACCTATGGCCTTGGGTCCTCGTCCGCTCTCCAACTCGGGGGTTTGTGACATGGCTCTTCTGAGGAACTTCACTGACCTTCCTGGTCCTTGATCATTAATGAAAGCCCCACTAGAATAAGAGCCACCAAACAGCAAGAATAAGTGAATGAAGGTGGATTTGAGGCGAGGAGGTACTGCCTTTAAGCGAGGTCTAAAAAACCAGTAAGTGTCTCGGTTGTGTCGTTTACAATTTCGACAATCTTTTAGGTCTCACCCGGGTCGGTTTCGTTTCATTTCCAATAGTCGTCAAAATATGGAATAAAATACAACATGATGGACTAAAGGAAAGACTATCAATATAAACTCACGTAAAAGTATGGCTGATGATATTTCATTGGCGAACAAAACACGCGCGCAGCAGACGAT
>NC_051413.1:23167319-23167553 GCF_015228065.2 Penaeus monodon
CAGTTACAACAATCCACATTTTTGCAGGGTTTGCCTAGTGAAGCAGAGCTCTCTGAAGATGCTGACGAGGGTCTGGGCCACTTTGGGGAAGATCAGGAGGGGATGCTGCTGGATGCCAAGGGCCCCATGCGTCTCATCATTTCCGACGAGGTGAAGCAGGTTGTGCCTGGAGAATCACAGCTCCCTGCATCATTATTAAAAAATTGTAAGTTGTTTGTATATACTTAACCTATG
>NC_051413.1:23167992-23168142 GCF_015228065.2 Penaeus monodon
ATAGATTTTTTTCTATTCCATGTCTTTACTAAATGCATCAGAATATTCTTTGCTTTTATGATACTGCATTGAATTTTATTGTTATCAGATTATAAATTGCATGACATATTTGTAGCATGATATAATGGAACTTTTCCTTACCGTAATTGT
>NC_051413.1:23168188-23169192 GCF_015228065.2 Penaeus monodon
CCTACTGTTTACTAAAGGTCTCTGACTGAAGTAGCAAGAAACAGTTGACAAGTTTGCATTTTGCTTCTGTTTATGTAGTATATTTTGTTACTTCTATTTGTGTAGTGTCTTTTATTCTGTTTATTTTCTAAGCTCTTTATTTTATTTTTTCATTTCTTTTTTTTATGTTTATTTCTGAAACTCTTTGGTTTATTTGTCTGAAAATCTCTTTTGTTATGTTGTGATTTATTGTTAATATATATTATCCACAACAACTTTCTTGTTATTTGGTAATATTTACCTTTGTATTTTAGCAATTAACAGGAGGACATCAGTGCAATAATTTAGGTTTATGTAATTTGGATTTTGTTAAAAGAGTAGGTATTTCACCATTTAGATCATTATAATCTAGAAATTTTACAAGTTGCAAGGAAATGACAAAAGAGAAATGCTGATTTGATTGCGCTGGTCAAAATCACAAGCTTTGTGGAAGCTTAGGGTTTTCTTAAACTTGTTCAATACATGTCTTAATGATGATGCAAGAAGGTAAGGAATAAAAGTCATCAGACTGTTTTTCCATTTTGACTGCAGAAGAATGGCTGCTACAAATCTTCCGTTGTAGAAAATTGTTGGAGATTACGTTTATTTTTCACTAGATTGAATTAACTTTGCATTGTACTTTTGACATTATCTCTATCTAATTATCAAGATGAAAGGTTGCATTGAAAAATAGTGGCAACTGGTTAATGCAGTGTAATTATAGTCTGATAGAACTTTTTTGAATTTTGAAATGTAACACTATCTCTTTCTTAAAATAATGATGTCAGTATCTTGGAGATTAAGACTGGAAGAGTTAGTTTTAGTTTCATTTATGATAGGATTTAAATTTCCTTTCCAGAACACAACCCAGCATGGAGGTGGTACTATGGAGACCTCCCGGTGATGTTATAAGAAATATCATATCAACAAATGTTAGTCTAGAAGACAAGAATGGAGAAACCAACACATCAGAACCTGTTGATACG
>NC_051413.1:23169240-23171765 GCF_015228065.2 Penaeus monodon
CCAGACTCAGCGCAGAGGGGTGAAACCTCAGCCAGCAGCTCCCCAGACTCTGGGATCTCAGTGTCATCCCCACCTCCATCCCTGTCCTTCTTGGGCCAGCAGTCATCTCTTGTTTCACCATTCACCAGTGCAGGTTCAGTCTCAGCTGAGGCAGGTGATGACTTGCTCTCCCTGCCCTCCACGTCATCCGGCTCACGGGGAGGTGGATATTTACCCCCTCTGCGGAGACCGGCAAGCCCCCTGCCTGATCCCATGGCTGATGATGATTTCTCTGAGCGTATGGAGTTCAACAACAATAATGGCAATGCACCCAACTTCATGTGGTTAGAGGAGAACAACAACAGTGCATTGATTGACCTAAATGCAGTTGAGCCACAGAGAGCTCCCCTGCTGGATGACCTACCTGATTTGCCAGACTCAGATGATATGGATTTATAACACTGAGGAGAGGGGAGGATGTGTGCTTATCGGTATGTGTTAAAAGATGAAGCTTTCATGCCTCCTTCCCGTGGTTTCCTGTGTATGTGTATGTGAAATAACCTGCTGGGTACCTGTCGGTAGCAAAGATTAAAGTACAAAGTGCTTGACTTTGCGTGTTGCATGTAAGAAATATATGCAGGAATATATTATAGGACTAAAATAGTGAGATGAACATTTTTATGTCTCTCTGATAAGGTACCCATAGAAACAGAAACTAAATGTGCAAATCATCTAGCTCTGCTGTACAGTCTTGTGAGATATAAAGAGACAACATATGGTTTCAAGCATTCATTGATCATAACACATTTCATTCATGATTGGATGTCCCATAATCCTCTGACATACTGTGTTCTATTCCAAAGGAGGTTATGCGAGTTCCAACTGTCTATGATCTGCTTTATAAGTTATAGAATTTTTGAAGATTTTGTTTATGTGCAGTAAACTAAAAATTTCTAGTCTTGGAACACTGTCAATCTCATTCACATTTGATGTAACCCTGATTGTTGCTTGTTAAGAAATGTGTTTTAAGATTTTAGCACTTGCCTGCAGGAAATGCTCTAGGAAATTTCATTTAGCTACATGGACACATGAATATTTCATTTTTGTTATGATTTATTCATTTTTAAATGTTCTCTCAATTTCTGCAGTTAGTTAAAAGATACAGGGAAAGTTGGAGTGAATTTCACAATTGCATAGGAAGGTGTTCCATATGATTGTCTTTATCTTGTCTTGATAATGAAAAAATATTGTCACCTATACCTGATAAAATTAGGTATATTGCACCATTATGTTTTTAATAGGTGTAGGATCCTCATCTCTGTAGTTAAGTTTACAGTTGCT
This sequence comes from Penaeus monodon, assembly GCF_015228065.2. NCBI lineage: Eukaryota > Metazoa > Arthropoda > Malacostraca > Decapoda > Penaeidae > Penaeus > Penaeus monodon. The sequence continues at coordinate 23,170,561 of NC_051413.1, forward strand.
TGTTCTCTCAACATGGGCAGCTCTATCTCCCTTTGGTCATAGCAACTGTTATGTTTTTTTACAATATACAGAATTGTTCAGTTTGATTGTCCTCAATATGTTATTGTCTTGCTAATTCAAATTACATATTGTCATACTGATTATGATAAATTGTTATACTCCATTTCTATAGATTCTCAACCACCTGTAGATTTTTAATTCAGTTCAACAGAAAGCATTACTTGAGAAAAAAAGGTACATCTATAACATCTTTAAAATTTTGTTTGGTTGTGATATATAATGTTTGACTACTGGGTGACATTGCTGCCTAGATATGGGAAAAGGGTCAGAAGTTTTATTTTTTATTAAAAGGAATAGGTTTGCACTGAAGGAAATCAGATTATTGGATTTTACGTAGATCATTTTTATAGCCATAACTAGGCCTGCTTGATTTCCTTAAAAGGAAAATTCTTAATTGTTGCAAGAATAAATTCTTGACAGATGAATAAGAGCCAAGCTAGCTACAGTAGCCACTCTGAGTTGCTACATAGGCCATTGTTTGAAGAAAATGAGTATGTATACAGTCATTTGATCAAGTAAATGAACAGTTATTTGATCAGGGAAGTGAATCTTGAATTTTTATCCTAGGCAGTCAGGTTAATGGTGAATGAATCTGGTTAAATAATAGTAAAGAAAATATTCTACTTAAAAAAAAGACAAGTCAGAGAATTGATTATATGATTTCTTTCAAGTGATTCATTCTGTAGAAATAAGCTAAAGCATGATGCAAGATCTGTGATATTTTGAAGAATGACTGTATGCATATGTTTTATATTTTTGTTCTGATTTTGCACTCTTTAGTATTTTGAACTACTAATGCCTATTAGCCGTTGACACAAGAGACATTTTAAAAGAATAACAATTTAGTTAAGGTAGAAGCATCATAGCAGTGTACCAGTATTATCTTAATTTTTACTTTTAAAGTAAACTGTTTTTTCTTTCTCTCTTTTTTTGTGAAAGATTGTCATAACTGTTCATATTGTCACAAGAAAGATCCATATACTTTTTTTTTTAAGATGAGATCAGTATTATATTAATTTTGTATTAAATCCAATTAAAAAGAAAGATGAAAAAAAGGAAATTCCCCAAATAATGTCCTGAAATTGAATTTGTTGGAAAGTCAGTAATATTATATTCATCTGCATGTTTTGCACATGTTACTTCAA
>NC_051413.1:23171799-23171957 GCF_015228065.2 Penaeus monodon
AAAAGGATAAAGTATACCTTTGTACTTTTGTGTTATATATAATTTATTCTTTTATCATATTTTTTCTTCTCAGGTTTGATTACAGGCCAAATAATAAACAAATTGAAATGAATAATATCTTGTGTTTATGCACTTTTTTTTTTTAGTCGATTCTGCCA
>NC_051413.1:23172368-23172632 GCF_015228065.2 Penaeus monodon
CGTGCCATTTCTTGGATAATTTATTTGGTGTTCTTATCATTGATTATGGTCTCCATTTGAACTGCAATGTTAATTCATCACAAGGGTATATTTTTATGTTTGTTTTTTAGATTCTTGTGTATTTATTTGCCTTTATTTTTATAATAGTAATTCACAAAAAGATGATCTATATTGTGTATAACATTAAAGGAAATGGAGAGCTGGTTCCTTTTGCAGAAAGAGTTTTTTTCAGAGTATGCTAATATCTGGCATTGTCAACTATTT
>NC_051413.1:23172843-23172928 GCF_015228065.2 Penaeus monodon
CCCTTTATCTCATTTCCTTCTTTCCTTCTCTCTTTTTCATGGCACTTTCTGCCCCACTCTATCTCTTTGGTCTTTTTAGGGAGGA
>NC_051413.1:23174531-23175052 GCF_015228065.2 Penaeus monodon
ATATTGTGCTTGGAAGAGCAGGGAAATGTTTACCTCAGATATAAGTGTCTCGGACAAAGGAAATAATTCAGCAACTTTGTTACTTCGTGTATGATGTATAATACAGTGACAGTTTACCTGATGCTTTTATGCAAGCATTTGTAAATAGATGTGTAAGTAGTTTCCTTGGTGAAGAAAATGTATATGACTTCGATTTCTATAAAGTTTAAAGAGTTACAAGGACATTCTTATATATAGGACAAAAAGTAACATTGTTTCTTGTAGCTAGTATATACACCAACCCGTTCAATGAAAAATGACCTTGTATTGCCTTTTAAATGTTAAAATGGTTAGAAGCAAGTGTGATTATGAGATAATAATTTCAAATGTATTTCTGTCAACAGACAAAGAAAAATGAGAATTGCTGATACAAATCATGACATAGAGGCTTAGTGAATAATTTTAAAAAATGGGAGACATTATTAATATTGTAAGAAAATGTATAAAGAGGAAAAATGTATGCAAATCATATCTGATAGCTG
>NC_051413.1:23175113-23175237 GCF_015228065.2 Penaeus monodon
AAACCATATACATTTTTAGGTTAATTATTTGTCTGGCTGCTGTTGCAATGTAAAATATGTACTGATGATTAAAATATTCAATACTTTTACCAGCATAGCAAAAAAAAGGAGCACAAAATCTGTA
>NC_051413.1:23175575-23177297 GCF_015228065.2 Penaeus monodon
TGTCAGTATTTTTGTAAATGAACAACAGCATAGCAATGGAACAAATATTACATCTCCACAGTCAACTGTACAGTATTTCATCACATCACTTGTCTCTTATTGCTGTGCACTTTTGATTAATTGACTTTGTGGGCAATTTTCTTTTATTGTCATGCACTGTAAATTTATTGCCTGTATTGGTAATTATTCTTACTTTATATATAGTATGTTTGAGTGTTGTTCCATACTGTTGATATGATCCTCTGTGATTGCATTTTTTGAAAAATAATGGATATTTTTTCTTTTTCTTCTTTTTTCATGCTGATTATATTTTGATGATGTTATAGTTTAGTTCAGCTGTAGTGAAGTAATGCTATATCAATGTGAATGTGATTTGAAGTAGCTGCCACTGTAGATAAGATGTATCCAATTCATCTAGGTAATAAAGTCACGATTATAGCTAGAGGGAATTCGTATTCCAATTGCCTTTGGTCTTATCATGAGAAGAATTAGTATATGAAATAGATTTTTGCATTCCCTAGGCTAATCAGTGATATTCCTGTCTGAATGGGCTCCTCTGCCATGTGTACATGAGTGTATCTTTCTGTCAGCATTATGTACAGTACATTTCATCTCATTCTGTATCCACATGTTTTAACATATAGTAGGATGTATTGCTCTCATATTTTATATTTTTGGAAAACTCACACAGCTTGTAATTATTGTTATGCATCATCATTGGCCACTACAACTTGCTATGCAGGGCATCAGATGCAAGATGGATAATAATTCATGCAAGGTAGTCAGTTTTCTGCCTCATTTTAGTCACAGAAATCAAGGCAGAGGTTGTGTTGTTAGTTACCTCGAGTTATCTCCTGTGGTAGTCTGGCCTGCATAGAAGAATACAAACCATTCATATGAGCATACACAAGGTCACCCAGCCTTTGTAGTGTACAAAACATTTTGCAGACATTTCAGAGAGGGTTATGTTGTTATTTTTAGGAGAATGTTACTATTTATTCCCCCTCCCTCCTCCTCCCCAACCATTACATGACATCCAAACTCTGTGAAGCTTTCATGCATTCAACTTTTTTTAATGACCTGAAATTACTCAGACCCAGAAGTTTTGTTGGCTGTTTTTGTTTGAGGTTGACAGGGAAGCATAAAACAACAACAACAAAATAAAATAACCAAAGTATAATGTACCAAGCTTATTTATATCATTATATAAAAAAAAACTTTTTTCTTGCCAGCTATTCGGATGTGCCAATGCTGTAGGATTTACCTTGCCCTCCTCTAGAAAAAAACACTACCTCCCTGTGCCCTTTGCCAGTACTGTTATGAATGCTCCTTTTCCTTTAAAGAAAAAACAGGTATACAAATAAAATAAATGAGCATTAGTTTGTAGTGTTTTTCTATCCGTGGAATTATTGTGATTGATTGATCTTTTATAAATGTGCATAAGGTGTGATTTAATGGCATATGTACAAGAAAAAGGCCATTTTTCTGTTTCTGTTATTATTTTTTTCTTTTTTTCTTCCATTTGTTTCTTCTCTTCCATCGCCTTTGTTTTTCCTTTGTTCGTTTTCTTTCATCTTCTTCCTGTTATTTAGTTTCTCTTCCTTTTCTTACTTAGGTTCATGTGACCACCAGTCTTCCAACATTTCTTGCACTTTGACCTAGCTTCCAGACGAATTCAAATATCTTTGCTTTATTTCACAACACTATTATGAAAAGAAAATT
>NC_051413.1:23177903-23178126 GCF_015228065.2 Penaeus monodon
ATTGTGTGTGCTAATGAGAAAGAATAGAGCACTTAAGATCAACATTCCTAATGGGATGCAGAGATCGTAAAAGCACTACATACACCCAGACACTGCGAATTTTACCATTCTTGTTTTTCTCGTTCTTACGTTTAAAAACATGTGATAAGACTACCTTTTTCTTCATTTGTAAAACATAAAATCAAAGCAAATATAATAGGTACGGTTGCAGTATAAGTCTAAA
>NC_051413.1:23178426-23178696 GCF_015228065.2 Penaeus monodon
TAAGGTCATTTTGCGACCTGCACACTTCAGTAACACGAGTGATATTTCCATTTCAGCGTTATTCTTAAATGTCTTTTATGGAATAATTTAGTTTATTTTTATATCTTTCTGCTACTTACTTTTACACATGTACCATACTTTACCGCATTTTGAAAATATTCATTGTTAAAATTGTTAAAGTATTCCCTGGACAGCGCCGCCAGTTGGGGTATCGGGATCGGACTGAGGAACGCTCTTTGAATTGCACTGGTGTAGCGGTTATCAAATGCC
>NC_051413.1:23178832-23178906 GCF_015228065.2 Penaeus monodon
TCGCACACCTATATGTCGTGTGTGCACAGTCGTCAGTAACAGTGTACCATGTGTCCACCATCAACCACCACAGG
>NC_051413.1:23178940-23179539 GCF_015228065.2 Penaeus monodon
TCATACCAGACTCAAACCGACTACACCTAACAAAACAGAAAGGCACAGACAGACACAACGAAAAAAACACACACAAACCTCCACCGCAAACCCACCCCCAACCCAAGAATCCAGATACAGCACAACAAAGCTTCACACACTACTCACACACACATCACACACTCAAGCTCCCAACAGCTTCCAATGCACACACAAGACGTTTCAAACATAGACATGACGGTAACAAGACAAGGCATACGGTGCAGTTTTACATGCGGATCTATCTACTTACATCTGCCTACCCACCACACCCTCACCTACATACACATCACTCACCATCACCACTACCTCCACATCCTACCATCCACCTCCATCTCTCCATCCCATCACCCACATCCCACACACCCACTCCACACTATCTCATCACTACCCCTCCACCCCTCACACCACCCTACACTCACACCCCACCATCACACACACCCCCTCCTACCTCTCCACCCAACCCCTCTCTACACCACCACAATATACACACACAGACACAACACACAACAAAACACAAACACACACACATTAATACTACACACACACATACAATACAACACAATGTACCTACCATGTTT
>NC_051413.1:23179613-23179710 GCF_015228065.2 Penaeus monodon
CTTCACCTATTGCAACCCGCACAGGGTGATAAAACGAAACACGACATCCACATAAACGCATGTAGCATTCGAGCTCGGAAACTCGACTTTATCTCTT
>NC_051413.1:23179743-23179998 GCF_015228065.2 Penaeus monodon
GAAAAACATTTCAAAATTCCTCTTCACCGGCAGAAGCCTCTCCCCCAATCCCACTGAATCTCGAGGAGTAAGTGCAAAGAAAGCTTTTCACTCGTATAGTCACTCATCTCTTTACGCCTTCAAGCTTCCCAAGGCTTTTCCTGATATTGCATCAATAAGGAGGTTTTGCAACATGGAGAATGATGTGTAAGAAGGAGCAAGGCATTGACGGTTGCTGTGTGTTTAATGCGGTTTATTTCTGCCTGTTTAAGTTCT
>NC_051413.1:23180560-23180769 GCF_015228065.2 Penaeus monodon
CCATTTTTGTTTCTTCTTGTACTAATCGGAATATACCTGGTTATATCGTTTATCGTTATCACATTTTTTGTATCTCTGCTTTTCTTGTTTCTCTTATGCTTTGTCTTTCGTTCTGCACACAGCCTGTCTTTAGCAGTCTCTGTCAGCTGTTAATATCTATAATTACCTATTCTGTTAGAGTAAAATTGGTTTTCCAAATATACTTTTGA
>NC_051413.1:23180831-23181298 GCF_015228065.2 Penaeus monodon
TGTTTCATGGCAAAGAGTTAACAGGTTGCTGAAGAACAACGACAGGCTGACAGCTCATTGATGGTAATTATTTGAAAACTGACAGGCCGGTGTGGATCATCCTTTCATAACTGACAGGTCGGTGATGACAGAGATTTGAAATTCAGCATCGTTGTATTTCAGATGCTGCCGCTGCCTGCTTGCTTTATTTTCAACAACATCTATTCCTTTCCTTTCTTTCTCCAACAACACCTCTTCCATTGCTCTCCTTTCTCCAACAACGCCTTTTCCCTTACTTCCCTTTCTCCAACAATATCTCTCTCCTTACTTCCCTTTCTCCAACAACCCCTCTTCCTTTACTTTTCTTTCTCCAACATCATCTCGTCCCTTGCTTTCCCTTCTCCAACAACATCTCTTCCCTTACTTTTCTTTCTCCAACAGCACCTCTTCCCTTTCTTTCCTTTCTCCAACAACACCTCTTCCCTTGC
>NC_051413.1:23181320-23181747 GCF_015228065.2 Penaeus monodon
GCCTTTCCAAGCATCTCCATCATCTGTCTTCTCTCCCTCTTGCCATCTCCCTCCCAGTCTCGCATTTAGCTCCTAGAACTGAAGGAATTCGGGGAAACCAACTTTAGGATATGAGTTTTAAAGTCTTGCTTCGCGCTGAATGAGGCGCCAAGTGACGCCTTACTCCTTGGGGGAGCCAGATGATTATGAATGAGTAATTCTAGACGAAGAGGGGAATTACTAAGATGAAATGCTAGATGGGTTTCCGTTACACAGGTTTCTGTGAATTATACCTTGCAGTAGCTTATCTAGCTTTGTTATGTTATGGTTTCTCATTCATGCTTTCCTCGATAATCGTGTCAATGATTTTCGAAAATCAAGGCTTCTGGGCAGAATTTCTGAACGGTGTGTCTGTGTGTTTGGATATATAATTCTCTTTGTCACTTAC
>NC_051413.1:23181923-23183389 GCF_015228065.2 Penaeus monodon
AAGTACCATGTATTAATTTCCTAATCACTTCACTGGCCATTACAATTAAATAAGTGCAGTTTAGAAGAACATTGGCCGAACGACTGCCAGTGCTCAGCATGTAAAATAATTCCTAGCAATTCACTTTGAGAACGTAAACCAACTGCGTTTACATACGGACATCAGTTCTCTATATTGCACCACCAATACGTCCTCCTAAACGCTATGTGAATGACGTAACTTTATGGACAGTAAGGGAGCACCTGTTCCTCTCCCACGTGACTCCTGATAAGGTCGTTTCCTATTTCTGTATCCTGAGGTCATGATAGATTCATTCATGAGAGATTCACGTCTGCTGAGTTAAATCGTATGTGTTCTACCGTTGTCGCCCTGTGAAGTTTATGTAGATTTTTATCTTGTCTGTTCATGGGAGATTTCTCTGTTCATTGAGATCGTAAGAGGATTTCTCCTGAGTTTATGATAGATTTCTTCTGAGTTGTTGTTAGGTTGTATACATGAGACTTTCTGTATTGAGATGTGAGTATTTCTTCCTATTGTCTGTTGGGTTCTATGCTTTTAGTTTCTTTAATTCGCGGTAAATTACTATTGCATTTTTCTCCTTTCTTTTCTGCTTTGTTGTAGATTTTTCTTTAGTTAGCCCTCCTTCTTTGTTGAGTTCATAGGAGATTTTTGGCTTGCTGAGTTCACGAGAGATTCTCGTCTCTTCCTTCCCTGTGTTCTGAGTTCATGAGTTCGTGAGTACTGAGGTCATGAGAAATCCACTCTCTGTTCAGTCTTCACTTGCTGAGTTCGTGAGATATTCTCATCTTCTCTCCTTTCCCTGTACTCCGAATTCATGAGTATTAAGGTCATGAGAAGTACCCCCTCTCTTTGCTGAAATCATGAGACCCTTCTCTCCTGTCTTCAGAGTTCATAACAGATTCCTCCAGGCTTCACACCCACCCACAACCCCACCCCCACCTGACAGAGCTCCTCCAAGGTGTACAAAGTTGTTCTTGAGTTTGCGTCTTCGATTACGACAGGGAATAGTTCCGCTGTTCTTGTTCTTGTTCTTCGTGTTTGTGAAAGGGTTTGAGAGTCATGGATCCGTGTTTCTTGATTCATTAAGGTATATATGAATCCACATCGTCTCCTTGTTGAATATCCAGTGTCTTGTGCAAACTAATCAATCATTTTGATACCTCACATGCCATATGAATATGGATAATGTGATACATAAGTATACACATGCAAAAAGAAATGTATATAGTATGGGATATGGTTTCTACTATTGCACTATTGTACAAATCTTACAACTTGAATATACTTAGACGGACCTGATTCTCGTTATACCGAATTCGTGATATAAAGTTCCCAGTCAAGTTCATCTCCCGGAATTAGTTCAGGAGGAGGGGGCAGAGAATACCTAGTAACCCAATGTAGTAAGCCTCATAGTAATACCCCTTTCGTAGTTCCTCATAGTAGAA
>NC_051413.1:23183446-23183664 GCF_015228065.2 Penaeus monodon
TCAGTGATCGAGATTCAGGCAGTTGCCCACAGCATAATTCCGTCGGCATTTGCGCCTTCATGCCTCCCACAGACATCATAGCAATATGTGGGTAGGCTGGCGGCTGGAATATCAGTCGGCCACTCAATCTTCCTTTGAGAATGTCGTTCATCGATCATCATTCACTACATCGCTGCGGTTCTGGAGTAATGGGAGAGCGAAGAGGGAGTGGGAATGAG
>NC_051413.1:23186100-23186324 GCF_015228065.2 Penaeus monodon
CACTAGATGAAAGCGCAACCCCCTCTGAGAATGTGATTATTAATTATAGTCAAAGCCTATGTCAGCATACAAGGTTTGAAAACTTAAAGTGCAGTCATACTTGCCCCCCTGCCATGCCTGCTCTGCACATTTTTGCACTTCGCAGATGAAGAAAAAAAGTTGTTAAATCACTGTATATGATGCAATGAAAAGGGAAAACGAAATGTGATGAAACTCAACACATT
>NC_051413.1:23187316-23188075 GCF_015228065.2 Penaeus monodon
AAAACCGGACCCAATGGAAACTTCAGCATTTCATAAAGAAACAATGCCCTAAATATTCTTAAACAAACACACCAATTCCCATAAAAGTTTATTGCACATTGAAATAACACGATAACATATGTCATCCATTACCTGCCTGACCCTCACTGGAACAGCCTCATGAAAAAGATAAATAAAACTATCATCTTACCCAAGTATATTGCATGTCTATTTAAACCCAAGCCCTCTGAGGTGTATGAACAGGTCCGGTTCTGTCTCCGTAGCGAGACCAGGTAATGAAATAGGAGTTTGTTTTGTTAATGAATGTCACGATGGCGGGGTTCCGTTGCGCTGAGAGGGTGAACTGGCATATAAGGTAAATGCCCAACGTAAATAGGTTTAAGCTTGTTGTCCGTTATAATGGTTATTGCGAAGAGTAAATATGTGTAAGTTGTTTCTTTGCGGAAAGAATGGCTGTTTATGACAGGAAAATCGAGCAATTAAAAGTCTAAACTCTAGAATGTCGACTGATTTAGGCGTTTGTATAACCGTTTTCGTGATATTCACCTTTTCACCATTTTATCCTCATTCTCTCGCACTCCAATAGGGACGTAGCCATGATTTTGGGAAGGGTGGGACAGGGGTGGGAGGAGGACCTGTGTTATGAACAGCTCTAGTGCTTTCAAAAAGAGAGGATCTTTTTTTTTTACCAATGGACTTATATAATTCATTGGTTGACTATTCTACAACAAATATTATGTCAATAGTTCGCACCAAAGC
>NC_051413.1:23188917-23189240 GCF_015228065.2 Penaeus monodon
GACATTTATCTTTCTGCTCTTAAGATTTATCTGGGAGTCTCGCCCTTCTTTTCCGCCTGACTATCTACCTCTCTCCTTCTTTGTCTCTGTGTTATCACTGTCTTCCCCTTTCCCTCTCCCTCTTTCTCTATCTCGTCTCCCTTGTTCGTATATCTGCCTGTTCCTTTGTTCCTCCCCCCCTGTCCCTTTGTTCCTTTCACCCTTTACTTTACCTCTCCTCTCTCCTACACTTTTATCCCTTCCTTCCTCCACTTTTTCCTTCTTCCCTCCACGCTCGTAATATATCGAAGTCCTTTGGTGCAGTCTGCCTGTTCCCTTGTTCC
>NC_051413.1:23189301-23189675 GCF_015228065.2 Penaeus monodon
CACCCTCCACTTTACCTTCCCTCATCCACCTTTTCCTTCTCTCCCATCGGTTCCTTCCTTCCGCCTGGCAATATATCGACCTCCTTTGGTCCAGTCGGCATTGATATTCATTTTGTTGACATACGACAGGGATACTGCATCTCACTTTGGTCAAGCACGACTGATATAAAAAGAGTTGGGGAACAATAGACTCTCTCGGGCGTCTTTAAAGGCAAATAGGGTACTCACTCTCTTTCTTTCCTTCTTTTTAGTTGTACTCGAGACGCGGTCTGAGAGTTGTCTTCCGTTTTACTGAGGGTAAGATGGCTGGGGGGAAAAAGGTCGTTTTTCGGTGTCTACCTGTCTGGGTGTCTCGACGTGTCTGTGTAATTGTA
>NC_051413.1:23189944-23190384 GCF_015228065.2 Penaeus monodon
GTTTTAAACTCTCCCTCCTTCTCTCTTTCCACCCCCCCCATCCCTTTCTCATTAGCAAGTAAAGTAACCAAATCAGGTTCATAAGATCCATAGATCATAAAGGGATTAATAGTATCGAAAATCATATCCCGTACTCTAATTCGATCCATAGAATCGTCCCCCCTACACAGATTACAAAGGTCGAAAGTTGTGTGCTGTTTAACTTGTACAAGTATCAGACACGTTTAGTCTCGGTCACAAAGGATTATTATATTAAATCCGTCAATTTGATATGGAGGATGAATAATCAGTACCGAGGTGTAGAGGTGGTTCTTAAAAGGATGAAAGAGAGTGGGGCTTAAAGGCTAAACGAGAAGATAATTGATGATGGATTAATGTTCAATGTGGCGTTATGATTGAAGTTGTGATCAGGGGGGAGGGGCGGGTACTCTCTCCGTCTC
>NC_051413.1:23191451-23191771 GCF_015228065.2 Penaeus monodon
CATAAAATTTATAGAAAACCCATATTCGATTCAAATGTCCTCTTTATATCCACCTTTCCCGATCACATTTCGGCTACCTCTCCCGCTTGGTGTTGGAGAGTCGGGCAAAATCATTTCTTCAGTGGAGAGAAAAGGAAAAAATTATTTTCTGGTGCCGGGAACTTCAAAGGGAAAGGGACCGGCCTGATGACGTCACACTGAACGACCAATAAGGGCCTCGGAATTCTCTGAAAAAAAAACGACTTTCATTTATGAACTGGAAGTCGTTAGCAATCGGTGAAATTTCCGTCACATTTTAATTACTGTATTTAATGGTAGAC
>NC_051413.1:23192409-23192577 GCF_015228065.2 Penaeus monodon
TGCTGCCATTTATGATTCATAGAATCTGCAAATATATAAAGAAAACAACAACGAAATAGCGGATTTACGATTAAACCTTTTATTTACGCAATAACTACATGTGATGTATATATAGATGATTACCCAATTAGTATATATATTTTTTTCTGAATTAAACCCCCAACGTCG
>NC_051413.1:23192619-23192829 GCF_015228065.2 Penaeus monodon
AGGTATGTAACTGTCTATTATAACATGAACAATATCCAGTGCAATTAATAAAATGATATTGCTATATATGATTCGCCAAATGCTACAGATAATAGCGAGGTTAAAAATATCAAAATTACCTTTAACGTGAAATGGGTTTCATTGCCTGACGTGAAATTGAAATGAAGGTAAAGACTATTATATATGTTTGTTTTTATTATAAAGTATATT
>NC_051413.1:23193148-23193317 GCF_015228065.2 Penaeus monodon
CACACACACACACATTTCTCTCTCTTTTTCTTCCTTTAAGTCCTTCCGTGTGTCAGTCTGTCCTCAGCCAACCCGGAGTCACCGTGCTATCATATCCTCACCCACTCAGGCCGTTCTGTCATTGGCAGTTTGCTCATCCATGTGAACGGTGCGGGGAAATTGTCGGCTG
>NC_051413.1:23193676-23194092 GCF_015228065.2 Penaeus monodon
GCTTCCTCTCTTACTCTTTCTGTCTTCCTCACTCTTTCTCCCCCGCACACAAGTCATTTCTTCCCCTGTTGAGGGGAATTTCCCTGCCGTCACTTCGAAGCACCTCACCAGCCGCCTTGACCTCCTCGGCTGGAAAATGGATACATCTCTCACGCTCTTGCACTTCCGCTGTTAGATTTACCAGGCGGGGGAAAGTGCCTCCCAATTTCTTGGGGGGAAACGCGCCAAGAATGATGATGGATTCGCAAAACAAGCGGCCGAGAAAGTGTGGGGGAGACGGCGGGGGAGAAAGGGGCGAACTGAGGCCGAGGCTGGGAGAGAAAGGTGGACGCTAGGGATTTTGTTTTATATTGTTTATTGTAATTTCTACTGAGTTTATGTGATGAATAATACTGTGAGGTTATTTTGGTGATTAG
>NC_051413.1:23194463-23194587 GCF_015228065.2 Penaeus monodon
GACTAATGTTGTTTATAGAAAACTCGTTAATTCTATTCCATTAATATTTTTAATGCACAAACACGCGGTGATATGGATAATGAATTAAAGTATCACGGGACATTCCATTATGTCTATGATAACA
>NC_051413.1:23195542-23195994 GCF_015228065.2 Penaeus monodon
GAAAACGTCGGGTCATTATCTGAACCAGCAATTATAATGACCAAATTCCGACTTCATCCCGATAAGTTATCTGGCGTCTTATCGCGCCGATATCGACCTCCCATCACCGACTGCACGGCCTCGCCTATCGTGCTCTGAGGCGGTTGCACGAAGCCAGGAGGACGAGGGAGGGGGGGGGGTGCAATTGCGACCTCGATTCCCCGGTTCAGACGCCCCCCCCCCTGCCCTGCCCCTTCCTCGGTGCCACTCCCTCTTCCCCCTTAACCGTGGCATTCTTTTTCCTTCTCCTCCCTCTCTTCTTTCCGTTTCTTTAACTTTGTTTCTCTTTGCCCCTCCCTATCTTCCTCTCCTCCTTTGCCCCCTCGTTTCCCTTCCCCTCCCCATTTGCCTAGCCACGTTCTCCCTCCCTCTTCACCCCTCTCTTCCCTATCTTTGCCCCATCCCCCCTTTAA
>NC_051413.1:23196099-23196399 GCF_015228065.2 Penaeus monodon
TTCAGATCTCACTTAACCCGAGCTAATGAGACATTGACTCGTGAATCTCTCATGTCACTGGCGGGCTCTCTAATTAATTACGAGCAACAGAGCCAGAAATTAGCGTCTCAGATCACAAGACTTATTTTAAGGCGTTTGGCGGCCTTTGCCTTGACAGAAACTCGCCTCCTACGTCTCGACATGTCTTTGAAATGTCTTGAAATGTCTTGAAATGTCTCTGGGGGTGTGCGTGTATATGTGCGCGCGCGTGTGTGTACCGTAGCTGGAATTCGTGAAGACGCTTGCTTGTTTGCGTAGAAA
>NC_051413.1:23196700-23197217 GCF_015228065.2 Penaeus monodon
TTACTATTCCTGTTTGTTTCGAAGAGTTAGTTTTATATATTACTTGCTTGTATAGCTAGAGATAGGTTTTTATTGTACGTTCACATCTAGTAAAAATGGGTAGTTTACTTTGACGTTTGTTTAGCTAGATATGATTTGCTTACCAAATTGCTTACTTGGTTGAAAATTATTTGTTTATTTTGTCCGCTCATTTAGTTAATGAAGGGCTGTTTATATTGCTTATAAATTTGATAAGAGATGGGTTGTTGTTTTTACTTACTTAGATGGTTTGAAATATACTTGCTTATTTGCTTGATAGTGAGTTGTTTATTTTAACTTACAACAAAGTTAGAAGGGTGTTCATTAATGGCCTTGAGTGTTTATTAAGAAAAATGTTGCTTACTTGTTTACATATGTTGTTTTGTTTATTTGGTATTTGGTTGATATTCGGTTGTTCATTTTGCTTGCTCATTGGGCCAAAGGATTTGCTTAAAAATAGGTTGCTTATTTGGCTTAGCTATTTTGCTTAATTGGTTAT
>NC_051413.1:23197589-23197668 GCF_015228065.2 Penaeus monodon
CACGATCAATACGGTGTATGACAGTCCCAGAGTAACATCTGTCAGGCCGCCTCACATATCGGAAGACAGGCTCTCTTGT
>NC_051413.1:23197722-23198946 GCF_015228065.2 Penaeus monodon
TGCCGTCCTCCCCGCTCATCTCTTCCCCTCTTCGACCGCTTGTGTTGGGTCGAAAATTTGAAATTCCTGGTCATTCGATTATGGAAATAACTTTGCCTGATGCTCTTTGTCTGGACCTAGAGCGCCATTTTTTTTTTTTTTTACCGGGGTAACACTTTTAAATTTTTTTTCCTCTGTTGATTACTATTTTTTCTGAGGTAATATGAGACTTGTTACTACATACACTTTTGTATCGTTGTTCATATCGGATATTGGAAGGTTATAAGTTCTCAAATACTTATGCATTTGTGTGTGTACTTTTATAATCATGTAATCATCATCATTAATTAACAGTCAATGTCATCCTTTGACGTCATCAAGGCAATTATTAAACCAATTTCCAAATAAAGAGAAACGGTTATACGCTTCAAATGGCGTTTGTCATTTTCCCAATATTCTGCACATTAATCTAGCCGCGTGTGTTGCCATGTTTGTTTCAGAACAGCAAGGATCGCGATCACCATAAAGGAAATAAAACTTACGGTTGGATTCCTGAATTTCCTTCGCATGGGAGCTGGACGCGGTTGAAAATCCCCATTTTTAAAATTAATTTATTTCGCCATTTTGAAAAAAAAAAAAAATCGCTTGGTTTTCCCTTTCAACTTTGATTATTTTACGTGTTGCTTTATATGCATCATTTATTCTATAGGGTCTGGATGTTTGCTTTTGTTTACTGTTTTCTCGTTTGATATTTGAGCATCCTGGGTTTTCATATTCCGAATCTAACTTTTAGGTTTGGGCATTTTACTTTGTTTGAATATGCAAAAGGGGTGATAGATTTGTATAGCATAACTTTCAGGAAATTTCGAACTGGCAACTCACACCAGACTCTGGGATGCTCCGATTCGCCTTCTCTTTTTTTTAATTCCAGTCAGCTGACACTTGATACTTATGTTTACACACGTTAGATATTTGTAAAATCCATATATAATATATGTAATGGTTTATACCCTTCATTTTTTAAAAATCCTTTTTATTTTGTTTCAAAAGATACTTGACGATTCGGGTTTCTCCAAAGTCTGAGGAAAAGTTGCCAGGTTTTCCTTTTCCTGAGACTATACCGTATATAGGACAATTCTTGTGTATTAAATACCTCATCTGCTTTTAACATATTTAGAAAACACTCATGTACTTTTCTTTTAAGATTTCTTTTAATTTAGCTTTGATATCTTCCTTAACTACAGT
>NC_051413.1:23198983-23199527 GCF_015228065.2 Penaeus monodon
TAACAGGAAGGGATTGTTATTATACAAATGACTCATTGCAGTGGAAGATAAATAAAGATCAAAGCCATGAGTCTATGGAAAGTTAGTTTGCAATTCCAGCTGTAATAAATTTGATAGAAACTCCATTTCACTCTTAGATAACGCGGAATTAGATGTTTTGCTAGTGAGGAAAAGCGAATACGTGATAACTATGACTGATATTGACTACTTGTAACTGTAACGTTTGTTGTTTTGTCTATATATTGTATTAGTGTCTAAGCATCAACAAGTGGATTTGATTCCCTCCTTCTCCTCCTTTATTCCCCTTGTAACTCTTCTTCCCACTGTACCTTCTGCGTCAAGAAGATTCCTCATATTAACCACATTTTGAGCGAGAGTTAATTAGATTAATAAATCACGGAATCAGAACAAACTTAAGCCATAAGTTCAGTTTCGGGAAATGGTCGGATCAATTAAGAAGAGGCACCGGGAAAACCGCGAAGGAAATACACAAATTTGTTTTTAAAGATAACACACACGTACATATGCACGTCAGACACACGCG
>NC_051413.1:23199680-23200016 GCF_015228065.2 Penaeus monodon
CCACACACATATACCATCAGAAAGAGTCAGTGACAGTAAACAAACAAGTGCTCTCCACACACACAGCCCCGCCACCAATGTCATCGAGGAAGCCACAACACAAGCCCAGGGACCATGAAACGTGTATTGTATTCGCCATCGGTCGAGTGAAGATTTCCAAGCGCCTGTGATTGGGATGTCTGGCGCTGAGTGGATGCAGCGAGGATGGGAATTGCATTGTCACAGATAATATCATTAGGAAATGGCCGGCGTTTCTGTGGCTGGAGAGAAAAAAGAGATGATTGGTTGAAGGTGTGGGTGTTAATGTGGTTTTATGTGTTGGTGTGGATGTTTTTT
>NC_051413.1:23200129-23200546 GCF_015228065.2 Penaeus monodon
CATTTGTGTGTGGAAGTGTATGTAAATATCTATTTAATTTTTTTTCTGTTAATGTATGAACGGGAAAGAGAAAAATAGATAGCTAGACCAACAAACAAACACATAAATAGATAAAAACCCAGAAGATAAAAAAAATCAGGAGAAATATGACGCCACAAAATGATCGAAAAAACCGGAATAGATAAAAAAAAGGAGATGAGGAAAATTCTTGATGATGCAAGGGCGATGGGCGTGAAAGAGAACTTTTGGGTTGGCATAAAGGTGAAAAGTAGAATAGTTTTTTAATATATTGGACTTCTTCAGGCGTGTCCTCCATGAATATTTAATTAATGGACACATTCGGAAGAACAATTTGATAAAAAAGTAATCAAGAATTCAGAATGGGACATCCAATTATGTATGTGATATTCTCGTCAT
>NC_051413.1:23201000-23202763 GCF_015228065.2 Penaeus monodon
ATTTCGAAAACGACTCTTCTTGTCGGGATTCTGCTCAGACCATGAGCCAATGCTGATAAAATCTCATGGAGACTTCTTCCTCATCTTCTCTCCTCTTTCACCTCCCTGTTCTCTATGTTTTTCTTTTCTTTTCTCATTGTTGTACCTCCTCTTTTTTTCTTTTCTCTGTTTTTCTCTCTTCTCTTTTCTTCTCTTTCTTTTTCTCTCTTCTCTTTTCTTCTCTCCGTTTTCCTCTCTTCTCTTTTCCTCTTCCCTCTTCTTATCTCCTTTCCCCTCCTTTGCTTCTCATCACTTTCTCTATCCTTTCTACTCCCTTTCTCCCTTTCCACTTCTTTTTCTGATTCACTTCTCCTTTTGCTATCCTTCCTCCTTCTTTCCTCTTCTGTTTCCTTCTTTTCCACCTTTTTTTCTCATTCCTCTTCTCTCCCACCTTTTTTTTTTAATTACTCATTTTCATTTACTCTTTATCTCCCTTTTTCCTCTTTCACTCCCCTCCCCTCCTCTTCCATTTCTCCCCCCCCCCTTTTCCTCTCTTTCCTATACCCATGCATTTCCCTCTCCCTTTCATTTTCCTTTCCCCTATCCTTCTTCCCATGCATTCCTTCAACAACCCTCTGCTCTGGCCCTTCTTCCCTTTCGCCTCCCTTCCCCTATCTCTCTCACTTTTTCTTCCATTTTCCCTATCTCTCTCTTTTCACTCCCTTCTTCCTGTCCCTCACTTCTCCTATTATCTGACTCCCCTATAAGCCTCTCCCTATTTCTTCGCTTCTCCTCTCCTCCTCCCTTTTCCCTCTCTCCCTATTTCTTCGCTTCTCCTCTCCTCCTCCCTTTTCCCTCTCTCCCTATTTCTTCGCTTCTCCTCTCCTCCTCCTTCTTCCCTCTCTCCTTCTCCTCTCCCCCTCTTCTTCCCTCCCCCCACCATCACCTTCCCTCGTACCTTCGACTACTGCTGGGATGAAAATACGAAATTCCAGTTCGTTCGATCATGAATATAACTTTTAATTTGCATAAATTTGTCATATCTCAGTTTTATGAAGATGAATACAGGGGGTGCGAGAGCAGTGGAAGGCAAGAGCGAGTCTGAGTTAGTACGTGAAGGCGGTAGGCCTATTTAAGGGAAGGTGAGGCGTTTTATAAATGGGTTCAGTCTTGTATTAAGAAGAACAAGAAAAAAGAAACACGAAATAAATAGAAATGAGGAATGACATATAGAAGAAAGGAATTGAAGGTAATTTTTGTTGTCTTCCTAATCTGTCTTTTTAATTAAGCGGAGATAAGATTAAAAATCTCATTTATTTCCAATCATCCCTAAGCCTGAAGCACATATTGACTTTGAGCATCACTATAACTAATGGTTAATTTTCCTCGGTGACGCGAGAGATGGGAAAAAAGTTTTTTTTTTTTATTCTTTTACAATTATGAAAGAAGACCTTGATTGATATTTCGAATTCCATTTCATTATCTGGAATTGAACACTATAATGCTTTTGAACTTTTCCCTCAGTGAAAACCGGAGTAGGCTTAAAATACGTCTCACTTTATTATAATTAATGGGGCATAGGTAAACATTCTGAGAAATTTATGGCTGGCAATTTTGTAAGCAGTTGCGGCTATTACAACCCTGTATATTTTGGAATGAATATATGGCCCGCATTATATTTGTATCTGAGAACATTACGTAAAGGTACAAAGCATGTTAAGGCAAACTCGCGTTGTTTATTCGACCGAACGGCCAAGCTCTCTGGATCAGCCGACCGTGAGTGG
>NC_051413.1:23202786-23202983 GCF_015228065.2 Penaeus monodon
CAGACGCTGGGAAAATGGCTTTAAATACAGAGTCATTTGTGGGGATGCGGACAGGCCGGCGTTAGAAGGCAAGGGAGCTGAATGTGGTTTCTGCTGGATGCTGCTCTCGCTCGCTGCATGTGCGTGACGGGTCGTGTGGGCAGCTATATTTGCATCTATGTCTCTCTGTTTATTTTTCATACGCGAGACACATATAG
>NC_051413.1:23203121-23203420 GCF_015228065.2 Penaeus monodon
GTACAGGGACATTCTGAGAAGAAACAGTTGGTATATGGTAATCAAATAAGGTTTGTAGTCGAAAATTGCTTATTCATATACAAAACAGATGTTAAAACAGAGAAAACTAAACAATAATCGTTTATTCACTGTAATATATTGTATGTTCATTATATGCACATTATAAGGTAGCATATTGTTATCAACTTAAAAAATGGTATTATATCAAAACATATGCCTTGTGTTTTAGCAAAAGCACGTAGTTAAACAAGAACATTCGTTATTTAAGAATGAACACAAACATAAAATTTTCAGTAAAT
>NC_051413.1:23203683-23204028 GCF_015228065.2 Penaeus monodon
AGCCCTCCCAGCATCCTCCCATCTCCCAAATTTTAAGCAGATGCTCAGAAGATACGGACCTTAATGCCAACCACAATAATCCTAGCGCGCAGGATAACAGACTTTTCCTCAAGGGGGGAAGGAACCCTAATTAAATCATCCTCGTCTGCGGTTCACTCTATTTGTTCACTAAACCGCAGGATGAGCGCCCGCAAAGGTAACTTAGAAGGGCGTTAGTGAATAGCAGAGTAGGTACAGAATCTTTACGACTTACACGCTTTCGGATTTTTGGTACTGCGTTCAGCCATTCATGTCACTTGTAATGCAGTAGTATGGGATGTTCCATTTTTGTGTCGTTGGGTTGTC
>NC_051413.1:23205146-23205253 GCF_015228065.2 Penaeus monodon
GGGTTTTTTTTTCCCTTTCCCCCCTTTTCCTTCTTTCATTTTTTTTAGTGCCCAAAATTTTTTCCCGTCCTTTTTTTCCCGTATCAATTCTCCCCTCTTTTCCCCCA
>NC_051413.1:23205451-23206214 GCF_015228065.2 Penaeus monodon
TCCTCCCCGGTTTGGGAACCAGCCAAGGGTCAAATACAGATGAAGATCATCCAAAGTTCTTGATTAACATTCTCCAACTCACCGCTCGGATAGTGGCTGCAGTTTTGAAATTTTGAGCGGAAAATGCCTTTTTTTTCATGCAAATTTATTTTGGGGGTTTCCCAGCTATTTCACGCTCGGTGGGAACATTAGCGATTAGCGAGCGGAAGAGCGGCGTTTCCAAGTAACTCGAAGGTCGTTGAAGCCGTGGGCGCCCTAACGTGGTTGCCCGATGTGATTCGTTGGTTCTTTAATGATCCTGGACTAAAGGAGAGAAAACTTGGATAAAACACAGAGAGGGGATTTTTAGCTATAGATGGTTTGTATAGATATATACTTACATACAAGAGCCCATGCAGCTTGGCAAATTTGAGCGGGGATGAATTGCATTAAGGGGGCCAGCCTAGGGGGCTCTCCTTCCCCTTTGGGTTTTTATTTAAGATGGAAAGGGAACCGGGTTTTTGGGTAGCGTTTTGGCCCCCCCATATTCCCCCGCTTTTGGAAGATTTCATCAGGGGCCGCTGGGAAAAAGGGCGACACAGTAAAAATGGTGTACAGAGATTGTAGGAGAGATTTTTCCAGCGCTGAATCATAAACTTCAAGGAAAGATCCATGCATTCGACTTTCGGAGGGCCCCAAAAGCTAAATTGGGTACTACGGGTAATGCACCCAAAAATCTCTCTTCTCCATTTTACATATAGAAAAAGTGAGTGAAAAATAAACA
>NC_051413.1:23206525-23206770 GCF_015228065.2 Penaeus monodon
CCCTTTAATTTTGCGGGTTTGGGGGTTTTTTTTGGGTTTTTTTTGGGGGGTTTTTCTTGGGTTTTTTTCCCTTTTCCCCCTCCCGTCCAATTTTGATTAAAAAATTTCTTTTTCCCTTTTTTTTCCCCCCCCCTTTCCCGTCCCCCTTTTCCCCTTTCGTCTTCTTTTTTTTTTTCTCCCCCTTCCCCGTTTTTATTTTTTTCCTTTTTCCCCTTTTTTTTTCTTTTTCCCTTCTTCCCCTTTGA
>NC_051413.1:23207246-23207695 GCF_015228065.2 Penaeus monodon
CCTTTCCCCTTTCCAAATTTCCCCCTCCTTTTTTTTTCCCTTTTCCCCTTTTCCCCCTTTTTTTTCCCCCCCCCTTTTCTTTTTTTTTCCCCGCTTTCCCTTTTTCCTCCCCCCCTTTCCCTTTTCCTTCCCCACTCCTTCCCCCCTTTCCCAAATCCCTTTCCCCCTCCTTTTTTCCCCATTTTTCATTTCCCCCTCCCCTTTATTTCCCCCCCCCCCTCCCTACCCCCTTCCCTTTATCTTTTCCTCCCTTTTTCCCTTTTCCCCCTCTCCCCTCCCCCTCCCTTTTCCCCTTTCCCCCCCTTTCCCCCCTTTCCCTTTTATTTCCCCCCCCAGGGTCTCCCCCCCCCCCTTTCCCCTTTTTCTCCTCCTCCCTTTCCCCCTCCCCCCCCCTCCCCTCCCCTCCTTCCTCCCCCTCTTCCCCCCCTTTTTTCCCCCCTTCCTTTTCC
>NC_051413.1:23208296-23208584 GCF_015228065.2 Penaeus monodon
TAGATTTTAACATGTATATTAGTATGTATATAACACACACATAGATGTAAAAGATGACAGAAATTGGGTTAGATAAAGAGAAAGGGAAAGAAAGACATGATTCATGAAAAAATAAGAGAGATGATAAAAAAACAGACACAGCCAGTAGAGGAGAGAACCAAAGAGTAGGGGAGGGGAAAGTGAGGAGAGGGAACGGGGGGCGGAAAAAGGGGGGAAAACAAAAAGGGGGGAAGGGGAATTAAAAAAAAATTAAAGGGAAAAAAAGGGGAAAAACGCAAAGGGGGGAAG
>NC_051413.1:23210134-23213813 GCF_015228065.2 Penaeus monodon
CAAGAAATGGAAGCTTTACCAAGCGGTCCTGGCGGATGATGACACTCTGATGACGAGCAAGCAGGGGCAAGAAGGGGCAACCCGGGGGCCCACGCAGGGGAAAGGGCCAGGGGCAAGCAGGGGCAACAGGGAAGAAAGGGGCCCAAGCAGGGGCAAGCGGGGGAAAAGAAAGAGGGCGGGGGGGCTTCCCCAACACAAATTAGAAGGGGGGGAAGGGAGATTCGAAAAAAGGGGGGAAAGAGGGGAAGGGAAAATTAAATTCCCCACTCTGGGGGAAATTTTCCAGTGCGCCAGGTTTGTTTGGCGGGTTTTGGTTTCCCGGTGGGGGAGGTGGGGGAGGGTGGGGGAGGGTGAGGGAGGGGGAAGGGGGTGAAGGAGGGTGAGGGGGGGTGGGGGGAGGGTGAGGGGGGGGTGGGGGAGGGTAAAAGGAGGGTGAGGGGGGTGAGGGAGGATGAGGGGAGGGTGAAGGGGGGGTGAAGGGGGGGGGGTGAAGGGGGGTGAAGGAGGGTGAGGGGGGTTTGAGGGAAGGTGAAGGAAGGTGAGGGAGGGTGGGGGAGGGGGGGGAGGATGGGGGAGGTTTGAGGGGGGGTGAGGGGGGTGTTAGGGGGGGTGGGGGGAGGGTGGGGAGGTGAGGAGGGTGAGGGGGGGGTAAAGGGAGGGTGAGGGAGGGTAAAGGAGGGTAAAGGGGGGGTGAGGGGGGGTGAGGGAGGTAAAGGGAGGGTAAAGGGAGGGTGGGGAGGGTGGGAGGGGGTTGGGGAGGGTGAAGGGGGGGTGAGGGAGGAGGAGGGGGGTGAAGGGGGGTGAAGGGGGGTGAGGGAGGATGAGGGGGGGTGCGAGAGGGTGTGGGAGGGTGAGGGGGGGGTTGAGGGAAGGGAGGGAGGGGGGGAAGGTGAGGGGGGGTGAGTGAGGGGTGAGGGAGGGGAGGGAGGGTGGGGGATGGGGGAGAGCGGGGGGAGAATGAAGGGGGGTGCGGGCGAGGAGATTTAGAGTAGGTGTGGGAGATGGGGGATTTATGAGGGAATAAGGGGGAAAAGGATGGGGGCGAGGATGGGGGGAGAAGGGGGGAGGAGGGGGGGAGAAGGGAGGAGGGAGGGGAGAAGGGAGGATGAGGGGGGAGGATGAGGGGGGGAAGGGAGGGGGGGGCCGAGGATGAAGGGGAAAAGGGGAGGGAGGGCGAGGATGAGGGGAGAAGGGGAGGATGAGGGCGAGGATGAGGGGAGAAGGGAGGGAGGGGGGGATGAGGGGGGGAAGGGGGGGAAAAGGGGAGGATAAAGGGCGGGGAAAGGGGGGGGGAGAAGGGGGGGAGGAGGGCGGAGGATGAGGGCGAAAAAGGGGAGGATGAGGGCGGAGGATGGGGGGAGAGGGAGGATGAGGGCGGATGGGGGAAAAAGGGTGAGAGGAAAAGGGGGGGAAGGGGAAGGGATGAGGGGGGGGGTGAGGGAGGGGGAGGGAGGGTGAGGGAGGGTGAGGGGGGGGGAAGGGAGGTTGAGGGGGGGTGGGGGAGGGTGAGGGGGGGTTTTGGAGGGAGGGTTAGGGGGGGTAAAGGGAGGGTGAGGGGGGGTGAGGGGGGGTTTAAAGGGAGGGTGGGGAGGGTGGGGGAGGGTGAGGGAGGGTGAGGGAAGGTGGGGGGGGGTGGGGGAAGGGAGGGGGGTGGGGGAGGGTGAGGGGGGTGAGGGAGGGTGAGGGGGGGTGGGGGAGGGTGAGGGAGGGTGAGGGAGGGTGAGGGAGGATGAAGGAGGGGGGAGGGAGGGTGAAGGAGGGTGAGGGAGGGGAGAGAGGGGGGGAGGGGAAAGGGAGGGTGAGGGAGGATGGGGGGAGGGGAGGCGGGGTGAGGGGGGGTGGGGGGGGGTTTGGGGGAGGGGAGGGGGGGTGGGGGGAGGGGGGGGAGGGTGAGGATGGTGGGGAGCGGGGGGAGAATGAAGGGGGGTTTGGGGGCGGGGGGAGTAGAGTAGGTGTGGAGGAGAGGGGATTTGGGAGGGAATAATGAGGGAGGATGAGGGCGAGGATGAGGGGAGAAGGGAGGAGGGAGGGGAAAAAAGGGAAAAAAAAAGGGAATGAGGGGAGAAGGGAGGATGTGGGCGAGGATGAGGGGAAAAGGGGGAAGGTGGGGGGCGGGGGGGGGGAGAAGGGAGGATGAGGGCGGGGGATGAGGGGAAAGGGGGGATGGGGGGGGGAAAGGTGAGGATGAGGCGAGGATGAGGGGGGGGAAGGGGGGGGATGAGGGCGAGGAGGAGGGGAGAAGGGAGGATGGGGGGCCGGATGGGGGGGAAGAGGGGAGGAGAGGGGAGAAGGGAGGGTGAGGGCGAGGATGAGGGGAGAAGAAAAGGGGAGGATGGGGGCGAGGAAATGGGGGGAAAAGGGGAGGATGGGGGCGGGGATGAGGGGGAGAAGGGAGGAGGGAGGGCGGGGTGAGGGGAGAAGGGAGGATGGGGCGAGGTTTGAGGGGAGAAGGGAGGATGAGGGCGAGGATGAGGGGAGAAGGGAGGATGAGGGCGAGGATGAGGGGAGAAGGGAGGATGAGGGCGCCCGGGGTGAGGGGAAAAGGGGGGGATGGGGGGAGGATGAGGGGAAAAAGGGGGAGGAGGAGGGCGAGGATGGGGGAGAAGGGAGGTAAAAGGGCCGAGGTTTTTGAGGGGGGGGAAAAGGGAGGTAATGGGGGGAAAAAGGGAATGAGGGGGGGAAGGGGGGGAAAAGGGAATGAGGGGAAAAAGGGGAGGAGAGGGGGGGGATGGGGGGAGAAGGGAGGAGAGGGGAAAGGGGGAGGATGAGGGCGAGGATGAGGGGAGAAGGGAGGATGAGGGCGAGGAGGAGGGGAGAAGGGAGGATGAGGGCAAAGGGATGGGGGGAAAAAGGGAGGATGAGGGCGGGGATGAGGGGAGAAGGGAGGATGAGGGCGAGGATGAGGGGAGAAGGGAGGATGAGGGCGAGGATGAGGGGAGAAGGGAGGATGGGGGGAAAAGAAGGGAGGTTTGAGGGCGAGGATGAGGGGAGAAGGGAGGATGAGGGCGAGGATGAGGGGAGAAGGGAGGGTGAGGGCGAGGATGAGGGAGAAGGGGGGGAGGGAGGGGGAGGATGGGGGGAAAGAAGGGGAAGGAGGGAGGGCGAGGAATGAGGGGAGGGGGGGAGGAAAAGGGGAGAAGGGGGAAATGGGGGGGAAAAGGGGAGGTTTGAGGGCGAGGAGAGGGGAGAAGGGGATAAAGGCGAGGATGGGGGGGAGAAGGGGGGAAATGAGGGCGAGGAGGGGGGGGAGAAGGGAGGATGAGGGCGAGGATGAGGGGAGAAGGGAGGATGGGGGGCGGATGTGGGAAAGGGTTTGTGAGAGGACAAGGGGGGGTGAGGAAGGATGGGGAGGGTGAGGGAGGGTGGGGGAGGGGGGAGGGTGGGGGGAGGGTGGGGGAGGGGGGGGAGGGTGAAGGGGGGTTTTGAAGGAGGGTGAGGGAGGGTGGGGGGAGGATGGGGGAAGGGAAATGAGGGGGGGGTTGAGGGAAGGGTTTGAGGGAGGGTGGGGGAGGGTGGGGGGATGGGGAAGGTAAAGGGAGGGGGGGGAGGGTGAGGGAGGGTGAGGGAGGGTGAGGGGGGGATGAGGGAGGTGAGGGAGGGTGAGGGATGGTGAGGGAGGGTGTGGGCGAATGAGGATGAATGAAAAAAATGGAAGGGGGAAAGAGAAAATTAAGATAGG
>NC_051413.1:23213890-23214330 GCF_015228065.2 Penaeus monodon
TTTTACAGCAAAAAATTTAAAATGGGCCCAAGAACAGCACAACACAAAATAAAAACTATAGAAATTGAATGCGGAAATATAAACAACGACAAACGGGCTGATAAAATAGAAAACACAAAAAAGGGTTAGAGAGAAAGTCCGGTGTGTAAAGTAGATAAAATTAATGGCAAAAGAACGAACAATTTCCCGCCAAAATATTTCCCAGAGTAGAACAGGCGTCAGCGATTTTTTCTTTTATTTTAAGAAAGAGAAAAAAACTGATGAAAGAATGAAGTTCGTTTTTTATTGGGAGAAGAGGGTAAAAGAGGGGAAAGGGAAAGGGGGGATGAGGGTAAAGTGAAGTACAAATTTGTAAAGGGAGGGAGGGGGCGTTACGACAAGTAGAGGGGAGGTGTTAAAGGGTGTATCTAAAGACGTGTGGAATAGACGGGTAGATAGGA
>NC_051413.1:23214528-23215053 GCF_015228065.2 Penaeus monodon
GGATGAAAAAGAGACAGATAAAGAGAAAGAATAAAAAAGACCAAACCATCTAATCTCAAAGAAAGAAAATAATGATAAATATCAGAACGAAACCGGCCCAGCCAAACACCAAATCACAGGCCATGGCGTTGGCGACCGAGGTTACGCTCCCTGGGCAACTATCGATATCGAGGTCGTGTTGGGTCGTCCTGTGGGAGCCAGGGAGGCCCTACGGTCAAAGAAGGTCCTTTCCTCGTTTCTCCCTAAGGGTTCAGGCGTGTAATGAACATGTTATCGATAAGCTGACGCCGGGGATAGGACAAAGAGCAGTGCAGTTTGGTCTCGTTTGACCTAGTGGGATGTGGGTCAAACCAGGTCAAACGAGAGTTATAACGAGTAATTAAGATGCATTGAAATGTTCATCATAATTACAGGACATCGGGAACAATGAGGGCCATGTAACTAAGCCAAGGGCAAAAATGGAAAGATGGAATTAGTACATAAATAAATATAGTTTTGATAATGTGGGTGAGTGAGCTATACAAG
>NC_051413.1:23216776-23216917 GCF_015228065.2 Penaeus monodon
TGGAACGCTTCGGAGATTTATGCATATATGATCTTGACTTTTAAAAGAAGGGGCCAAGAAATTTGCATTGGTTGATGAGACTTTCTGTACGTTTATACTGTGTTATACTGATGCTGTGAAAACTAACCACAGCAGACTCTT
>NC_051413.1:23217814-23218073 GCF_015228065.2 Penaeus monodon
TTTCAGGAACAGCTTATATTTTGCAAAAGCTGTTGTTGCAGTTAATAACAGTGTAAACATCAGCTGCGTGACAAAAAGGAATTCCGAGTTGTTGTATCTATCCATCTGAAAAGTTATAGAACGGGATTTGTAGTTTTTTAAAAGTAAATGTCATGCTTCGTATTTCTGCTTCTGCTTTTCACATTTGTACTTTAGAAAGAGGGATTCAATTTTCCTTTGCAAGTAGTATTTGAAATGTCATATTTGTAGAAAAGAGGGA
>NC_051413.1:23218138-23218331 GCF_015228065.2 Penaeus monodon
CGGAGCACATTCACTTCTTTGACAAATACAAAGGGTTTTTAGCATTACAACTGTAATCCCATGATGGGTTGTAGGTTGACAAAAAAAATCATTAAAAGACCAATCGTAAAAACAGACACAGGTAAAAAAGATGCATAATTTTCATCGGAAAATTATCGTCTTGTCATCCATTGCAGTGATATGATTGACCTTC
>NC_051413.1:23219995-23220291 GCF_015228065.2 Penaeus monodon
ACTGCTACCGACACACAGATAACGAAACCCACATTTCCATAAGCAAAGCTAAAAGCACAAAACTTACCTGCAGTAGCA
The DNA here is from genome assembly GCF_015228065.2 of Penaeus monodon. NCBI lineage: Eukaryota > Metazoa > Arthropoda > Malacostraca > Decapoda > Penaeidae > Penaeus > Penaeus monodon. Next base: position 23,220,074 of record NC_051413.1, read on the forward strand.
TTGCATACCAAACAAGCTCCAATAAGCAACTTTCTGCATAACGAAACTTTGCATCCGAGAGAAATGAACATCAATTACACGCAAATGGAGTCCTTTTCCCCCGCGATGCTTTGCAAAACGAGAAGGAACTGCAACATGAAAGGACTCCGTATGAGGACGAGTAACCTAATAACACAGTAACAAAGGCTGAGGCTGTTGACTCTGAATAGGTGGGGCAT
>NC_051413.1:23220310-23220467 GCF_015228065.2 Penaeus monodon
GAGGAAGGGGCTGCTGAGCGAAAAAGACTGCTGGAGTTTGGGGCTGAGGGAGGGAGACAGGGCTATTGGTGTCGTTGTAGTGTCTTATTTCATGCGAGCACAGTGTTCGTAGTACGGAAGTTTACATTATGTGGACACACAGAAACACGCACGAACG
>NC_051413.1:23220731-23220962 GCF_015228065.2 Penaeus monodon
GGCATTTACCGCATTATGTGCATATGTAAGTTCAAACTCAATATAAAATATTTCGATTCCAGTAACCTCTCATTCACTTTCCTCTCAAGGAGTTTACCATCCTATCATCCGTGGATTCGCATCCTGCGCAAATCCCTCTTGGGAATCCTATGATCGACCGCCAATACATCTTTCGCCATCTGCCTTTCCACGAGCTTGTGAATTATAAAAGCTCCGTTTTTGTTAAGAGCA
>NC_051413.1:23221403-23221789 GCF_015228065.2 Penaeus monodon
AAACTAATGGGGAGAACAGAGAAGAGAATGGTAGAGAGGCCAAATAAAGGAGGAGGAAGGTATAGAGGGGATGGGAAGAGGAGAGATAAGAGACGGGAAAGGCGGAATGAGAGATAAGATAGAATGGGTTAGGGGATGGCACTGTGGCACATTCATCAGTTGACAAATGGCACCGTAGACTAATTTAACGATAATGCCATCTGTCTTTTTAAGGAATTAAGATCTATATATCGGTAATTTCTTGTAGATTTATAGCAGTCTGTATATATTGTGGCTTTCCCGCTTCCTGATGCATACACACAGACGCATGAATGTATTGTCTTGAATATGCTATAGACTGATTTACTGACATCATTGCTACAACTGGCTTATGATGCATTTTGTTT
>NC_051413.1:23225507-23225698 GCF_015228065.2 Penaeus monodon
CACAAATGATAAACCTTTGTTGCAGACACGGCAAGTTTCATCCTTCATTATCTTGCACAAGTTTTGCAATTAGCTCCTGCTGTCATAAACCATTTGCGAGTGACGGAGAAATGTTGTGCGACTCTTAGATAGTGTCATTCAGTCTGGACAACATTTCTAATAATATCTTAAAATTAACTTACCGACTACGT
>NC_051413.1:23225765-23225970 GCF_015228065.2 Penaeus monodon
TTCATTCACTTTTATCAAGTTGGCATTTCATCACCAGATATCTCTCATCGTATTAGACTATCACTTCACTTTCCTCATTCTAAATGGGGAAAGGGGAGAGTCACGTCTTGAAGATAGCATCATCTTCCTTAACTCTCTGGAATATAGATGCTGAAGATTTGATCAAAGCAATATTCTTTCCCAGGAAGTAGACGGACGAACGAAA
>NC_051413.1:23230981-23231114 GCF_015228065.2 Penaeus monodon
CAGACTAGGGGTCTCTTCAGCGACGCCAATCCTACGTTAACGTTAAAGAACAGCCAGGCTGGGGAGATTATGACGTTATTGCTCGTCCTAAATGCTGATTGGATAATGGTACCACTGCCGTAAGAAGTAAGTC
>NC_051413.1:23231175-23231239 GCF_015228065.2 Penaeus monodon
AAACGAATCATCTAGAGTGCGAATAACAATTTTACAAAAAAGTCTTAAGATCACTGACAAATTA
>NC_051413.1:23232325-23232482 GCF_015228065.2 Penaeus monodon
TGTTATGAAATAATATATGTGTCACTACAAGCTAAGTGCAGGTAATAGGTATGTATTTTTTCCGATGTGGATCATTAACTCTTCTGAATTGGAAGTACATTAGCGCAACGTTGCACAATTCCAAAATATATTTTTAATTAATCATCTCGATATCTTA
>NC_051413.1:23232836-23232900 GCF_015228065.2 Penaeus monodon
CAGCAGACGGCCTAATAGGTATTAATTAAAAATAAAATTCCTAACGGATATTTTTCTGAGTTGA
>NC_051413.1:23233791-23234276 GCF_015228065.2 Penaeus monodon
GAATTACTCTTCTATATTAGACATCCATACAGCACTGATACCCATCCTTATTTAATAAGAAAGGACTGGTAACAATATACGCTAGATATAACTCACAAATAAGTATTAAGTACAGCAAGGGAAAGATGTCAGTAAAGATGGTTAAGTCTTGCCTTTATTTTTGTATTGCTTAAATGTTCCGTCCAATTTTAACTTCCTATATTTAATTTCAGACACGAAGAGAACAATTTCGTTAGTTTACTTTCTCTCTTTACTTCTGCCGTGCGAGTTATTTTAGGGCCTGTATGTTAGAATTTTTGTTCGTTGGGTCAGGATACGCGAAGCAATAACGTGATTTTCGTTATTCTTTTTCTTCGTGTAATGATACAAACATGTAGATTCAGAGACGTTCATGGTGTTTTTTTTCCCTTTACTGGGTTAATATTGGCGGATTATGAGAGTACCAAAGTACGTGGTGTAAAATGTACCATGATTGTTTCTTGTGG
>NC_051413.1:23234580-23235315 GCF_015228065.2 Penaeus monodon
TCTTCATCTTAACATCACAAACGTGTTTAAACTTCAACAAATAACTAACACAATGGGAACCTATTGCCAGAATACCAAGTTAGTGGTCCTATACATTTTCTTGCTGAGGTTAGTTAGAAAGCGAGTTTTCCACCATTACCTTTTCGAGTTTTGTGCCTCCTCTATTAATCTTCCTTCTGTGTGTCCGTAGTAAGGTCGCGGTAGTAGAGTGTACATTTCTGAATGAATGGGAAACTGTACTCTAACGACGAGCGTGATTGGTGGTTAGGTACAATGTACGTCATATTGGTAAGCAATGTCAATATTTATATCAAAGAGTGAGTAAACATCATAGGCAATTACAGTTATAACATGTATGTTGGTACAGAATACCGACGAGACTATCAAAGTTGCAATAATAATACTTATTTGTCATGAAGGTTGCCTCATACATCTGCCAACCTCATTACACCTTTACGCATGAAATATTGAGTGCCAAGTATAGCTCATGAGTCACGCTGTGGAACAACTTCAATACCTTTGTAAAATATGAAAACGCCCTCAACTATGTGAAATATAAAGCGTCGCAACAGCAAAGGGGAAATTATTTTCTTATTTGAATAGGAATATTTCGAATGGCAGAAGCAACTCAACAGAAGATCAAAACATCAGTAATATGAAATCGGGTAGATGTCAAAAGAATATCTATGGAAATATGGGGAAGTGAAATCAGTAAATCAATGAAATAGGAAACGC
>NC_051413.1:23235406-23235692 GCF_015228065.2 Penaeus monodon
CCCTGGCGCCGTTTAAACCAACTGCTGGTGATATTCTTCAAGTCAGGCATTTTACACAAGGCCCGACACAAAGTTTTATATCAAGCTGTGTCTACTAACCTTCCGTATGTAACTGCGTCAAACGAGGCATGGTTAAATGTATCAAATATAGTTTACGGTGATATGATTTTCTACTTTCACGATAAACGTTTTCAGTTGTAAATTAGCGTTTTCGAGATATTGTATTATGTCAGTAGTAGTCAGTACGTAAAACGTAAATTGAACTTTAAGAACGTCACGGTGGGGC
>NC_051413.1:23235931-23236176 GCF_015228065.2 Penaeus monodon
CACAGTGCTCAGTAATTCCATCTTCCTGATGAGTTGCAAGTCGTAATTAAGGAAAGGCGACAGGAAAAAATATCTCTGGACAGGTGCGAGCGAATGTCACAGGCAGGTGATGTGATAACTGTCTATGTGATTCCCGCAGATGAAATCTTGTCAGGTCGGTTGGCACGCGTCTGAACTTAATGAAAAAAATAGGAATGTTTTATAATGGCGGTGAAAAATGAATGTTATGTAATGGGAGATGTGTC
>NC_051413.1:23236758-23237011 GCF_015228065.2 Penaeus monodon
CCCATCAGAACATACAGGAATTCGAAACGCAAATATCCAACGAGAAAGAAAATGTAATATTAATACCGCGACGGAATCCTCGCGTTCTACGATGTCAACCGCCACATTCAAATATTTCCGCTTCAACATTGCCATATAAACGATGCGGGAAAAGAAACGAAGAAAAAAAAAATAGAGTAAATAGGGCAAAGGTTTGGAGTCTTTTCTTTCCTTCTTTGAAATTTGAAATCCAAGTGTGTGTCTATTGTAGACA
>NC_051413.1:23238251-23238524 GCF_015228065.2 Penaeus monodon
GTGGTAGCTTCTTGCAACTATTCCCTAATGGTGCCACATTTTCCTCAACCTACTCCAAAGATGGTAAAAGTCATCAACTCTGTCGGTGGTAATCTAGAGTCACTTTAGATGAATGCAATCTTGCACATGGGGTAATTACCCCGAACGTCGGGCTTTAAACTTGCAATCATAAACATCACCTACGCTAACTTCGTGTTGCAACGAACCGCCAGATGCGAATCTTACCCATATCTTCTCTGCTGGTCAAAGAGAACCATTCTGTGTTTATGTTTA
>NC_051413.1:23238603-23238844 GCF_015228065.2 Penaeus monodon
CTTTCACACAAAAGGTAGATGCTACTACCAATGTTTCCGCTACTATTTCTCTTTGAACGTGTATCCTTACTTTTCCTCCACCGATCTGCTCTTGACTGGATAAAGAACCTACTTTGACTCCTGGCCGCTGTAGTTTAGGAATCGTTTCTTTAGTTGTAATCGTTGGTGCATAACTTGCGGGGAAGGCAGTTTGTTCTGGTGAGAGCTGGAGGGCGTGAAGATTAAAGCTGTAGTAATTCTG
>NC_051413.1:23239192-23239708 GCF_015228065.2 Penaeus monodon
TTCTACACATCACGCATTTGGTTGAATTATATATATACCATTATATAATTATTCAATAAAAAAATTTATTTCTTACCACTCTCTGTTTTCCTTCACAAATTTCCCCCCCGCCATTTGTTTTTCCCCCCGGTCCATCTGATTCCTTCTCCACACTCGTAGATCACGTGATACCCAAACGGAATAATAAATATCGCATTCTTACGGCATTTCTGACGCGCTCGGTGAGTTCCGACCCTACATGTGATCCTCCTAGATCCCTTGCCTCTCGAGTTGAAGCCCCCTCTACCCACGCGATCGTATTTTGTTTTATTTATACTTTTGCGCTGTTCGACTGCTGTCCGCTGCCATCGTCCATCGTCAGGGGGGATGGTCGCCGGGTTATAAATTTCCAAACATGAAACTGGTTTTATTTAGTGTAAGAACAACTGACCTTGTCTTTTGAAATATGACCTAAGGATCTTACGTGATTTTGTATGTACGGATAAAAAACTTGGCGACATTTTTTTTGGGGTTCGT
>NC_051413.1:23240104-23240363 GCF_015228065.2 Penaeus monodon
GACTTTAACGTCAACATTCACATTTTTGAACGAATAAATATCCTTTTATGTCATTTCGAGTGAAACCCTTGACGTTTTCAGCTGTCCTTAACGTAAACATGTATAAAACTTTAAACTCTCAATTTTGTTTTCTTTCATTACGAGATAAAAAAACAAAAAAAGGATTCAGGCCCTATTGTTTAGGTTTGAAGGCTATGTAATATAGTAGTTGTAGTTATTGCTTTGTTTTCTTTATACTTTATTTTTAATTTGTATTCTA
>NC_051413.1:23240590-23241167 GCF_015228065.2 Penaeus monodon
AGCTGTACTCTTCCGTTCTGTGCGAGATAAAAGAGGGATTCAAAACTCTGTTGTTTAGGTTCGAAAACTATGTATTGTAAGTTATGGTTATCGTTTCATTTTCCTTATATTTTGTTTTGCTTTTGGATTTGATGAGAGGGTATGGGTGAAGATAAGAAAAATGATTAGAAGAAAAATAAGATAAGAAGAATATAAGAAAAATAAGATCAGGAAATTATAAAAAAATTTAAGATAAAAAAAAACACTCTTTGCTCTTCCGATAACGTTCGTCATTTGTTTATCTCAGCGTGAAATTAGTCAAGGTACGACCTTACTCCGCGTTTGGGTCGATAAATAGATTAGCGAATCGAATTAGCTGTTGATTACACCCGGGAGGTCTCTCCGTGATCAGCTGTCCTAATCATTTATTTTCCGCTGGGGATTAATTGGCAATACCTTTAATCTTTTTCGGAACTTGTGAAAAGGCATAGGGCGCAGGTCTAAGGTCTACGTATCGTGGTTTTAAGTTTATTTAAGTTTATTTTGAGTTTATTTAAAAAAAAATAAGTGCATGGATGGACGGATATCTTGAGTGTGC
>NC_051413.1:23241207-23241290 GCF_015228065.2 Penaeus monodon
GATGACAATAAGATTGTAATAGTGTTAAAAGTAATAGTATAATGTAGAGACGTAGACAGAATAAGTGGATATGATAAAGATGT
>NC_051413.1:23241590-23241696 GCF_015228065.2 Penaeus monodon
AATGAGGCAACAGAGAAAAGAAAATCGAGGAGACGCAGGAAGCCCCAAATGTAAGAGAAAAGTAAAACACAAAAAAAAGAGAGGGAAAGAAATAGTAGAAGACGAT
>NC_051413.1:23241814-23242054 GCF_015228065.2 Penaeus monodon
GATAATACAGATAGAAAGATAGACAGATAGACGAGAAAGCGACTGAGAGAAAGCGAGGAGCAAACATGAATCTGGGGGAGCGGGCAGGGGAGGCCACACAGGTCATGGCAGTAACGGACTGGAGGGACACGACGCCAGACATATTCAGGGACGGTGGCGGGCGTTGTGAAATAGTGCGCGGGCGTAGGTGGGCGGGGAAGGGATGGGGTTGGGGGTGGGTGAAGGAGTGGGCTGCAGTTA
>NC_051413.1:23242485-23243102 GCF_015228065.2 Penaeus monodon
AGCTATGTGAGATCTAAGTGGGCGTGTAGTGTGGTAGCAAGAGGAAGTTTTCTGAAAAACACGTGGACGAATATGTTCAAGAGGGTGTGAGCTATAAAGCGTTCGTATATTAAAGTAAAAACACAAACATATAGAGAAAATGTACATGTAAGAATAAAATACACGTAAGCAAATGGAAGAAAGTATACGTGTATATAAACTACACATAAATCCAAGGAGAAAACCATACAAACATAAGCGTTATAAAGCCACATAATACAGATAAAATCCACATAAACATACGACACATACGACACATTAGCATATGAAGAAAGGACACATATGCACATGAAACATACAATGAATAAAGATATATATGCGAATAAAAAACACTGTAAGCAAAACGTCCAAACAAACTTAGACGGAAGATACATGTATACGAATAAAGGACACATATATATTCAAATAAAGGACCCCCCTCCCCCCCACAAAAAAAAATCATATTTACACATACACATGCAAAAATATAGACAGGTAAATCTATAAGTAAAAATATACGAATAATTATTCAGAGAATGAAACACAGGTACAATGAAGTTAATAAAACGATGTATAGAATGGCAAGGGAATTGATTATC
>NC_051413.1:23244522-23244819 GCF_015228065.2 Penaeus monodon
ATCGAAAAAGGGAAAGGCAAGCAGGGGATCTGGGGGAAAGGGCGGGGGAGGCCACAGGTCTGGCAGTAAACGGCGGGGGGACAGGGACGCCAGACATTTTCCCGGGACGGTGGCGGGCGTTGTAAATGTGCGCGGGCGTGGGGGGGCGGGGGGGGGTGGGGGTTGGGGGGGGTTTAAGGGGGGGGCCCCGTGGGTTGGGGGGGGGGGGAAAAGGGGGGGGGGGGGGAGGGGGGCCGGGGGAGGGGGAAAGGGAGGGGAGGGGGGGACGGAGAGAGGGGGGGGGGTAGGGGGGGGGGG
>NC_051413.1:23244962-23245701 GCF_015228065.2 Penaeus monodon
AGATTGGGGGAAAAAGGGGAAAAAAAGGGGGGAGGGTAAGGGGGGGGCCCCAGAGAGAGGGAAAAAGGGGGGGAAGGAGAAGGGAGAAGGGGGAAAGGAAGGGGGGAAGGGGGGGGGGAGCTATGTAAATTAAGTGGGGTGTAGGGGGTAGAAAGGGGAATTTTTTCAAAAAAAAACCGTGGCCCGTTTGGTTCAAAAAGGGTGTGGGTTATAAAGGTTCGTATTTTAAAGGGAAAAAAAACACAAAACTTTAGAGAAAATGTACATGGGGAATAAAAAAACCGTAAGCAAATGGGGAAAGTATACGTTTATAAAAACTACACAAAAATCCAAGGGGAAAACCATAAAAACAAAAGGGGTTTATAAAGCCACATAATACAGATAAAACCCACTAAAAATACGCACTTTACGACACATTCGCATAGGAAAAAAGGGACACAAAATGCACTAAAAACATACAATGAAAAAAGGATTATTCAAAAAAAACCACTGAAGAAAAACCCCAAAAAAAAAACCTTAGACGGAAGTTTACATGTTTTAACGAAAAAAGGGACAAAATATTTTCCAAATAAAGGCCCCCCTTTCCCCCCCACAAAAAAAAACCCATATTTACACATACCATGCAAAAAATAAAGACAGGTAAATCTAAATAAAAATATACAAATAATTATTCAGAAAAATGAAAAAACGGGTACAAAAAGTTAAAAAAACATGTATAGAATGGAAAGGGAATTGTTTT
>NC_051413.1:23251738-23251861 GCF_015228065.2 Penaeus monodon
ATGCATACACACACAAAAAAGGTAAATAAGGTAAACGGGGTGATAGGTAAAAAGGTAAATGAAATAAATAGGTGGATAAATTAAACATATAAACAAGGTAAATTGACAACTGAGGAAAATACA
>NC_051413.1:23251899-23252061 GCF_015228065.2 Penaeus monodon
TGTAAATAAAAAGAAACCGCAAAATCAATGAAATAAAAGAGTGAAAGATCGAGGTTTCCCCAAAAAGTGCCTCCCAGGAAAAGGGAGTGGGGGCCGGGAAAAAGCTTGGAAAACCAGGGGGCTTCTTCAGGGAAAAGGGGAAGAAAAAAAAGGCTGAGGGGG
>NC_051413.1:23252565-23253664 GCF_015228065.2 Penaeus monodon
CGAGAGAGAGGAGCCCGGGGAAAAAAGGGGGGAGCGGAGCGAGAGAGAGAGAGAGAGAAAGAAAAGGGGATAGAGTGGAGAAGAGAGAGGGGAGAGGGGAGGGGGAGAGGGGGAGGAGGGGGAAAAAGAAGAGGGGAGAGAGAGCAAGAGGAGGGGAGAGAGAGAGAGAGGAGAGAGAAGAAGGGGGAGGGGGAGAGAGGAAAAGAGAGAGAGGGGAGAGAAAAGAGAGAGGGGGAGAGAGAGAGAGGGGGAGGAGAAGAGAGGAGAACCCGGGGGGGAACCCATGGAGAGAGAGAGTGACAGTCAGAATAAGAGAGAGTACGGGGGGGGGGGGAGCGATGAAAGGGAGACAGAAATGGAAAAGAGGATGGGAGCGGTTTTTTGAAAAAAGGGAATTATAATGAAAATTTGATGTAACCCCGGAGAGGGGGGGAGGAGGGGGGAAGGAGAAGGGAAGGAGAGGGGAGAGGAGAGGTGAGAGGAGAGGGGAGAGGAGTGGTGAAAAGAGAGGAGTGGTAAGAGGAGAGGGGAGGGGAAGGGGAGGGGGAAGGATAGGAAAGGGGAGGGGTGAGGAGAGGGAAAAGGGAGGGGGAGGGGAAAGGGGCGGGGGGAAAAAGGGGAAAGGGGGGAAAGGAAAGGAAAAAAAGGGGAAAAGGGAAAATCATAAGGAATTTTTGCAAACCTGAAGAGGGGGAGAGGGGAGGGTTAAGAGGAGAGGGGAAAGGAGAGGGGAGAGGAAAGTGGGGATTAAAAGGGATAACAGAAGGAGACGAAAGGGGAAAGATTAGGGAGAGGAGAAGGGAAAGGAATAGGAAAGAGGAGAAAGAAAAGAAAATTGGAGTGTGAGAGGAGAGGGGACAGGAGATGGGGAAAAAGAAAGGGGAGGAGAGAAATAGGGGGGGAAGGGGGAAAAGAAAAAGGGGGAGGAAAGAGAAGGAAAAAAGAGGGAAAGAAAGAAAAGGAGAGGAAAAGAAAGGGGGAAGGAAAGGAAAAAAGAGGGAGAGAAAAAAAGTGAAAGGAGGGGAGAGAAGAGGGAAGAAGGAAGCAAGGGGATAGGTGATAGCGGAGAAGGAAGAGGGAAGAGGAGAGGGAAAGAAGA
>NC_051413.1:23253736-23253908 GCF_015228065.2 Penaeus monodon
TTTATAAGAAAAGATAAAAAAGGAAGAAAAATTTTAAAATAAAAGGGGAAGAAAAAGGAAAAATAAGAGAAAAGAGAGAGGGCCAAAAAAGGGGAAAAGGTTTTGAGCTGTAAAGGGGGGGTGGAGAAAAAGAAATGCGGGATAAGAATTAAAAAAAAACGAAAAAACGAAA
>NC_051413.1:23253946-23254092 GCF_015228065.2 Penaeus monodon
AGACAAAAAATTTTAAGGGAAAAATTGGGTGAAAAAAAAGGGGAAAAAGAAAGGGGGGAAAAGAAAAAGAAAGAGAGAAAAGAGTGAAAAAGGGGACGGGGCAAAAATAAGTGATAAAAGGGCTAGAAAAGAATAGAAAAAGAAAA
>NC_051413.1:23254252-23254362 GCF_015228065.2 Penaeus monodon
CCCAAATTAAAATTTAGAAATGGATTAAAAGGGGATAATAAAAAAGGAAATGAAAAAGGGGGATCAAAAAAGTGAGAGAGGGGGGGGGAAATGAAAGAAAGACTGGACAA
>NC_051413.1:23254452-23254590 GCF_015228065.2 Penaeus monodon
GCATGACAAAAAATAAGTGCTATAAATAAATAGAAATTTGACGATTTAAAAAGAGAAAAACCCCAAAAGGGAAAAAAAGGGGGAGATAGAAGGGGGGGAGTTAAGAGGGGGGAAAGGGTTTAAAGGCCAGGGGGGTTT
>NC_051413.1:23254615-23255165 GCF_015228065.2 Penaeus monodon
GGGGGGAAAAAGGGGAAAAAATTTTCCTTTATTTTAAAACAGGGTTAAAGAGGGGAAAGGGCCTAACAAAAGGAAAAAAAGAAATGGGGATAAAATAAAATTTTCCTTTAAACCCCCAAAGGGCAAGAAACCCCAAAGGGAAAAGATAAAGGAGAGATAGATAGATATTAAAGTGGAAAACTTTCAAGGAAAAAGGCAAGGAAAAAACAAAAAAAAAGGAAAAAAGGTGAAATAAAGGGGATAAAAGATAGTAAAAAATAAAAAGAAGGGAAAGCAAATTAAAAAACCCCAAAAAAAAGACGATAACAGAGAAAGTAAACAAAAAAAATTGAAAAAAAAAAAAAAAAAAAACAAAAAATAAAAAAAAAAAAAAAGAAAAAAAGGGGGGGAAGGGAAAAACAATTGGGCGTTAAAAGAAAACCCGTAAAAAATAAACCAAAAACATTTTGGTAAACGAAAAATGGAAATTTTCCAAAAAGGGGTTTTTAAAATTTTTTTAACAGAAAGGGAGGGGGGGGTTTTCGTGTTGTAACCCCTTTTTTTAAATTTT
>NC_051413.1:23255685-23256138 GCF_015228065.2 Penaeus monodon
GGGTGGGTGGTTTTTTCTTATTCGGGAAAAAACCCACCCCAAAAAGTTTTAAAAAAAGGCCAAACCCCCTCCTTTTCATTTCATTCAGTTCTTTTAAAATACAAAGTTTTTAAAAACAAAAATTTTTTTTCTTTAAATTAATTTTTGGTTTTTTATTAAAAGGTTTTCCCCAAAAAACTTCCTTTTTTTTGTTGTTACATTAATTTCCAATTTTTTGAGAAGAAAAACCAAAAAAACTCCATATTGTCCTTTTTGGGGGTTTTTCCCAAAACCAAAATTTTTGACAAAAAACAACAAAAAGCTAAAAGTTATAAATTTCCTGGATAAATTCCCCAAAATAATTATAACCCCAATAAACATTTTTTTTCATTCCCTAAGTTCAGTTTCCTTTAAAGGGTTTTAAAGGGAAAGGGACAGCCTCTTTTTGGGCTTTTGGGAAAAAAAAAACCCCCC
>NC_051413.1:23256440-23256859 GCF_015228065.2 Penaeus monodon
GGGAATGAGGAGGGGGGAAAAAAAGAAGAAAGGGGGGAAAAAGGGGGGGGGGGAGGGGAGAAGGAAGGGGAAGGAAAAAGGGGGAAGGGGAGGGGAAAAAGGGGGGAAAGGGGGGAGGGGGAGGGGGGAGAGAATGAAAAAAGTTGGGGGGGGGTGGGAAGGGGGGGAGAAAAAGGGGGGAAAAAGGAAAAGGGGAAAAATAGGGATAGTTTAAAAAAAGGGTGGGGGGGGGGAAATAGATAGAAGGGAAAAAAGAAAAGGAAAAAAATATTAAGAAGACAAAAAAATTAAAAGGGAAAAAGAAAAGAAAACATAAAACCTTGAACAAATATTTAAAAGGGGTTTTTTTTAATTAATAAAAAAAATAAATTTCATAAAATAAAAATAATGTGTTTTAAAAAAAATTACTTCATCCCTTA
>NC_051413.1:23256899-23257045 GCF_015228065.2 Penaeus monodon
CTTTTTTTCTTAAAAAAAACCGGGTTTCTACTCCGAATTGAAGGTTTTTAAAAAAACCTTTTTCTTTTAAACCCCATTTTCGGCAAAAAACTTTGGTCCTTTTTAAAAAAGTTTCTCAAACCCCCCCGGAAAACCCCGGAAACCTG
>NC_051413.1:23257372-23257471 GCF_015228065.2 Penaeus monodon
GCAGTGGCAGTTCAAAATGAGGTTTTTCCCAAAGTCCCCCCTTTAACATTTTAAATTGCTATAGAGTGGTTGTTATTGCTTAAAAGGTGGAACAAAACG
>NC_051413.1:23257863-23258064 GCF_015228065.2 Penaeus monodon
TTTGAATTCCCTTTCGATGTAATGATATTGTTCCAGGGATAACCAGTCAACAACAGGTTTCCAGTTGCATGGTATTGACACTTGTTTGAATAACACGTTTTCGCACGATGGCGTTGCAAAATAATGTCTTGGCAAAACTGAATTCAAATAAAGGATATAATTCGATAGTTTTCAAAACTAAAATTCTAGACTACATTTACA
>NC_051413.1:23258750-23258991 GCF_015228065.2 Penaeus monodon
CTACGATTACGAAGAATAATAATTAAAAACACTTATTTATTTTGTCATTTATTTCATTGACAGTAAAGAAACGCGGATAGATTCGAGACTTTGTGCTGTCCGTACCTCCTTTAAATCGATTTAAAAGGGATATATAAAAACTGCTATTTCACTAAATGTATGTACTTCTGCGAGCGAGTGTGCATGGCTAATGAAGGACTTACGCTTGCCTTTTGAAGATGTTTTTGTGGTGTTTTAGGGA
>NC_051413.1:23259134-23259393 GCF_015228065.2 Penaeus monodon
ATCTTGCGTCAAAAATGGGAGATAGTATAGTTGAGTACATTGTAATACCTTAGAGTAGTTTTGAGCAGGTAGCAGTGAACCTTATATAGTGGGTGGAGAGAGGGGGTGAGGAATGGGCGGGGGGGGGGGCGAGGGAGGGATGGGTAGGAGGGGAGTGTAGAAACGGGCGAGGGTGAGGAATGGTCGGGGGGGGGGGGGGGGGAAGAGATGCGCGGGCTGGGGGGGGGGGCGAGGGTGAGGGTGCGGTTGAAGAATGGGT
>NC_051413.1:23259488-23259671 GCF_015228065.2 Penaeus monodon
TGGGCGGAGAGAGAGGGATGGTCGTAGGGTAGCTGATTGGGAGATGAAAGTGAAGTAAATTTGTATTTTTCACATACACTGACGATATGAGTAATACTAAGTAACTGAACAAATCAAATGAAAATAAAATGGGAGCCTGAAAAAAAAATCGCTTTTTACATTCACTGACAAACTGAGTAATAT
>NC_051413.1:23259696-23259840 GCF_015228065.2 Penaeus monodon
CAGTTATTGATAGTTGTATGATAATAATTTAAGGTAGTAATGGAAATGTAATATAAATAACAAAATTATAGAAGAAATTATCAGTGCAAAATCTGTTCCGGAATCATAACATCATTATCCAGTAAGGAGCAGTAAGAGGCGAGA
>NC_051413.1:23260584-23260723 GCF_015228065.2 Penaeus monodon
CGTCACTAGGCTGTATTTTGTCTGTTTGAGTAAATAGTTGAGCATCTCTCATCAACAGTCAGGGTCTAGTGTTTTTCGCTACGGGAAAAACACAATGTTTTCGTCCAATTACAATTAGTGTACATTTCTGTAAGCAAAC
>NC_051413.1:23260756-23260831 GCF_015228065.2 Penaeus monodon
ATTTACAATTCTGCTTTTTCTATTCATATTCCTTTCGTTCGCGTTTTGTTAAGACTAAGTGCGTTTTTGTAGGTG
>NC_051413.1:23260912-23261155 GCF_015228065.2 Penaeus monodon
AAGCCAACAATGTGAAAGCCAAATGGATATTTCTCTTTCATTCGGAATTAAAATGGTCTTTGCTCAATAAACCCTTCAAAGCATACCATTCCTATCCGATGGAATTAACGAGCAAAGGACATAATTCTGCGACGAACGAGACAACGGATCATTATACAAAGTGGTCGTATTACTTAGAAACTTATCGTTCACTGACGAAATTTTTCTTTCTTTCATTCTCCCTTCAATCAGCGGTGCCGATGT
>NC_051413.1:23261305-23261723 GCF_015228065.2 Penaeus monodon
TTATCGTTCACTGACGAAATTTTTCTTTCTTTCATTCTCCCTTCAATCAGCGGTGCCGATGTTTTTTTTATCATTATTATTTATTTACTTATTTTTTACTCATTTATTTATTTATTTGTTCCAGTATTTATTTATTCTTTAATAAGTGGTTGCCTTTTTTTTCTTCTTCTTTTCAGTCACTAGTGTCGTTATTCTTTTCTTTCGTTTTTTTTTCTCGGTCAGATGTGTTGCTGGAAAGATAAATGCCTGTAATTATTGCATCTAGTAAATTTACAAGCTTTGTTATAACGACTTTGTAATTTATCTATCAGGTTTTTTCCATGATTGTTTTTTTTCCTTGTTCCATTGACTTAAAACTTATTCCGTTCATAAAAGCTCTTATAAACCACATCTTGAATTCATTTTTACCATTTAGTAT
>NC_051413.1:23263094-23263229 GCF_015228065.2 Penaeus monodon
CATCACTCATTTATTGCACGCGATTCTCTCGAAATAATAGTATATACTTATCATTTGTTTATTATTTGGCTGTCATTGATTACCTTTGAATTCTAGTACTTGTAATTTGAAGGACAATACACTTATTCTTACATT
>NC_051413.1:23263616-23263796 GCF_015228065.2 Penaeus monodon
ACAAAACTTCATACGACAAAGGGACACTTGTTTGCTTGCACATTAATCTGCCTGGGGCTTGAGAGACTAGCATTTTTTTTTCCACCTTCGTTTTGCAGCAGATGTTGCAATCAAGCCTTAAAGGCGCTTGGGATGAAGGAAAGCATCGGGGCCAGGCCTGTATTAGGCTCTCGGGAAGCG
>NC_051413.1:23266393-23266516 GCF_015228065.2 Penaeus monodon
CTTGTTTATTTATCAAACCTTCCACACAGCAGAATTCTGTACTCAGAGACGTCGGCAGCTGAGACAGTCCTTTTAAAAATACACAGTCGTTGGCAGAAGATTGAAATGTGTTCGCCCTCCCCC
>NC_051413.1:23266544-23266680 GCF_015228065.2 Penaeus monodon
TTCAACACGTGTGTTAGTTTGCCAATGGTCAAGAGAGATGGTCTCTGGTAATATCTGAAGCAAGACTGGTATGATCATGATTTTTTTTTATGTATTGTTTTCTGGGAGAAAGGGGCTAAGAGCTGAATCAGAATGA
>NC_051413.1:23267105-23267420 GCF_015228065.2 Penaeus monodon
CACTCCCAAAATTTCCCTCCTACCTTGCCACTTTAAGCGCTACATCGGTCCCCTCCCCCTTCCTTCCTCTTCCTCCTAAACCTCCTTCATTCTCATAAACCTCTTCCCTCCTTTTCTTCCATCCCCTCACTCATCCCCTTACTCCAAGTCCCCTCCGTTTCCCCTCTGCTTTCCTTTCCCCATCTCCCTTCTCTCTTTAACCCCGTTTCTCTCCCTTTCTCCCTCTCCCCTTTCTTTATCCCCATTCTTTTCCCCTTCCCTCCCCGCTTTCCTTAATAACGGCACCCCATCAGCTAATCGTGTTAATAATAAATG
>NC_051413.1:23267874-23268286 GCF_015228065.2 Penaeus monodon
CCAAAATGAATTGGCTTCAGGTCAGCAATTACATGGAATATCTTCTCAATTGTAAAATGTACGCTTAGCGTCCGAACGGAAGGATGGACGAAACTAGCAAATCTATAATAAAATTATGACGATAATATCATCAAATAGCTGCAACATCATCAATAAGAAGAATAGTTGCAATAATGATAAAAGTAGTAATAATGTAAATCAAAATAAAAGCAAATCAATAGTTCAACAAGAAAGGTAAGTTTATTCCTAACACTTAAATTGTTCCTTTACCTTTTTTCAGTAACTGTAAGATCAACAGCAATGAAAAAATATTAATATAGACAAACCAAGCCAAGAATTTACAAAACTAAAGTAAACTAAAGCGGAAGTCAGTCAAAAAAGAGATAGCATCATGTTTTCTACACGTAATCAT
>NC_051413.1:23268607-23268811 GCF_015228065.2 Penaeus monodon
TTGCTATCTGAAATTATTCACCTTCACCGTTGCTACATTTGGTACAAGGTTTTCAGGTGATCTAGATATTCCCCGTTTTGTGAAAAGATTTGTAGGGCATTTCTCGAGCTGCGATTCAGGAATTCCACTACATCATGTTTTCTTTTTCATATTCATATTCAGTTATATGTTACAAGGACTTGCCATTAAGTGCAAACTAACCCA
>NC_051413.1:23268855-23268951 GCF_015228065.2 Penaeus monodon
AGGAGAAGTTGATGGATAAGATGAGTCTCTATCTGCAGACTAAACCGCAGTATATATTGCCTTCTTTATGTTTCATAAAAAGGCTCAGGCAAAGAC
>NC_051413.1:23269015-23269603 GCF_015228065.2 Penaeus monodon
AGGGAACTGATAGAAAATATAAAAACACAATCTCTTTGACTCATTCTTTTCGATTAACCTACGTAATTGAGTGTAAAGATGTCAGACCTTTGCTTTCCTTTGCTTTGTCCATAAGACGTTGCAGTAGATACAAAAGGCTATTTTAAGACTATTATAGTAGTAAATGTATGTATATCTGAAGACGTGTACTTTACCTAATCAAAGACTTACGTTGGTTTGTCTTCTACGATATTACAGTCTTAGTTTATATCTCCCTTGAAGAGAGTACTTTCTTGACCCAAAAATTAACTCAACTTGTAACGTGTTTAGAGAGGGTGGAGTTAGACCTAAAGCCAATTAAAGAACACAACTTGCAGGTACGTGTAACGAGGAAAGTGTACCTTGTACCTTTGGGTAGTTTTCCTTCTGGTAATATCAATACCTTACATAATGAGTGAGGACAAGGGAGATGCATATTACTGTCTTCTGTTCAAACTAATGTCTCTTTTCCCTTTGTCTCTCTGTCTCTTTCTTGGTATTGATGCGACACATACGTTTGGATAATAGTAAGGCCTGTCTCTCACTTCTTTTGTTTTTCCCTTGAAGGAT
>NC_051413.1:23269740-23270467 GCF_015228065.2 Penaeus monodon
GCTTTGCTCCCTCCTTCTCTCACTATCTGTGTATTTTTAAAAAATATTTATAACGAGTAATTTATTCTCTCCAGATATGGTCATGCAATAATGAGCGGAAAAGTGTAAAAGAGTGCAAGTTGTTGAACACACGTAATCTCAATAAATTTTATTATACCTGTGATCCAAAAACATGCATAAGATTCATACTGAAAACGGAAATTCATTACGTACTTTAATAAAATAATAAATATACATCCATGATTGCGTCTATAGTTGATATTAGGAAAATGACATAGAGGTCCACAAAGGAAACAGATAGAATGTGTGCTATCAATAGAAAACCAATTGCTAGATTGCACGATGCCGTTTGCACACCCAAAGAAAGGTAAGTCATCGAATCTGGGAAATTGTCAAGAAAGATGAGGAAGACGAGGCTGAAGTGTAATGGAAGGATCAATACTTTATATTCATATCCATCATTTTTTCTTTCAAAGTCCTTTGATTACATCTAGAAGTATTTCTCTATTTCTTTCTCACTATCTAATGATACCGTAAATACAGAGCACTTTAGTTTTTTGTTTCAATGAACTTCAAAAATCCAACTTTTTTTATTGTATTTTTTTCGAATCTTACTTTGGTCTTCTTGTAAAAATGCACAAAGAACTACGTCGTTTTTTAGCTTTCGTCCTTTTTTACACGATTTTGCAAATCGAAAAAGGGTATTTTAAAAATTAAAACGATTCAT
>NC_051413.1:23270496-23270692 GCF_015228065.2 Penaeus monodon
CCGACGAAATTATCTTAGGAGTTCATTAATGTTCTATTTTTTTTCTTTAACCCATAGTTCATAATCCTCTGGGACGAGGGAACATCTGCGCAGAAACGTGAAAAAACTTTTGTTAAGGGGCCATTTCCCCCTATATCGTTATCTTCATTAATTTGGTCTTAACTGATGCAGAAAGCTGAAATGCATCAAATTTCCC
>NC_051413.1:23270720-23271047 GCF_015228065.2 Penaeus monodon
GTCTATGAATATTTATCGATTTGACACCCCTTAACCTATCCCCTACCCCTGGATTGTTCCTTTAATATTACATAAGCAGAATTAGTTGCATTCTGAATCTCCGTTCTCAACATGGATAATACAAATTATGATTATGATATACAAATTAATGCATATTGAAATAATTTTATTGATTCTATTGCATATAGAAATAATTTTATTGATTTTATTGCATATAGAGATAATTTTATTGATTTTATTGCATATAGAAATAATTTTATTGATTTTATTACATATAGAGATAATTAAAGAAAAAATCCTGTTACATCAATACCAAGGAAGGAAGAC
>NC_051413.1:23271172-23271607 GCF_015228065.2 Penaeus monodon
AAAAGACAGAGACAAGCGGAACAGTGGGTGGAACGAAGACCAGAGTGCCATAACCCTCCCCGGTTCCCTACCCATTATAGAAGGTATTAACGTCACCAAAACTAAACTGCACGAAGGTAAAAGTTCGACATTAAGCGACCTTTTGCCCTGGAAAGTCGTTATCTTTGAGCGGCTGTACTTCTTCCCAGTCTTAACAAGGTACAAGTTCAGTAATTCTAGTAATTCCTGGTGAAAGAAATGACTCTCTTCAAAGGAGATTTAATCCAGTCCCTTAAAGACGTGATGCGTGAGCCACGCTATAAGTCCTTCGTTAGCCAAAGTACATAGCCCCAGAAATACATACATTTCATACAGTGGCAGTCTTAAAATAGCGTTTAAATCTACTGAAATCTTTTACGCAAGGAAGGAAATTTGCGAAGTTCGATGTGACGAATG
>NC_051413.1:23271720-23272014 GCF_015228065.2 Penaeus monodon
CGGTATATGCACGTTTCCCTAGAGACAATTTCAATATGAAACTGTTTTTTCCGTCTGAGAGATTTATAGCCTCCATTGTGAGGCAGAAAGAAATGGGTGAACACGCTTTCATAACACATTTCTTTTTTGCACTTATTTTAAGCTTGTTAGATATTATCCCGTCAAACCATCGTGCGAATACTTGTCAAACAAGTCCAAACAGTATTAGACTGGAAACCTGTTGAATGATTATCTGTGTTCAGCGCAGGACAGTTTGCAACAATATTGTTCTACCTTAAAGCTTGTACTTTTGAT
>NC_051413.1:23272540-23273016 GCF_015228065.2 Penaeus monodon
ATCAAAAGTACAAGCAAAAGTATGTATGAGAATTTGAGGCACACATATACAGGCAACTGCAACAGTAAACCCTAAAGAAAGCGAATGGCCTGTCAACTTTCCTCAAGGGCTGGGTAATGCCTTTGTCAACTTAAAAAAAGGGAATCGAAAGAGCACTAGCAGAGACAAAGCTGCCATGCATTATCTGCAGAATAACGGACAGAAATCAATCACTTTACCCTCCGATGTATTCGTGGTTAAGTCCCCGGAGATAGTGAATTACCCCGTTTTCTTTTAACCTCCGCTAATGCAGTGTTCGATCAGATCAACAGTGAATATTTGCTCAGAATGTTTCTCTTTAGCATACATGTTGCAAGGGAAATGTGATTGATTTTGCAAATGTCATACAATTCAGAATAAGTCAAGATTGATGTTATAAAGCAGCGTCACGACCGGGGAATGATTTCATGTAGTAAGTATTCACACTTTTTCACGTC
>NC_051413.1:23273194-23273521 GCF_015228065.2 Penaeus monodon
GGTGAGGAATGGAGTGAGGGAGTGGGGGGGGAAGCAAAAATAAACAAAAAAAGTATATGGAAATAAAACCTTATATCATATATAATATGTTTTGTCATACCCATTTTTTTAAAAATATTCAGATGTAATGACATAATGTCTAAATGCATAAAAGTAAGAAAATTATATTCTGGTTCTCTATGCAATATGTATATCTTTTTTACTTATTTCTACAATTCAACTATCTAATAATTTCTAAATGGAAAGGTTTATGACATGGCAACTTTTTTTTTTTTTATAAAATAGAACTGGATATAGCAACAAGCACAAACACACAGATATAAGCAT
>NC_051413.1:23273732-23273950 GCF_015228065.2 Penaeus monodon
TGTCATTAACGCTTGTGGTTATATAGTCATCACTAATATATTACCCATTATTATTTATTATTTTTCCGCATCGACTACTTCATATACTTGTGGTCCACGGCCTTTCTACACTCGCGACCTTGAAAGTTATGATACATAAGGTGCAGCAATTTTATTCCCAATCGCTTAACGCCAACTGTGCTGTGTCGTCGCGGTGGAGTATCCTTTCCAGGGAACAG
>NC_051413.1:23274208-23274605 GCF_015228065.2 Penaeus monodon
TACACACACAGCAGATATGATATTTTTATGATAACTCGGCTTTTGTTTAGCCTATATATAAACTGCTGATGAAGAATCAGGCATGGGTTTCTCTTTCAATCTATATTTCCTGCTGTTGTCAGTGAAGGTTCCATTGACAAAAGAACTTGGTGAAAAGAATATTGATTGAACAAAAAGGCTTATTGGTAAAGCATTTTTATGTGATATTGTTCCATCGCGCCTGTTCTGTGGCTGAGGACCTTATCATATACTGCGATAAAATATAAGGTGTGCTATTTAGTAATCTATTTTGGCCAGAAATGTTTCTTTGAAAAAGGAAGAGAGGAAAATGTAATTGATGGTAGGATTATAAGACTGCAGGATAAAAAGATGGGAGAGAAGATGTTCGTGGGCAGAA
>NC_051413.1:23275236-23275696 GCF_015228065.2 Penaeus monodon
CAATTCAAATTTCATCGTATATCATCCGATAATGATTGAAAAAAAAATAAATTGTTGATACAAATGCATGAATTAATTCCCCTTAGAATGCAACTTACACCAACGAAGTATATTAGATTTGTGATATGCTAGACCACACCGCATATCTCACTGATATATTCAGCCTTGCCACTCAATTTGTGGCCAAAAGAATTTTCAAAATTTGATGTGTGCATGATTGCATTTTAAATTTTAAAAGGGATATAATTAATCACATGTATTCTCTCACTCGCTGAATTTGCAGCCACATCTCCATTGCTAATTTTCTTTCGTTGCATTTAGGAGGAAGGTGTGTTAAGCCAATTAAACATGCATAGAGGTTGAGCGTTCGCATTCAGGCGTTTTCCTATTAGATTATCAACTCTACGCACTTTACACATCGCATTTGGTTATCTCTTTGAGGCCAGGTTATTGAGAACGA
>NC_051413.1:23275753-23275854 GCF_015228065.2 Penaeus monodon
GTGTTGCCCTGTTGGGCTCTTTATTGGGAGTTTTTAATGGAGGATAGACGGTATTTTTTGTTGGTGTAGTTTGTCTTTTCTGTGCTGTTTCTGTCTTTCTT
>NC_051413.1:23275964-23276829 GCF_015228065.2 Penaeus monodon
AAAAAGAATAATAATAAGAAAATCTGCGTGTATCATTAACGCCTCTTGTTGACATAACCACACAGAATAGGCAAGAAGAGTTAAATATAATAAAACAAATACTATAGCAACGAATGCATTTGGAATATCGCCCACAGGGTTCGACAGGGAGCTGATGGTTGTAAGATGTGTCAGTTAAAAGGACACGAGCATTATATTCTTTGTGATAAAAGGTCATGATTTTCACATCTAGTCGGCTACGTAGTACATGAAAAAGGAACAGTATGGCAGTTGCACGATAAAAAGTACTTAAATAAATAAAAGAACAAATGATACCTTGAGTGTAATGACTGGCGAAAAGCAAGAATACTTACCGTATAGTGTAGGAGAGAATTGTGATGTTTACATAATGAAAGTAGATAAAAAACGAAATAAATAAATTAAAAACTATACAATAATAACAAATACAGGAACATTGATATACTGCTCGAATATTCCCTTAAATATATTTTTCAATATAGATAAACTATGATTATGTATAAAGATCCAAGGCATGTAGAAAATGCTCAGGATCTGAATCGGAATGCTCCAAAGTCCATTTCTCTTTGTCACGGATTTCAGGTCGTACGCTTGTTGATGTCAGCAGAGGTACTTGTCCCAAACAAGGTCTTGCTGACAGATGGCGATGCCGGTGTGCGAAGCGAGTAAGGTCAAGGGTTAAAGGTCATGGAAACCTTAGGTCATCCGGGAAAGGTCGCAGGTCAGAGTTGCAAATAAATCTTGCAAGATACACCGTCATGCGAGACAAGGATTCATTTCCATGTAGTCGAGCCAAGTTCATGGAAAATATATACGGGGTTCGTGGCTCACATGATTAGAGAAGTGT
>NC_051413.1:23276863-23277092 GCF_015228065.2 Penaeus monodon
CCCACGTCTTAGAACCCAAGTGCGCCCTTCAACAAGACGAAAGTGGCCCTTTGACTGCCGAGAAAGTATAGGGCGATCAACATCATTAGTGAGACGAGGCAGAGCAACTAGACGAGATAGAGATGGACAAACAGATCCTAATGGCCGTTGCAACCGTGATGAAATTGGGGCGATTTATTGTTCATGTTTACATGCGTTATTTTTTGTCATCTTATTACTATTTATCGTT
>NC_051413.1:23277264-23277417 GCF_015228065.2 Penaeus monodon
TGATTATTGATTCCTAAATAAATAAATTGCACTGTAGTCATAGATATATTCTGTGTAACTTTGACAATACCTACTGCTACTGCTATATCAGTCGATTATTTGATTCCTAAAAAAGTAAATCAATCAATAATTAATCGGAAACATAAAAGGAAG
>NC_051413.1:23277573-23277837 GCF_015228065.2 Penaeus monodon
ACAGATGAAACGTGGTAGTTATCCGTCTTGGGAAGAAATATAAAAGTGATAATCTGCTTAAGCTTAATATTTAATCCGTTAATGCTGAAATGAGTTATTTTCGGCATTGTAATATAGATTACAAATTAAAATTATGCTATAAACAGGACTCTTCAAAATGGAAATACTCAGCAATCAAATAAACTAAGTATTAAGAATCTCCTAAGTGAAATAGTTCATGATAACGTAAATTTTGTGATCGAGTAATGTAAAATGCGAAGATTT
>NC_051413.1:23277867-23278374 GCF_015228065.2 Penaeus monodon
GAGTGAACTCCAAAACATAACTTGATATTCAACTGTCATTTCTTAATTTTCCAAGAGAATTTAGTAAATTATTTACAGAAGCATTATGTAATCATACAAACATTCAGGATCACAAGTTTTCTTTCAATATATAATCACGGACGCTGTTGCCATCGCGCTGTTCCTGCATATGTGATAATCTACGCTGTTGCCATCGCGTTGTCCCCGTATTTATAATCCATGCAATACGCACAATTTCCATATATATCAATATGATAGTTTACGCTGTTGCTATTGTACTGTTCCCTTATATTTAGTCTACGCTATTGCCATCGCACTCTCCCCATATAAACATGATAATCTCCGCACTATTGCCTTCCCAGTATTCGTCTATACGCGACGATCGGCTGTTGCATCCACAGTGTCTCCCTTATACGTTATCATTTGCACCGTTGCAATCGGCTAACACGAATCAGAACGGCTTGACCGCCCCACGCGACTGCACTGCGGAGGCAAAACCACTTCCGC
>NC_051413.1:23278398-23278698 GCF_015228065.2 Penaeus monodon
GTGTTTTTTCCTCCATTAACATGTTCCTCTCGAGATCAGAGGGGCATAATGGTGTCGAAATGATAGATGGGTGATAGATGGAGTGATTGATGGAGTGATAGATGGGGTGATAGATGGGGTGATTGATGGGGTGATAGATGGGGTGATAGATGGGGTGATAGATGGGGTGATAGATGGGGTGATAGATGGGGTGATAGATGGGGTGATAGATGGGGTGATAGATGGGGTGATAGATGGAGTGATAGATGGAGTGATAGATGGGGTGATAGATGGGGTGATAAATGGAGTGATAGATGGGGT
>NC_051413.1:23279195-23279269 GCF_015228065.2 Penaeus monodon
ACTGACGGCCTTAGCGCATATATTCCATACCATTAGTAATGAATAACAATCATTACTGTAACAAAAATATATAT
>NC_051413.1:23279412-23279530 GCF_015228065.2 Penaeus monodon
GATTAAAATGTGATTAAGTCTGAATAGAGAATTATGCAAAGTTATCAGATTTTTGTGAAATTACATCACAACTCATTTACTTACATAAAGTCAAAAGGAGAATCAAAAGAGCTAAAAT
>NC_051413.1:23280073-23280206 GCF_015228065.2 Penaeus monodon
TGTGTTTATATGTATAAGTATTTGATTTCATATGAGAGTAATTATTTATAGAGGATGCAATCTATTTTAAATGGATCATCTGAATAAACACTGTGCTCTGAGCATATGCAATGAGGGAAGTAAGAAATAATGG
>NC_051413.1:23280349-23280466 GCF_015228065.2 Penaeus monodon
TTAATTATGATGCTTACTGATGAATATGATAGCTTGTGAATATGAGGATAATGATTCTTATTCATCGAAAGGTCATTAGCAGCGCATTCAAAATAAAATTATAGGGTGAGGATTATA
>NC_051413.1:23281404-23281612 GCF_015228065.2 Penaeus monodon
GAAAGGAAACGAACGGTATAAGCGTGTGACGTCACTAATCACCTCGGGATTAATTAATTACCAATCATCCTCCTAATGAGAACGAATTCACGGCATCTTAGGCATATAATTAAAAAGCTTCTACTGTATGATTAGGGGATGGCAGGCAGGTATGTAGAGGCGATCGTAAAGGGAATAATCGTATTTCAATTGAAGTCGTGATAATCGA
>NC_051413.1:23281828-23282087 GCF_015228065.2 Penaeus monodon
ATTCGTCATTTCACCTTGAAGGTAAGAGCACACACATTTCTCTTTTACAGCAGCTCCTATAGCAGGTAGCAGGCACGGGGGGGGGACCCTCTGAGAGTGCCACTGCCCTGTTGTTTGTATAATCCTGCTTAATAATCAAGGGTACATCATGGATAACGAGATTAAGGTATTACATCGACTTTCGGAAATTAGTTCTTATCGAAATGACGGATTATGGTACTTGTAGTAAAGACTCTTGTAGATTTGATGGATACCTATT
>NC_051413.1:23282831-23282933 GCF_015228065.2 Penaeus monodon
AAAATCTCGAGGATTATGCTACATGGTGGCAGCAAAAGCGTACAAACACAGAAATGTTGTCACCTTTACTGTTATTATGCTATCAAAAGCAACCAAAATTAA
>NC_051413.1:23282963-23284253 GCF_015228065.2 Penaeus monodon
ATAACGGTTATTAGTTAAATTAATCTCCTGAATTCGGGATTGCTTTAGAGAGATATTTAATATGGAAGTAGCATAAGTTGGATTAACTCTGCACAAGTCCCTGGAAGCTGATTAGGCCATTCCCACACAACGACACGCAAGATGGAAATCTGCAGGGGATTACGAACAACCAAATGATTCAGGGTTTGTTCATAAGCTTAAAAGAAACCCCAATAATGCATTAGGTCTTAAGTGATTTTAATCTATTCTAGTATCTATTCATAGATTATCACGCTTTCGATCCCGATAGGTATTATCTGAAAGAAGAATTTCATCGAGTTTTTTTTTGGGGGGTGAAATAAATACCCTGAAATATCAAGCAAAGTGAACTTAAAATAAAAACATTCATTATATTTTACTAGAATGAGGGGAGTATTATAAACCTGTGAAAGTCGATACCAAATTACCAATTGTACTTTAAATAACTCAAACTTGAGCAAACGAGGGGTACAGGCTTTAGTAAACAATACTGACACTACTACTACAATATCTAGTGACATATCGAACACAGCTGTTATAGCAGTTAGGGTCCTACATTACTAGGATTAATATAACGTTTAGAATATTAGGCTGCCTGGCGCAAGAGGTTGACTTAGCAAGTGGGATTGTATGGCGAGTAGAATATTGTGGTTCAGTAATAACCACTCACCAAGTAAAGACAAAATAACTGATTTGTACGAGATTTCATTCTCAACAGTTCATGTGCTGGGTGGCTCATTTAAAGCATTGTGTGATAGTTAAACACGGAGCAAAGTGTATGGATGTGACTGGATTTAGAAATGTATCGTCTAAAGAGGAATTAGGAAGTGCTATCATTCAGCTAACTATTAGAGGTGATTCTAGACTGTAAAGGAAAACAAAAATCCTTTTACTTTGAGATGACGCAGCTACAGTTTCGAGAGGTTGTGTTATTTATGTTTTTTTTCCAGTTTTGCCAGGGATATGAAGGACAAGAAATACAATATCAGAATCACTACAGTGACATGAATACGAGTTTCATTGAGATATAATAATTTCTTGCAATGGTTAAACATTTGTCAAGTCACTATGACGGTAGTCTTGTGATACCGAAATATATAACAGACATATAGCAAATCAATTTGCAAGATATTATATCCAGTGAAATATGTTGACAAAACTTCAAGAACTTCAAATCCTGGTAAAAGTATCTAGTTCAGATCTTAAGGACCAGTGTTTTTTTTTCTCAGTGTAAGACTGAACACGATGAAGGGCGAGACGTTTGAATCTCAT
>NC_051413.1:23284301-23284470 GCF_015228065.2 Penaeus monodon
AATAATGACGGCATAAAATTTATCAAAATGTATTCAGGGATGTTGTAAAGCATCCTTAGCTGGGGGAGTGTGATCAAGGTAACCTGGAAATTTAATCGTGTCCGAATCATTTACTTAATTAATCTTAAAAGGCAAAAGGATATCCCTGAAATGTTTCAACACACACACA
>NC_051413.1:23284566-23284630 GCF_015228065.2 Penaeus monodon
CAAGTATATCAACAGCAGTGACCAACAATAACAAGGCTGACAACGATACCAACAATAACTTACA
>NC_051413.1:23284716-23285105 GCF_015228065.2 Penaeus monodon
CCAAAGACCTTTATCAGATGTGTTCATCAGATCAATATCAGAAAAGTTGCAACATTAGGTGTTATGTTTCGAACAATGAGTAATAACTGCTGAATGGTGTGGTTACATATATAACTGAGTTTTGTCTTCTGTGAAAAAAGAGACCACTCCCACAGAAGGATACATAAATGGAGGGAGAATGAAGAGACCGGAAATATAGTTCGTACCACATATATTATCTCGACGTAGAAAGGGAAAAGAATATTTCAAGGTTTGGTAATTTCAGCTTTCAGAAAATGTCAGTCAAACATATTAAATAAAGTTTCAGTCACTGGTTCTTTATAATTTCAGAACTGTATTGTGATTATATGTCGGGAGTATTAATTCAAGAAAAAAATAGAATAAGAATA
>NC_051413.1:23286873-23287853 GCF_015228065.2 Penaeus monodon
AAGGACAAGGAAAATAATCATGTTATCGTGAGGGCATTATAGGTAGAAGAGACCCTGGTGAGAAACAAAAACACATGGTGACTGGAATAAAAAAATTTTGGAAATTGTATCATAAATATATGGAGTGAATTATTTGGATATGGAATAACATTTGAAAACTACTTATATATGCCATGTGTTGGAAGCAGTTTTGAGAAATAAGGGACAGAAATTTATATAAAAATATGTACAAAAGAAAAGCATCGTATCACGTGTATTACATTAGAATTAAAATTATTGCAAAAAGGTTTTGTAACAATAAATGTATGGTCAGAACAAGGGTTTTTATATATGTACGGATAGCAATATTGAAGAAAAACACTTGCTATTAAAAAAAAAAAAAACGGATAGCAATATTGAAGAAAAACACTTGCTATTGATTTCAGGATGGTATAAAATCATGCAAGATTTAAATTAGTATTCCTTACACGTGTCCAGTGGTGGTCTGCGATGAGTAAATGTTTTGCTTAATTACATTAATTGATTAAATGTTATACGAAGTGGAGATTTAATAGTGGAAGAGATATATGTAATAATATGAATGTTTATGAGAAATACATGTATATTTGATTTTGACTGCTAA
This sequence comes from Penaeus monodon, assembly GCF_015228065.2. Lineage (NCBI taxonomy): Eukaryota > Metazoa > Arthropoda > Malacostraca > Decapoda > Penaeidae > Penaeus > Penaeus monodon. The sequence continues at coordinate 23,287,496 of NC_051413.1, forward strand.
ATATTAATATGAAATGATCAAAGAGAGAAATACACCACGATGGTCAAAGAAATAAAAATGCTTTAGGAAAGTTTTGTGCAAGTATAATTAAACGTTATTATACATTACTTACAACTGCAAATGCATAAGTTGTTATTTCAAGTAAACTTGCAAGTTGAAATCTTTCAATAAAGGTGAAATAATCGTCGTGGACTTTCATAACACATCCTCGGAGTGACTCGTGATACAATAATGATGATGAGAGGTAGGATTAGGAGGAAGAGGGCGAAAGGGAAAAGAAAAAAAAATCATATACAATATTTAATGCATAAAAAAGATAAAAAAACAAGCAACATTTTACTTAACTACAATCTCCACC
>NC_051413.1:23288094-23288938 GCF_015228065.2 Penaeus monodon
TATTGGCATTTCTTTTCATTTAAATTTTATCTTGGGAGTTTGGGAGTTTCAGTACCCAGCTATGAACAGGTTTAATTGCAGTGCGCAAGAAGTCAACTTAGCAAGGCTCAGGTTCGCCCAGACTAATTTATAACTTAATTACAGTAAAGATGGGAAGACTGTTAAGAATCGTTGGGATATGGAAGAGGACTGCAAGAGAGAGTTTGTATTTGAACTCAAGGAACAACAAACAAATAATAACGAAAATTACAAGTGAATTCCAGGAACGACAAACAAAGTAAACAAAATAAATATAGAAATAAAGATTATAACAAAAAAGGATAACAAAACAAAAATAAAGAAAAGAAATAGAAATAACAAAAAATGAAAGGTAATAAAATTACAATCAAAATAAGAAAAGTAATAAACAAAATAAAACAAAACAAAAGTAACAAACGAAGCAAAAATAACAGAGGAACTAAAAAAAAAGGAAACGAAATAACAAGAAAAATAGGAAGCAAATAACAAAATTAAAAGGAAAGATCAATCTTACAGTTCAGTCAAGGAAAAAGAAGTAAACAATAAAAAAACAAGCTCATGCATGGACAGATAGATGCATAAATACACAGAAAAGGGAAAGTATACATATTTAAAAAAAATCAAGCAAAACAAATAAATAGATAGATAAAATGGAGTTCAAACTTGAATGAAAATATGATTTTACATTCTAAAGTAACACGGTATATCATGGCTAGATATCTCGCTTATGCAAAGTATCTGTTTTATGTAAAAAATGTATTTTATGTAAAGAAAAAGAAAAGAAGAAATGCTTTGAGGATAAAGGAGTGTATTGTATTTTAACTCC
>NC_051413.1:23289277-23289990 GCF_015228065.2 Penaeus monodon
CGTCTAACACCTACTCATAAGAATACAGACAAAGGAAAGTCATCAAACATCATTCCTTTTTTGTGAATGAGACCCAGTAGTGCAAAAATAAGAGTACTATGAAAATGTGTTAAAAGAACCATTGCATTATTGGAGGCTAGGTCTGTCAAATTACGGTACAAATTGTACGTAGATATAAATTACCTTGGGTGTTGTTAAGTGACTCACAAAATGACGAAAACAAAGTATATTTACATGCGGAAAAAGAGAGAGATCACGTCATTTGTTAAATGTACAAGGCAATTTACAAGGTAGTAATAGTGTTAAAATATATGCACGGGTGTATAAAAAATGAGATATTCGAATATGGGAAGATTTGAAACATGGTAACGTACTAGGGATTAGAATATCAACATCCCCGACAAAGACTTAATGAAGAAATATTAGAAAATAATAGGGAATTATTGTAGAAAAACAAACAAACATAAAGGAGAAAACGGCTGTAGGTGTAAGTGATGAAAACTAGAAAAGTAGAACCGGATAGTAATTAATCATATGCAGCATGTGTATAATCCACGTGATTTACATACATTTTTGTTTATAAATCAAAGAATGAAAGATATTTCAAACTTCCAGGTCACTGCACAGGGCATTTCGAGAGAAAGATTAGAAAGGTTCAATGACTCCGCATGCAACGTGGAAAATTGTTGTTTTTTGTGGTGGGAGAGCGTGGG
>NC_051413.1:23290188-23290681 GCF_015228065.2 Penaeus monodon
CGTGCTCATTTGATGGCCTCATCCTGGTCAGCCCGGTTTTGAATAAAAGTGTACCGCCTTTGTTGGAATATAATGGACAAGAAGGAGAAATGGAAAGGAGAGTTATCCTGGGGTACAATCATGATTAGAAAGAAAATGAAGGTTTTGGCTGAATGCGAAGGGTTAAGGTGGTGGTTTCGTAGTTTTTCTTTGTCGGGTTCATTGGTTTACCAACTCCGATTCGTCAACCCGAAGCGGTTCGACTCCTCACTTTAATTGAAGTCGGAGGCAGTCCTCGTATAGTCGGTCACTTGGCTCCGGTCTTCTCTGCACGAAACTTCAAGCAAGATTTATTTGTTAAATGAATATATTTACGCGTGAAAATGAAATGTAAAACCATTGAAAGGTTATTCTGAATTGTATAAGAATGCTAGATTTTTGTTTGTTAAAGAAAAGTGTAATGACAGAAAGTGAATATGAAGTGACGTGTTGAATGAAAACTCACAAATTGCTG
>NC_051413.1:23290825-23291611 GCF_015228065.2 Penaeus monodon
AACAGATTTGATGTGAGGTGCGATACCATACCTGTGCATGCTGTGCCATTTGTTGTATATATATGAAAGTGTTTACCTTTTATTCCTCGAGCAAATTCAATCTCCCCGCAGAATACAAAATAACGAACCGTCCAGAAAATTTATACCAAATTAAGTAAACTCCTGACATCTTGAATATCCCTCATTCTAACTGAAATCTCCACGATTTCAGCTAAAGTGGGGTAGATGGTGACCATCTACTCAGGATATCGGCACCTATATTATCTTTCCCCTTGTTCTATTGGATAAAAAGACTACAGGCTTGCAGTGACAAACACCTGCGCATTATTCTACCGTTGTCGTTTCTCGTGTTCCTTAGATAAGTCAGGGCTTCCTGATAGGTATGCAAAATGAACTCGACCATATAGGTAACAATTAAACTTATCAGTTCTCCAAATTATACTGAGGCATTCTCAGTTACAGAATATCTTGCCTCTATTTTGCAGTGTCCTACAGGCATAGGCAATAGGCATTAAGGTGTCATCAACTTCCTGCAATAATACAGCGCCTAATCCGAAGGATCTGTTCTTAGATAGAAAGTTTTGGAGTAATCCGGCAAAGGCAAGCTTTTCTTTGAGGAGGCTTATCCGTCTAATTTGACCATCAGTCCATTCTAATTTGTTACTCCTGAACTGTAACAAATAAATCATTTACTGGGGCCAGGATATCTGCAAGATTGGAAATGAATATCCTAAAAAGGACACCATTCCAATAAGAGATCTTAATTGTTTCCTATATTGAAGAAGA
>NC_051413.1:23291888-23292153 GCF_015228065.2 Penaeus monodon
TATGCGTAAGATTTACATTTACCCGCGCTTTGTGGTATTGATGATGCTAATTGAACAGATTTTCATATCTAGATTTGAGATCAGGGACATACTGATATGCAGAATTTATATCGTCCATTTCGGCCATAAATCACGAAGCACTGAAATGGGGTCACGAACATTATCTCCATATAATAATTCAAAAGAAGAGAATGTTAGTTAACTATTTGGAATTTCCCTATTAGCACTAAGGACAGAGGGGATATATCTATCCCAGTCTTTTGGC
>NC_051413.1:23292437-23292814 GCF_015228065.2 Penaeus monodon
ATGTTTACGAGTTCAGCCGCAATGTAAACACTAGTCACGTCAATTTCACTTTTCTTAAAAACAAAGATCTAAAAACATTCTCATAGCAATCAAAAAACAACTCAACTCATATATTTTATTTAAATGCGTAAATATATTTATTTAACAAATAAAACGTACTTGAAGTTGTTTGACGCGAAGACCGGAGCCAAATGGCCGACCATACGGGGGTTGCCTCCGACTTCAATTACAGTGAGGAGTCGAACCGCTTCGAGTTGACGAGTCGGAGTTGCTAAACCAATGAACCCGACAAAGACAACAAACTACGAAGCGACCACCTTAACCCTTAACAGTAACGAAACAGCTGATTACTGACCTGAATTAATGTTTTTGTATTT
>NC_051413.1:23293093-23293168 GCF_015228065.2 Penaeus monodon
GATTAGAATTATGGAAACTATATGGGTTAATTTTAATGTTATTATTATTTGTTATAATCAGTTTGTTATCAGTAT
>NC_051413.1:23293751-23293855 GCF_015228065.2 Penaeus monodon
GTTTCTCGGTGTTGTGTGTCAGCTGCAGATTTTCGCGATTAGATAATCATAAATCTTTTGCACAAGTGTATCACCCTATTTTTCTTTTCCGTATTTATATGGCT
>NC_051413.1:23293972-23294189 GCF_015228065.2 Penaeus monodon
TCAGGTAATGTTTAGAATAACATGGAATGGGCTTTTACAGAGTAACTGAACACTTTTTTAATTGTACCACATCAATAATGTATAATCAGTACCCTTTCAGTGTAAAAACAAAGAGTGAATATGAAAAAGAATCGCAATCAAAGGCTTTGCACTTAACTATAACTATTTTGTTGCCGTTTTGAGCTGCAGATATATTTTTTTAAATCGGTAAATGTCC
>NC_051413.1:23294213-23294705 GCF_015228065.2 Penaeus monodon
AACTCGCAAAAAAGGGAAAAAATAAAGGTTCTCAACTCGAATGATTTTTCCCTCTTGTTTAATCTGCAAATTACACAGTACAAACACCCTCCGGCTTTATGTTTGCTCGTCGCCCTGACAACACTCCCACATCAAACCAGTGTTATTGTTTGTAGGATTTCGTGTGCTAACGAAGAAAAGTCGAACCATCCTGAAAATAATGTAGACTGCTCACATCCATGTTAGTTTGGTAGATTATTTTTGCCCTTAAGCGAGAACAGAAATTTAAAATTTTTCTTAAACGAGGCTATCTAAAAATGGAAACAAAACAGAAAACAAATCTAACTATGAAACAACGTATTTGGAAAGTCGAACAGTGGTCTTTAGTTCACATGTCTAGTTCTTTGTCCTGTACAGGAATCGAGGGATCCTTCTTGCACTAAGCCAAAAATATCGAAAATACATAAATACAATAATAGTACGGACAAGCATTATCGTGAAACACATATGTGA
>NC_051413.1:23294993-23295924 GCF_015228065.2 Penaeus monodon
GTAAGTTAAATGATACACTATGCATCCCTTGAATGCATGACATTAATCTACAATACAGCAGAACATGAAAAAGCTTCATTAAATGCTTATTCAATTAAAGGACGTGCCACAGAAGTTTTAACTGTAGAGGAGTTGCCAAGGTAGACCCCATAATATAAATGACAACAACAAACAAACACAATCAGCGTATATAAGACACGTAAATAATGGTTTATAACGCAATATTCCATCTAACAACTTCTTTCCACGTCCTGCAGGCAAAATACATTCACTGACTTCCAAACGACCAGCTAAATGGCTTGTAACATGGACTACATTCGGATCAAGCAACAAATTCCCCGAACATGAAATGTGTTCTTGAGTGCGTGGTCAATATGGCCCTTTCCAGCTAATAGCACCGTCGACTCACTTCAAGAGGAATGACAATCACATCATTCGCAATACACATCGTTAACAGGGAGTAGGGAGGGGTAGGAATTAACTAGGCCCGTATTCAACAGCATATTTAAGCGGACTTGAGCTCTAAGTGGTCTTTGTGGTATGGGAAGTCTTTTGAGGAAAGAGGATCATGTTGCTGAATCTGTGTATTTCCGAGTAAGAGATATACATCGTGCGGGTAAGAGATACTCTGATAAAGATAATTGGAGTTTAATTAAACGTTCGGGTATACCAAGATTATGCATCCATAAGTCAGGTACATCTTGACGTAAAAACCGGGAAGCTTGGAGGCACTTGTAATGTAAATTGTCTGTATCAGGTAGCTTATCCCCGTGCAATATATACGAGTACGTTCAACAGGTAAGATGTGAGGGGAGGTTTATTTTGCGTTGGAGTTTGTATCTTACTGCATGGTGTGTTTGTTTCTTTATACCTTATCTCTGTACGTTTCATCCCTTGAAATGTAAGTCGATTTTTGCTACAACTGCGGGGG
>NC_051413.1:23296051-23296173 GCF_015228065.2 Penaeus monodon
TGGAAAAAACTATGTATATATAATAACCTTTACTTTTATAAGTGATGCTGAAAGTTTAGCATAAGTATAAGGCTATTTACTTTCGGCGATAAGCACCGTGGACAAACAAAGGAACGTGTGTC
>NC_051413.1:23296589-23296772 GCF_015228065.2 Penaeus monodon
GGTCGTCTCTTGCTACAGCCTTTAAAGAGGAAAATTATCCCGTGTAGGACCATGCACCTGTAGAGAACACCTACAGTGCTAATGAGAGACGTTTTTTTCGACAGTGAAAAAAATAGAATTTAGAGATTTTATGTCGAGTTCAGAAGAGCATACATGGTGTGTTATCCAGGCAAAAAAACAAAA
>NC_051413.1:23297141-23297356 GCF_015228065.2 Penaeus monodon
CATGACAGTAGTAATATAATATGATAATAATATATATATGTAATAAGATGTCAGTCATGACAACATCAAGAACAATGACAGTGATGATAGCGATCATTATTATACTAGGACGAAGAAGAAGCAAAAAGTAAAATTTTCTCCGATTCCACGTGATCGACCTTTGCAATCCCCTCCCCCTCCCCCCACCCATCCACGCCCATGATCCTGAAGATGTA
>NC_051413.1:23297407-23297472 GCF_015228065.2 Penaeus monodon
ATCTATAATGAAGCCCTCCCCCCCCTCCCCCCACCAACCCATAACCACCTTGTCCAGAACGCAAC
>NC_051413.1:23297641-23298146 GCF_015228065.2 Penaeus monodon
TACAGTTCGCACACATCATCAGTCTTGGAATATGAATACCATCGCGTAGAAATTGGTACCGACATCGAGTCACTCCTTTTCCGGCACTTTTTTCGATACTGTCTGTTGTGTGTGTCTTCCCCGAGATTGTACTTTGGGATTCCGTACTCCCGACTCTCCTCCCGCTCCCCCACTCCCCCTCGCACCCCCCCCCCTACTCCGACTTCCCCAACCCTCCTCCCATTCCCCCTTCTTCCCCTCCCTTGACTCTATTCTCACTCCCCCACTCCCCGTTTCTCCTCCCCCCCCCACTCCTCCTACTCCCCGACTCTCCTCCTACTCCCCCCTATCCCCATTCCCCTGAATCCCCCCTCCCCCCCTCCATATTTCATCTTCCCTCGTCGTTTCTTGCCAGATGTTCCAAGAATTCGTTTCCTTCCCGACGAATGTTACCGTTTTTACTGAAATATGATCGTGTGATGATGCTTATAATGCTATGCCCAGCTCAAGAAAGATATTTCTTTGG
>NC_051413.1:23298433-23298673 GCF_015228065.2 Penaeus monodon
TTCAGCTCACCAACATGACATGAATAATAAGAATAAAAAAGAAATCTCACGGGATATGTAACGTATCAGTACTATTCAGCCTGGAAGAAAAATATCTATTTCTTCCCCTTATTGCAATACATATGTACCGACGCCATTACATATAAAATGGCCTCTGGAGATGAGCCTTTAGACACAACGGTTGAATGCAAAGATTGCTCTTGTATAGACGAGACTTTTGAGAACCGTAGCTGGAATGGG
>NC_051413.1:23299185-23299651 GCF_015228065.2 Penaeus monodon
GCACAATCCCCCAAAGCAGTAAATATCAACATAAATGTATAATGTTTGGTCCTGCATAGTCTTTGATACTATGTTTATAAAATTTTACAAAAAAAACTCGATGAAAAGTAATTTGAGCTTCGACAGAATTGAACCTTCCATGCTAAAAATAACCAAACAGCTTCTAGGAAGGGTTCAGAAGGTTGAGAATACGTAACAAAACAAATGTAATAACAGTCTTATGGGTAGGAACTCCGAGAAAGCCAAGCGATATTCGGCTCTATGACCGGGTGTGATAAGGGTGGCGATCAGTGCTTGAAATCTTATTTGCATTTACGTGCCTGAAATCTTACTGAAAATTCGTACTAAAGTCTTACTACATTCACCACCTTTCCAGAATTTGCTCTTGTGCTGATTAAATGTAATATACATAAGGCTCGGGGATTTGTGGACATTGCTGTTTGTTATTGTAATGTGATTTAGGTCT
>NC_051413.1:23301487-23302033 GCF_015228065.2 Penaeus monodon
CCTCCGAAGCAGGAAATTCGTTCCCATGATAAAAATGCACAGGCTTGTATGTGCGTTCGTATCCCCTCCACAAGAATATTCACTTAAGCTTGGAAAGGAGAAAACGACTAGAAATTTTACCTGTTTTACAATAAAGTCCGAAGCATATTTTGGTTCTACAATATTGTGAGGTTTTCTTGGCCTGTCTTGCATACATCTGGAGATATAAGCTTGCACCTGGGAAAAGACTGAATTTCACATGCAGGATTTATGCATTCTGTATAGAAGGGAGAAAAATCCTGGGTGTAAAAGTTTTTGCTTGATATTGTCAGTACTGATGTATTTGGCTTCGCGCTCCTTGTAAATCAGAAATCTTTATGGGATTTCAGCTCGTAAATTCTCCCGTCCTGTGAGTATGTGTGTTCCATTAAGTATTTTCTGGTGTTTATTGGTGAGATTTACTCCATGTTGGGAGCTGGTATTCTTCAATGGTTTTGTTAATTATTGACCGTTATCTTTCTTTCGCGTCTGTCTATCATATTACGTAACATACCATTTATACATTGA
>NC_051413.1:23304065-23304147 GCF_015228065.2 Penaeus monodon
TAGGTTATGGTCGAGCTGGTTTAGTACTGTTCTCCTGGTTCATATTTAGAGTGGGAGAGGTTCGAATCCTTGTGAAGGAGGG
>NC_051413.1:23304173-23304684 GCF_015228065.2 Penaeus monodon
ATAATGATAATGGCGATGATGAAGAAAATAACAACGAAAAATATTAATTTGCACAGTGATGATGATATTAACAAAAATTAACGTAAGACTCTTTTAGTGATAATTATAAACATGTTAAGGAAAAGAAGTATATTTCAAGCATGTAACATAAGCAGAGGATAAAATAGCAGTTTTAATTGTACCACAATAAGATGAATACCCTTTTCCTGGTTTATTTAATTTCGAGACTTGATTTCTCTAATTCTAGAGTTCCAAAAATGACTTCAATACATGATAATATGGTCAGAAAAGGCTTTGATTAGCTTGCAACATTTTTTTATAATAAGAAAAAGGCTTGTCGAACAAATAATATAGATTTTTTTTCATATTTTTTGTCTTTAGCCGGTGAACTGTGGAAAATTCACATTACCTTTGCTGTCTATCTGTCAAAGCATAAACGGTGTGTTATTAGCTATGAATATACGTAATCACACACACAGATACGAATTGCTGAATGAAAGAGTAATTCAAT
>NC_051413.1:23305291-23305435 GCF_015228065.2 Penaeus monodon
TTTATGGTAAATGATGCGTGAAGAAATGTAATCAAAAATAATCCAGTTGGGGAAGCATATATACTGCATTCATCTTAATGGGTTAGTATCAATGGCGTTTTGAAAATCTTTTACCTAAGTTAGCTGCAAAGTGTTTAACATGAA
>NC_051413.1:23305511-23305719 GCF_015228065.2 Penaeus monodon
GTCTTGCTTACATATTGACGTGTGTTCTTCAGTTTTCCTGTTTTTTGAAGTTGTACGATGGGGGAAGCCAGGTAGGATTTTATTTTGTCATTTAAGGGAGTAATTCAAGGATGATGTAATTGGTTCTGTTCTGTATAACGGAAATTGCAGGTCTCATTGAAGTTAATAACGCAAGGATTGTCACAAATGCAGTGTATCTAATTGCTTT
>NC_051413.1:23305956-23306105 GCF_015228065.2 Penaeus monodon
TCTTAGCTACGCTCTGTCCTTTTTAATGAGGAAGTATTATGAAGCCGCCACAGTATGTACTAAAATGCTTGTGCAGAACGCCGTCATCTTGCACGTGTCTTGGAAATTTATTTTGGCTTATTTAGAAGAATGATAAGGAAAAAGGAAGA
>NC_051413.1:23306624-23307039 GCF_015228065.2 Penaeus monodon
CCAACAACAACCGCAATATATATAAAACAACTTTGATATTCAATAAAAATAACTGAAACACCATCACTTATCCCTCGCTGAGCTAAGATGAGTATCAGGCATCTCCCTCCTGCCTCCTTGATTTCATTACGATGAATCCCAGACATTAAATCTCGATAAAATTGAGAAAATAAAAGATTAAATAGCCCGTAAGAGCCTTCTAAATTGCACCGGAGGGTATTATATCGAGGTCGTAAAAGAGAGGATATGAAATAGAATGGAAATGAAGACTTCCATATTTGTAGCATCAGACAATCGTGTTACTGAAGGCAGTTCTTGGCGTGTGTGGAATTTCCGGGATGTATTGATTATTAAAAAGTAAAAATCCGGTCTGATGATGTGATTATGAAAATTATAAAGCTCTAGTTTATGTTGA
>NC_051413.1:23307248-23307363 GCF_015228065.2 Penaeus monodon
GATATCTAAGTTATACCCCTCTTTATAAATGCAATACATTCCCAGGAAATTACAGCTCAAGAATAAAATATCAAATTTATGAGAGAAGATCCCTCACCCCCGTCCCCACGTGCAC
>NC_051413.1:23307406-23307675 GCF_015228065.2 Penaeus monodon
CACATACAACGAGTCAATTCCGTGTGTTTTACAAGGGCAGCCTTCGTTCTATTTCATAATTCTGAAATACTACGGAGCTTTCGTGGCCTGCCCCCGTGTATCTGAGGATATACGGTCGCGCTCCGGGAACAGGTAAATTCCAACAGGCGGATTTAAGCATTATGCGAACGAGATGGAAACATCGCTTTTGGAGATTCATAGGGGGGAGGGGGGGGAGGCCAAGAAAGGCTGACACTCATCCCCGGGATATTATGCAGAAGGTGGGGGGC
>NC_051413.1:23308124-23308277 GCF_015228065.2 Penaeus monodon
TCCAGCGGTGCGATGACACCAAGCGACACTCTGGTGACTTCCTAGTCGTAGTTGACCTCTGAATGAAAACTGTATTGCATATAAGATGGTCCGAATGCAGACGATAATGACTCAATAGATAAATTAGCTGAAGAGAAAGAGTTATACCGAATG
>NC_051413.1:23308353-23308882 GCF_015228065.2 Penaeus monodon
CAACAGCGAGGTACATTAGAAAGCCAGACATTTTATCGTAATGTTAGAAACGAACGGTATAAGTATTCTTTAGCTTGGTTCTGATCTCCCACTTACACACGTGCAAACTAGCTTTCTATGTCTTCATCACTTCCATTACCCGAGTTGTATCTGCCTCGTCCCTCGTCTAAGTCCGCTGTTTGTGGTGTTGAGTGAGACAGAGTGCAACAAACTATCGGTTTATCCCAATTTGTACAGGTTCGATTTAAACCTCCTGTTCTTTGATGTGAAACTGTTGGAAGTCGCCCGTGCTCGCCTAAGCAGTGGTTCTCTCATGGCTCGAGTTTTTTTTCTAAGGGTCTCCGGGGGTCTCAGAAATGATTTTTTTTTTTTCAACACCAGCTTTTCTTTCTCGTTACTAGTGTATCAAAAGTTATCGGTTAGTAATGTAAACCCATACAAACAGAATAACGTAAACTCACAAACATCAGCACTTCGATTTATTAATGCATGTTCACACACTTAGGGTCACTAGTCCAAGTTAAGACTT
>NC_051413.1:23308906-23309094 GCF_015228065.2 Penaeus monodon
TTGAGGAAACAGGTCCAGAGGGCAGACTGGAAACCTGGCAGGGCTTAACTGGGGTCCATCACCAAATCACCCCATTAGTAATGTCTCTCCCCATTCATTCCTCGGCTGCTTTTCCATTCGATAGCCATCTCGCCCCTCCAGATGGCTCGGCAAGGCCTGGTCTTTAACTGATGGTCTGCCTGCATGGT
>NC_051413.1:23309229-23309842 GCF_015228065.2 Penaeus monodon
TTCCAAACTACGGCACGGTGGTCCTAGATAGTTTTGTGCTTGGGTATTTAATAAGAGACATCCTGTGTAGCATTATTGTAGGACTCGGGATTATTTTCATAGTATAGTTTAGCTGAATCTGCATTTTCCTTGTGTATGCACATTCTTCTTTATCTCTGTAGCAAAGTATTGATGAAGATGTTCTAAGGTCTTTCTAGTTCCTTTCTAAATACATATCTGTTTTTTTTCTCTCTTTTATTTGTATGTCATAGGTGTTAGGACGAGTCTCTGGAGGGAGCGGGTAAAAATAGTGGCTGATTTTGCATTATGGTTATCTAGGGATACTGATGCGGTAGTGGTCACAGATCTGACTAGTAGAATATAATAATAATTGTTGTATTCACCTCTGTTTCTACATGCATTTTCCGATTGAAGTGCGATTGATTTCAAGGATATCACTAATGGAAGAAAATGGGAATCCGGACAGACCCTCAAGGTATGCTATTCTTTATCATTCTGCTTTTGTATTACGTGAGAGTATCTTAGTAGTAAGGATGGCTCAGGTACTCTGTAAATAAGATTTTTTTTGTGGGAGTTTACGAAATAACAGAACAGGGGAATGTGACTATATATG
>NC_051413.1:23310014-23310263 GCF_015228065.2 Penaeus monodon
TTCTATGTAGCCTTAGCATAAAAACAGTTAACATTTGTAAGTAATTCAGCAAATTATTTAATTTTATAAAAGAGGTCTTACAGTTGGCTCAGTGTTCTTGTGTTTCTAAAGATGGCGATTCTATAGGAATGGAGTTATGAGCACCATTGTTTCAATTTCAGTAACTGTAAGTCAATAGTTTTTATATGTAAAAAAGGCGCAATAATGCAGAATGAATTAAATTTTGGGCTACAAAATAACCGGGAACTG
>NC_051413.1:23310501-23310838 GCF_015228065.2 Penaeus monodon
GTGGAATTATGATGGCCATTATCGTGATATATACATACACTTATATACACACGTGTTTATAAAAACGAGCACAGTATATAACGTGTGTAGAAACGTTTGTGTTATAAAGCTTACAATCAGAATACATTCGAGAACAAAATATCCTTTGTCTGGAATCGTTGTAGTCTGAGGCCAAAAAATTATGTAGTTTTGCTTTCATTAAATGATTATCTTTATGGCTATGCCTTTTATTTGACTATTTTTACCCGGATTTTTGTGTTGGTGTCACTCGGAAATATCATGCACTTATGCCATGTGCATGAAGTAATTTTCCTGTAATTTTGAAATAAGAATGCTG
>NC_051413.1:23310929-23311383 GCF_015228065.2 Penaeus monodon
CGCGAATGTGAAAGAAAAGAAATAATTTTATATATAATTTTTTATATAATTTTATATATCTCTTTGCCTATGTCAACTTCATTCGGCATATTAGCTTTACTTTAATAGAAAGTTAGAAATTTACGAAAGAAATGGATACAAGAAAAAAAAATCGAAAAGATTCATTACCTAGTCCATTATTCATATTAATGCGCGAAGGGAGCATTATATATCGTGTGCCTAGGACTTTAAAAAGTTATTGCTTGCAATAAATTAACAGTAACTCCCATATCCGTATTTTTTAAAATTTTAATCATAGGAATATGGATGTTACTATTCAATATATTGCAGATAGTGAAAGGGTTATTTTCGGAAATTGTATATTTTCTGGAAATGCAAACTTTTTCAGATTGAAAACGAAATACTTAATTTAAATGTTTTTAAGGTTAACAGCAGTTGGATAATGCCCCCCCTC
>NC_051413.1:23311514-23311653 GCF_015228065.2 Penaeus monodon
TATTATAAAACAATAGTAAGGGTATTGTAGACTAAGAATAAAAATATCCCTACAGAATCTTAAAATAGATGATCATTAATTTCATAGAATGTGAAACTCCAAGATCCTCAATTTCATAAAATGTGAAACTACAAGATCC
>NC_051413.1:23311746-23312106 GCF_015228065.2 Penaeus monodon
CAAGCTCAATTTCATAAAATGTGAAACTACAAGATTCTCAATTTTGTAGTCTTAAAAATACGAGATTATCAGTGTTTGATAATAAATTCTTAAAACAAATATTTCCTTATAGATACTGAAATTTGATGAATCAAAACAAGCCTTCCTTTTCATGTAATGTAATCTGTATATTTTTTTTTCGTTCTGGCTTTCATAATCATCCTAATGGAACGTTATGTATCATATAGCAATGATATTTAATATTCTCGTTTGATTTTCAAAACATTTCAACATTCGTAAGAAAAACGTTTAAGCAAGAGAAAAACGACATCAAATGAAGTTTCATGTATGTTTTGTTTCCTTTCATATCACAAGTACAAA
>NC_051413.1:23312490-23312793 GCF_015228065.2 Penaeus monodon
CAAGTTAAATAAAAACCCAGCTTGAATTAATACCATATCGCTAACCAAACATTTGCATCTATGTTACCTAATTACACTCAGTCCATTAACCACAACCTAAGGAGACGCGATAACCCACACCTGTAAATCAGAATTGAACCTCTCCTGTTGCATAATTCACTCGGATTACCGTTCTCCCTCCATGCGGCTTGTTTTGTTAGAGTTAAGGGATGAGGCAACTTTATTTTCCTTGTGGTTACTTTTCCTCGTCTGTATTAGTTAGTAACTTTGATGGCTCTTGTTGTCCCTAAATTTGTTTCTGGT
>NC_051413.1:23313000-23313577 GCF_015228065.2 Penaeus monodon
GTTAGAGCGAGAAAGAAGTAATGGGATTTAAAAATCTGTGTTGATGGTAACTTTTACAAGGAATGTGATCAACGAAGTATGTTTTATTGACATTAAAGTTTTATGGTATTTTTATGATTACTTTTTGAAACTCGTGATACAAATTACAAAGGTCATTGAAACAGTGATAAACATTATACTTCTAATTTTGATCTAGTAAGTGACGGCCTCACAACTAGCTATTATTTTAGTTATACAGTGACATTTTTTAAACCGATATAGTAAATTTTTCTACAAATGAAAATCCAATAAAAGATACAAATATTTCTACATCTGACCGTTCAATTCTTTACCACCTAACAATAGCAACCATACAGAATCTACTTATCATAATAATAACGAGGTCAAATATCAAGACACATTCTTTAACGAGGTCGTGGGAATAGGGTCGTTTGCAGGAGTACAGGAGTTTGGTTGGAAGATACATTGCCTTGTTATGCACTCCGAAAACCACCGCCAAGTGTTATTATAGAAAGAGGAGCTTTGGGAATGGCCCAGTTTTCGATGCTCTTCAGGGTATTGTGTCCTCGTGTCCGCT
>NC_051413.1:23313742-23313830 GCF_015228065.2 Penaeus monodon
CTAAGTAACATTTCTCGCTCAGTATGCACGAGAAATTATGTATGTAAGGTCCTCTTTAGACGAAGAAGGAAAGCGTGTCTTCTACGCG
>NC_051413.1:23314023-23314547 GCF_015228065.2 Penaeus monodon
GTCCCTTTTTATTTATCATTATATTTATCTTTATATAATGTCTTAATGTCTTGTAGTATCTTATTCTCTCTTTCAATTTGTTTGTCTTTTTCTCTTAATCCCTATCTCATTATACATTATTATTTACCCTGCTCTTTACTACCTTTCGGATTATTCCACTGCTGTATCTATCTGCCTGTCTGTTTGTCTAAATGCATTAATACTTAGTAATTATTGGCTTTACTGTAGTTTAGCTGATAGGATGACCCCTGAAGCTTGTATTACGGTAAAACAGATTTAATAAAATGCAAATGCTTATACGATTTTAAAATGTTTTAGAGTTTACAATTAGGATTGTTAAAAAGTTATATAGTTAAAGTATATCTGTTTTTTCACTAAAGGACAGTAGATACGCAGTAATATTTTAGGATAAAAGTTACCACAGGGAAGGTTCTAGAAGATAAACAGTATTCGAGGAATATGACGAAAAAAGATGATTAATCTAATATCTAATAATCTAATTGAGGCTCACATCGATGTTTTCC
>NC_051413.1:23314619-23315063 GCF_015228065.2 Penaeus monodon
TACGTATCAGGGGATGCATAGAGCTCACAGTTCTCCTTGGAATTATGTTTTCTTACAGTGAAACGAAGAACATGAAGCCACAAGACTTTTTATTGTTACGATGAAATAACAAAGGCGACTCACGCTATAGATTCCCTCTAATACCTTAAAAATAAAAATAAAACGACCTTCAAGAAATTCACGATATAAACTAACGGCGCCTTCGAGGAGACTCCTTGCAACACCTCCTTGGAACGTCTTATAACCTCAGCCGTCTTGAGGGCCTTGAAGAAGATCTGAAGTAACGCGGAAGGAAGTCCGGATGAGCGAGGCGAGTTCGGTTGCCGCGCAGTAAATAAACATGGCAGGTATCGAGTATCTGCCGGAACCAGAGAGATCTGACTGGTTGCCTGCGTTTATTCATCTGATTTTCGCTTTGAGATGGAGGCTGTGCGTCCGTTGGAG
>NC_051413.1:23315693-23316422 GCF_015228065.2 Penaeus monodon
ACTTTATCTCGTTGTGCGTTTTATATGCGGATGGAAACTGCATAAGCGCTGTAATACTTAAAAAGGGTTATTAGAATCGTGGTAAACAGCTTTTTTCATTTTAGTTTTACTTTCTATGTTTGGAATGGTCAAAATAAAAAAAAAAATCTTAGCGAGATGATTCAGGTGCTTTGAATATTAACCCGAGAAATCCTTATTTTGGCAATGTATTAAAAAAGGAAATTGTGTGTTACAAACTTTCTTTTATTCT
This sequence comes from Penaeus monodon, assembly GCF_015228065.2. Taxonomy (NCBI): domain Eukaryota; kingdom Metazoa; phylum Arthropoda; class Malacostraca; order Decapoda; family Penaeidae; genus Penaeus; species Penaeus monodon. The sequence continues at coordinate 23,315,944 of NC_051413.1, forward strand.
TTATTTTTAGTTTACTGATATTCGCATTGGTTTAGTGAGATGATTACCGGATGATCACAGTCATAAGTCAGTCATAAGTCACGCTCAAAAGTAAAAAAAAAAAAAAATGAACCTTGAAATATCACCATTCCTACTAGAAAGACAAAACTTAAACAGACAAACAAACACACTAAAATAATAGGCACTTGGCAACCCAACCACGACACTTCCCATCCACACAAACTCATTTTCAGATGTGACTAAAATCCAACAAAAAAATTAAAGCTGCAAAGGTAATAATCACATGTTGAGCATATTTTCAACCTCTAGAGCCTGTATTTCTGCAACGAACTCCTGCACGCCTGGAAATGTTATATAGTATCGTCTACTAATTAACATGTTATGTTAATATGCTACGGCAACGGTGCCTCGTCGAGAAATAAAAATACATTTTTCGTGTATTTGGTGTACTGGTAAAAGGGAAGCATTTGCTGCATGCG
>NC_051413.1:23317516-23317584 GCF_015228065.2 Penaeus monodon
TCCAAATTCCGAGAATTTTGAAGGAATCTATAAGGCGGAGAAACAAATAAATATATGATAAAGAGCGC
>NC_051413.1:23318052-23318285 GCF_015228065.2 Penaeus monodon
AGGAAACTTCCCAAACAAGAAAGTGGTCGTAAAAGGAGACAAAAAATATGTGATTGTTGACAATATGTTCAACACAAATTATTCACTTTGCAAACACGTTATACTTTATAACACAAAGTAGCCGACCAAGATTTTTTTTTTATCATAACATTTTATCGTGTCTTTTCTGTTGAAAAATAGTCTCGGGAGTTTTCAAAGAGCTTTTCATTTTTGTTATAAAGTTGTATTTTTTT
>NC_051413.1:23318322-23318436 GCF_015228065.2 Penaeus monodon
TTTTTTCAAGCTTTCAGACCTCGTTAGTGAATTCTTCTTGAAAAATAACTCACTGAGGCATGGAAAGATTCCTGGTTTTCGTATTCACAGATTCCTAAAGAAATCGCATTATAC
>NC_051413.1:23318494-23318795 GCF_015228065.2 Penaeus monodon
TAAACCAATACTAATTTCTTTTTTAAGATATAGTCTTATGTGTATAGAAAATGGAAAAATTTAACCTCTAAAAAATAATAATAAATAAATCTTACTTTGAGCATTGCTTTATTACTTCAGGCTGAAAAAGGAAACTTTTGACACTAATTTTTCTGTTTTGGAAGCAAACCCTTTGAACTACCCCAAAGGGGCTAGACGTGGCTTTAAAATTTTAGGGATTTATTTTTATTAAATTTTTGTCATTACTTTTTGATATTTCCAGTTGCTTGCTTTAAATTATACTCTTACCCCGATAAAAAAA
>NC_051413.1:23318897-23319002 GCF_015228065.2 Penaeus monodon
TTAGAGTTGTGTTGCCTACGGTTGGAAAGGTTAATACGATTTTTGGTAAAAAAAAAAAGTTTTTTTGTGAATTTTGTATGCAAGTTCAAGTTAACTTTTTTTTAC
>NC_051413.1:23319134-23319292 GCF_015228065.2 Penaeus monodon
GTGATAAAATTTATTTACCCTAAAAAAAATGTGTTTGTAAAAGGGGAAAACCTAGTTCGCGGAATTTTGTATTTTACTGTTTATGTAATTATGTCCCCATTACTTCTAGGGATTTATTGACAGGTTTTCTCAAATGCACAAATCTTATATCCCCTCTT
>NC_051413.1:23321396-23321879 GCF_015228065.2 Penaeus monodon
ATTAACCCCCGGGAAAAAGGGAGCTTAGGTATTAACGGTCCCTTTAAAAATTCTTTTTTTTGGAAAAAAATTTTTTTGGGGGCAAGGATTAAATTTCCAAAAAAAGACGGGGTTTTTTTTCCGTTTTTGGTTTTTAGGTTTTAAAACAAAAAAGGGAAAAAGGGGGGGATTTTTTTTTTTTTTTCATTTAAAAACTTTCTTGGGTTTTTAAATGTTTTTGACATCGGTGAAAAATTTTTTAAAGGTAAATCTCTTTAAAAAAAAAAAAAAATTCACAAAATTTTATGTGGAGCGTAAAATCAACTCCCCCCCAAAATGGAAAAAAAAACCCAAAGGCAAAAAAAAATTTTTGAAAATGGTCGTTAAAATACACCGGGTTTACCAGGTCTGAAGAGGGGAAATTTTTTAAATAAAAAAACTTGTTGGGGGGGATTATCCCCACAACAGAGGGAAAGAGAGGGGTTTCTTAAAAAATTTTCTCTT
>NC_051413.1:23321899-23322303 GCF_015228065.2 Penaeus monodon
GCTTAAATTATTCATTTAGTGGGAAATTTTATTCACTTTTTTTCAAAATTTTGGTTTAAAAAAAGGTCAAAATTTAAAAAATAAAAGGGAATCTATTTTTCATAAAGGAAAAAGGGGAGGGGAAAGGGGGGTTTCTGTGTGGGCCGGCACGTTGGGTTCGGCCCCGACGGGGATGCAAAAGGGGTGCAAATTAACAAAACTGAAAATTTAAAAAAACCATATACCTTTCATACCCCCTTGGGGTAGGGGAACTTAGGGCCCATTCACGGAGGTTTCATAAAAAGTCACTAAGTTAGAATAAAGAAGGACGGGGGGGAGATCCAGGGGGGGCCGCTGGGGGGCGGGGACCTCCTTGGGGAAAATCGAAGGTAACCTGCCGAAACCACCAAACTACGGTACTTTTA
>NC_051413.1:23322354-23322438 GCF_015228065.2 Penaeus monodon
CATTAAGGTGGGGGGGGGTGTTGTGTGGGGGGGGTGGCAAACCCAAAAAAAAAACCCCCCCAAACACCACACATATAAATAATA
>NC_051413.1:23322739-23323175 GCF_015228065.2 Penaeus monodon
GGGGTAAAAGGACGGGGGGGGGGGCCACACACAGCCAAACAAGCACACAAAGACTATTCCTCCTTGCTGAAAAAAGCAAGAACGCAAATAAACACTGGCAACTCTAATACAAAGAATGGACTCCTATGTCGAGAGCAAGCCAACCTCCCCTTCATTAGCCCCTTCCCACCCCTTCCTGAAGGGCGCGAACCCCTGGCGACCAACCGTGAAGACACGACCCCTTGTGTCTGTCCGGTCCCTGATACGCCCCTGAGTTGCAATTGCCTCGCCACCCGTTGCCACATTAATGCGAATTCACCTTGGCTCGAACTTGGAAACGTGGGGTGTGTCGTCCGGTGCGGTGTTCGTTCTCCTGGGTTCTCTGGGCACTTTCTGTGTGTAGTTATTTGGGTGTTGTTGGGTCGTTCCTAGGTCTTTCTGCACTTACTACGGTCTC
>NC_051413.1:23323202-23323336 GCF_015228065.2 Penaeus monodon
CCCCCCCTTTTTTTTTGGGGGGGGGGGGGCTAATCCGCTGCGATTAGGGGACTTACAAGAATAAGGCAAGATGCACCTTCTATCACTGTAATACAGTTTGCAAAGGGGGAATGTTATACAAAGTTCTTTTACTA
>NC_051413.1:23323487-23324589 GCF_015228065.2 Penaeus monodon
CTTGAAAAAGTACCAATTAAGATTTAATTATTTTGAAGTTTTGCACACAACCATTGATTTTTTTTAAATTCCATATGGTTTGGAGGAAGATATAAAAGCATGAGTATGATGCATACGTCGCAACAGCTGTAGCGCTAAACAGTGAACACTTACAATGCCAGAAATGAGGTGGGAAAAAGATGTTTCCAACTGGGAAAGCGGAGGACGGTTTTGTTTTGCGAGTGCGGACAGTTTATGCTGAGCCAAAACGCTTTTAGTAACGTTTTCTCCTTCTTGGGGAAAAGCCCAAATGGGGCGTCAAATATGGATTTTTAAGAGGGGGTACGCGGTAACTTTAAAGTGATTTTAAAATGAAAACCCAAATATATCACTATGGGAAAATATTAAGCATTTTAGACCCCCTGTATGTATGCGTAATCGTTTAATGTATGGTGCATTGCTATGGCATATGCTAATGATATAAGGGAGCAGTTACACGATACGATCCATTAAGCAAAACGTAGTTGATTTAGTTAAATTATTTAGAGTTTATGCCTCTGACATATGAAGAATGGAAATTTTGTTTTTATAGAATCCAGGTTAGGGGGGCCCTTTTTTATAATTCAAAACCTTAGGCCACTGGTTATGAGGTTATAGAAAAGAGTAATGTGTTTATATAATTTTCTTTCATAACCCTATTTGATTTTACTAATGGAATATATATGTTTTTGTTGAAACTCCTTAGCTTATTACACTTGAAAGAAATAATCTCGCAGACTCTGAATTCCACTTGATAAATAGAAAACACCTTGATTATAAATGTGATTCGGAGATAATTAGAAAAAAAGTGTAATCTTATTGCAGTACATTGACTGTCAGGAAAACATAATGTTAAAATGGAACACGTGAGACTCAAGCTATCAGCTCAATTCCTGAACCATTTTGCTAGAAAAAGATTCAAAGCAAGAACTAAGATAACTCAGCATTATTTCATTTCAATAAGCTTGTTACAAAAATATGAGCCAAAAAAGAGAAATATCTGTAGCTCATTAATACAAGCAATGCATTTAATGATAATTATTTTTCGACACTATTAGTTAATCGCATAGAGTATAAAAACATT
>NC_051413.1:23324719-23325477 GCF_015228065.2 Penaeus monodon
TCCATTTAAAATTTATTAATTTTTAAAAGTTTTAAAAGTTTTAAAAAAAAATAAAATTTATAATTATGAAAAATTAATGAGGGGGGAATTTAAATGTTTTTAAAAAAAATTTAAATTATATATAAAAAAAAAATTTTTTTAAAAAAAAAAAAGGAAAAAGTGAAACATTAAAAAAATGGATAAAAAAAAAAAAAAAACAACTTGAAAAAAACAAAAATATAAGATAATGATTAAGGTTTCAATAAAATTTTAAAATAAAAAATAATAATAATAAAATAACAATTAATTATTTGTTGTTTAAAAAAAAAAGCTTAAAAAAATTTAAAATTAATAATAAAATAGAAATAATTAAAAAAAAAAAATAAAATAAAAAAAATAAAAATAAGAACAAGGGAAAAAATAATAATAATAAAAAATAATATATTAGGAAAAAGAAATGATAAAATAATAAAATAAAAATTATAATTAATAATTAATAATCAAAATAATTAAAAAAAATTTTGAGGTTTAAAATTAATTAATTAAAAAAAAAAAAATTTAAAAAAATTAATCATAATAAAAAATAAAATAAAAAGATAATAATAATAATAATAAATAAAAATAATATAATAACAATCTAAAAATAATAAATAATACAAAAAAAAGGGTTTTGGGGGGAATAAAACGTTGATTTTATTAAAATTTAAAAAATAAAAAAATCTTTTAAAAATATAAAAAAAAAAATTTTAAAATAAAATAAAATAAAGAAATTTTTATGC
>NC_051413.1:23325993-23326684 GCF_015228065.2 Penaeus monodon
CCCCTAAAAACTTAGAATCAAATATTAGTAAAAGATACGTTAAAAAAATCCCAGAAAAGTTTTTCTTATTTTAGACGTGAACTCCTTTTTATACCCGACACTGCCCATGACCGTTATTTTCCCCGCACATCAAGAAAAGATGCTTCCTACCCATAGAAAAAAAACGCCAATAAAGCCTTAATAAAAAAACTTTTGGGATGAAAAAAATACGGAAAAATGAAGAAAAGAAAGAAGTGAAATTCCCCAAGCTTTATTTTTCTTCCATTCTCTTGATTTTAGGCTACTATTTTTTTTTCAATTTTTTTTCCCAAGCCCATTATTTATTTCTATTTTTATGGGATATTTATCTCTTAATTTTTCTTTTAATATTTTTTTATTTTATTTTTCGCTTTTTTGGTTTTTGGGGTTTTTTATTTTTATTCTTTCCATATTTTTCTTTTTTTCCTATTTTCCCAAATTTTTTTTTTTTTTCTTTTTCCCCTTTTTATTTGTTTATTCCAATTCGAATTGAAGTTTCCCTTCCCCCCCTTCCCCCGCTTTGTTTTTCTTTTTCTTCCCCTTTGTTTTTTTCTTTTCTTTTTTTTTTCTTTTTCTTTCTATTCTTTTTCCTTTTTTTTTTTTTTCTTTTTTTTTTTTTTTTTTCCCTTTTTTGTTGGATAAAAAAAAAAAGAAAGTAAAATGAAATTTCCCG
>NC_051413.1:23326721-23327532 GCF_015228065.2 Penaeus monodon
ACATATCATTTTTATGGAAAAAAAATTATTTTCATTATTTTATTATTAAAATTTTATTTTATATCACATTATTTTACATTATTTACATTATTTTATTATTTATTAAATTATATTATTTTTTGTTTTTTTTATAAAAATTTTATTATTTTAAAAAATTTTTTATTAAATTAAAATTTTTTTTAAAAATATTTATTTTTTTTTTTTATTTTTTATAAAATTTTGATTTAGTGTTAAGTTTTGTTTTTTAATTGTTTTTTTTTTTTTTTTTTAATTTTTTTTTTATTTTAGAAATATTTTTTTGGTGGGTTTTTTTTTTTTATATTATTTTTTTTTTTTTTATTTTTTTATTTATAATATCACCCTTATCATCATAAAAATATCATTTTTTATTTTAATATACTATAATCTATTACTTTATTATTTACTTATTATTATATTTTATTTTTTTATTATTTTTTATTTTATTTTTTTATATTTAAAATTATTTTATCTATAATTTTATATTATTAATTTTCCTTATTTTATTTTTTTTTAATTATATTTTTTTTTTTTTATAAATTTATTTTTTATTTTTTTTTATTTTTTTTTTTATTATTTTTTTTTTTTTATTTTTTTATTACTTTTTTTCTTTTTTCAATGTTGTTTTTTTAATAATTTTATTTTTTTTTTTTTTCATTTTTATTTATGGTTTTTTTTCTCATCTTTCATTCTCCTTTTCTCTCCACATCCTTTATCAGCATTCCACGTTCTTCTCTTCTTTGTATTGCTGTTCCTCTTTCGTTGAATCTAAGTATCCTTCCAACTTCATGCC
>NC_051413.1:23328153-23328297 GCF_015228065.2 Penaeus monodon
CACGTTTATTATTTCATGCCTTATCTACACTTTTATCTTTTCCGTTCTTGTATACACCACATTATTTCTTCTCTCTTTATCCATACTTTATCATCTTCTTTTGCATTATCGGGATTCTGTTTGAATTCTTTCATTATCCCTTCA
>NC_051413.1:23328364-23328878 GCF_015228065.2 Penaeus monodon
ACTTATCATGTTTACTTACTATTCTCTCTTTTGTCTTTTTGGTCGTTTTTCCCTTTTTCCTCTTGCTTTACTTTTTTCTTCTTCGTTGTCTTTGCTTCCTCCTTTGCTATTTTCCTCCTCCTCTTTCTTCTTCAATTTCTATCTTCGTATTCTGCCTATTTCTTTCTATTTCGTTAATTTCCACCTTTCTTTTTTTTCTCTCCTTTTTTTCTTCCTTTTAATCTTCTTTCTGTTCCTTCCTCCTCTTTCTACCGTTTTTCTTCCTCCTCTTTATTCTTATTTTTTCTTCCTCCCATTCTTGATTTTCTGCCCTTCTTCTTCCTTCCGTATTTACATCAGGATTTATTCTCATTCCTCCCATGTCTTTTTTAGCCTTAATTGAGGAAAGTTCTTCCTATTCTGTTCCCCCACATTCTATGTTTTAAATATATGCACATTGTATTTTCATATTAGTCTCCCCTTCGCCTAACACATTTGTTAACAGTTATAAACCCTCTTTTATTGTTACTTAGCC
>NC_051413.1:23328931-23329435 GCF_015228065.2 Penaeus monodon
TCCAAAATATTTTTAAACGCTTTGACGCCGTGTTTTATTATTTCTTATGATTTCCAACCTGCGATGTTTATAATGTTATAACATGATAATGTAGGGACTGATATTAATACTGTTTATGCCTGTATTTATTGGTTATTTTATTTTTCCTATTAATCACTTATTCCAAATTGCCTCCATTTGGGTGTGTCATTTCATTATTGTTGTTACATTATTGCTACCATTATTATCATCAAATATCTGATTTATAACTATGACCTTGTAGGCCAAGAACTTGTATCGTACATAGGGCTCTCAAGTAACTCTTTGATTTATTGGTAACCGAACAACATTGTAATATTTGCAAGATCATGGTATTTGGATTAAAAATATGATGCTTTCCTCGGTCCGCAATTTGCAATTCATAAACTCCGAACAAAACAAAATAAAACATTTATACCAGACCAGCATTGGTTTAAGAGGGGGAGAAAAGGTAATGGAAAATGAGATAGAGAAATTTATATATGC
>NC_051413.1:23330001-23330078 GCF_015228065.2 Penaeus monodon
TCAACCTCCGTAAGCCGTGTTTCGACTTGTTAATGAAGGTGAAACACGCAACACTCAAAGAAGAAATCCCCCCCCCC
>NC_051413.1:23330124-23330982 GCF_015228065.2 Penaeus monodon
TGTATAAATCAACAAATAAGCACAAATGAAGAAGGAGGAAATCTTGTAACACGCGATAAGAGAACACGTTATGTAAATCGGGAAGGAAGAGCAACAGGACCTTTCAACGACCTTTAAACACGAGGAAAAGCTCCCTCGAAAACGAACGTGTTAGAGACATGTCGCACAGCTGATCGCAAGATGCCTTTGCAGTGGCGGAAGGGATGTATGATGACTTTGTGGCTGTGAAAGGGAGGAATGATGACTTTGTAGCGGTGGAAGGGAGGCATGATGACATTATGGCCGTGAAAGGGAGGAATGATGACTTTGTAGCGGTGGAAGGGAGGCATGATGACTTTTTGGCTGGAAAGGAGGAATGATGACTTTGTGGCGATGGAAGGGACGTATGATGACTTTGTGGTGGTCGGAGAAAGGAGTTTGTGGCTGTGAAAGGGAGGAATGATGACTTTGTAGGGGAAAGGGGGGAATGCTGTCTTTATGGCGGTCGGAGAAAGAGGTATGATGACTTGGAGGTGTTTCAGGAGGAGTTTCTTGGTAAATTAAGCAAATGAAAAATGGGGAAAATGTACTTTATTTAACCTCGTGTTTGGGTGCGTTTAGGAAGAGAGAAACACGGTTTTGAAATTTGCGTTATATATAGGGCATTCCAGTAACCCTTTGATTTATTGGTAAAGGCACAATGCTGTAATGTTTGCCAGACGAAATGGATTTTCCGAAGATAATATTTGGATTCAAAATGATAATGCTTTCCTCGGTCCGCAGTTTACAATGCATAATCTCTGAGCAAAACAGAATAAAACTTTCATATGAGAATAGCATCAGTTTAAGAGGGTACGAAAGGCTAATGAGAAATACGAT
>NC_051413.1:23331347-23331450 GCF_015228065.2 Penaeus monodon
CAGCCTCTGTAAACCGTGTTACGACCCAAAGTAAGGCAACAAAGAGCGTCGACTTGCCAATGAAGGTGGAACACGCAACACTCAAAGAAGGAATCCCCCCCCC
>NC_051413.1:23331510-23332226 GCF_015228065.2 Penaeus monodon
CTTTGTAACAAGCGACAAGAAAAAGTGTTTTATAAATAACCATTACGTCACGTTGTTACTAGGAAGAGGAGAAGGAAGAGCAAGAGGACCTTTGAACGACCCACGAACACGAGGAAAAGCTCCCTGGAAAACGAACGTGTTAGAGACATGTCACACAGCTGATCGCAATAACCCTCCTTTGTGGCGGTGAAAAGGAGGAATGATGATTTGTGGCTGGGAAAAGGAGGAATGATGATATGTGGTGGTTAAAGGGAAGTGTGATAACTTTGTGGTGGTGAAAGGCAGGGATAATGACTTTGTGGCGGTGAGAGGGATGTATGATGACTCTGTAGCGGTGTGAGACAGAGCTATGATGACTACGGAATGTAAGTTTAAGAAGGAGGAGATTCTTGGTAAATTAAGCAAGTGAAAAGTGAGGAAATTATACTTCATTTACTCTCTATTTTAGGAAAAGAGGAACAGGATTTTGAAACTTGTATCATACATAGGACATTTAAATAACTCTTTGATTTATTGGTAAAAAATACAATATTGTAATGTTTGCTAGATCATGTAACTAAATGGGTTTTCAGAAGATAATAAAATATTTGGATTCAAAATGATGATGCTTTCCTCGGTCCGCAATTTGAAAGTCATAAACTCTGAGGAAAACAGAATAAAGCATTCATACTAGAAGAGCATCAGTTTAAGAGGGTACGCATAGGTAATGGAAAATG
>NC_051413.1:23333200-23333508 GCF_015228065.2 Penaeus monodon
TAATAAGAATTTATGCCTCTTTTATCACTGACATTTACACGTGCACAAACTCGCAGTAAGCACAGAAACTAAGCACACGTTCACAAAGCAACATTAGAAACCGCATAAACAGGATTTACACATATTCACAGAATCGTAAAAAAAAGGAAAAGACGAAATTCATCTTTCTTTTGGATTTTTGATTTACACATATTGTTATACAAAGAAATCCAGAGAGGAAAATAACTTTTGCTTCTGATTAGTATTAAATAGACAACTGGATGAATAAATGAAATCACTCTCTTTCTTTGTCCTCCCCACTCTCTGGG
>NC_051413.1:23333895-23335013 GCF_015228065.2 Penaeus monodon
GATGGGGACTTTTGTCTCTATCTTTTTTCATCTTTAAAAAAAGACTCACTAGGAACTGACGTTTTCTTGTTTTGGAAATATAATGAAAATGTTTTCGGATAAACTCCTTTCTTTACACGTCTCCACAAGTGCAATGACATAAATGTATGAAAACCATCCACACGTTCCTAGCCTGTCTTTACTTTGCATATTATGTCTGTGAATATAACAGATTTTATGATTACCTTTTGCAGTTAAGGCAAGAACACAGTCCATTTTCTTATCTTTTTCTGTTTCTTCCTCTTCCTTCTTCGTGTCTCGTATAAAGGAATTCTCAGTCTCTGCGCTCCGGATATGAATGACATTTACTTCAATTGTGAGCGGAAGCTTTTTACTTTACAGGCAAAGGCTTTTTTTTTCTTTGAGTGTGAGCACCAGAAGAGGGTTTTAAATCGGACTAAGAAAGAATTCACATGCATACACACACAAATACACGCGTATATATGACTACAGAGCCGCAGCGACATCAATATAGAACACACAGGGATACGCAAAGTCACATATGGCCATGCACATTATTTTTAAAAACAAGAAAATGGGATTTACATGCAACTATAGACCCATGAAAGAGGATTTACACGCAGCATAGATACTGTAGAAAGGGTTTAACAGTTGTACAAACGCAGAGGCTTTTGGCGTGTGAGAGAAAGCTTCGCGTGTGTCGGAGAGCTTGTAAACTACAGCTGGGGGAGCGGAAGAAGTGTAGAGAGGCATTTTACAGAAGATGAAGCCTGAGAGAGCGAACTGGGGTAAAAGGTGAAGGAGAGGAAGACGTAATAGCGATTGGGGAGACAGAGAGAAAGCGACTGTACGAGATACTCAAACCTGGGAACAAAAGAATGAAAGGAAGAAAAGGAAAGAACAAAAGATACGAAATAACACAAGATGATGTTTAAAGAAAGTGATTAAAAAAGATTATGAGAAACTTTAAGCAAAATTTTACTCCAAGTGAGTTCATTTTCACAAAACTATAAAAGAACGATAAAAAACAAGGCTATCTATCATTTGATTGCGGACACTTTTTAAATGAAAAACAAACTAGAAAAAATAAACAAATAAAATAGGAGGAAAGATGTTAT
>NC_051413.1:23335189-23335253 GCF_015228065.2 Penaeus monodon
TTCAAAATAGGTCATGAATCGACGTTGGTTTTCACTTTATAAATACAGGAACTCTTTTGAGGTG
>NC_051413.1:23335684-23335902 GCF_015228065.2 Penaeus monodon
TGTGTTTCTTCTCATGCAACAAGCAAGCCATCACTTCATTATTTCGTTGCAATAATAAAAGCGTAAGGATGTGGTAAAAACACTCCTTTAAAATGTAACTTATTTTTTTACATTTCCCGTTCTTCTCCTTTAATAAGAATATAGATACATAAAGGGAAATTATCTTTGGCTCTGAGCAAACCTTTTATTACTTATTTTAATTACGAATACTCTGTTCC
>NC_051413.1:23335924-23336080 GCF_015228065.2 Penaeus monodon
ATCTTATCCAGAAAGGAAAAGAAAAACTATATTTTCATGGCCTCTTTTATATACTGACTTTGTTTCTTAGTTTAAAATTTAATGAACACGTTAGATATATCACGTTCTCTTTCTACCTTTTTTTTTTTTTACCAAATTTTTCATATTTACCTTTAC
>NC_051413.1:23336154-23336272 GCF_015228065.2 Penaeus monodon
AATTCGGTGGTTTCCTTGCCTCCCATGGCGATGCATATCATAATCTTTACTTAACAAATGGAATTAGTCTTCCTTTGTTGCTTCGGTGCAAGAGAGAAAATGTAGTAGCAAGACAGAC
>NC_051413.1:23336296-23336404 GCF_015228065.2 Penaeus monodon
GTTTCGGTTCCTTTACTAATCATACTTTTTTCGTGTTCGTTATCTCTTTTTTCTCTTCCATTTAATTTCATCTAGTATTCTATTTTCTTCTAAATACTTTTCTTTCCT
>NC_051413.1:23338203-23338370 GCF_015228065.2 Penaeus monodon
GTGTATCTTCAGTCCATCAAAGAAAAAATATCTAGATTGAACTCATACCAGAGGCTACAAAAATAGAAGAAAAAAAGGAAAAAAAAGAGGAAAAAAAGATAAACTACCACTACCTTTTGTTATGCAACGGGATGAGCTTCTGAGAAGGAAAAAAAATATGTACATGC
>NC_051413.1:23338535-23338848 GCF_015228065.2 Penaeus monodon
GGGAAGCAACATTTCCTTTTCAATATAAGTGAAAAAACGCCCTTTGGCGATGTCCCTTGTTATCCTCACACACTCACCTCTTACATGCTATTCCTATGCTTATGGTTCGGCCCCGAGAGGAGGGAAGAGGCTGAGGCAGAGAAGTCAGCTGCCCTTCGTAAACAGGGCGGTTTCATGAGGTGATTTGAGGGTGAGGTTCTGACACTGCACGTAGTATGGGGTTGATGAAAGTTGGTTGAATATGGGAGTTGATGGATTTGCTGAGTCACAGAGGAGTGAAGAACCATTGATGCGTAGATATTCAGGGAAATGT
>NC_051413.1:23338938-23339683 GCF_015228065.2 Penaeus monodon
CCTATCCTTCAATGGGCCTCTCAAAGAAAACAATCTGTATTCTCAAGTTAAGAAACCTCTTTAAGAATACATAAACTTGACGAAAATAAAAATCGGTGTCCTGCTTTTAGCATGTAACCGGAACCTCTCTTAATCCGGAAAAAAAATTTCCCGCGACTGGCCAGAGTCAAGCTTATCAATTAGAAAAGAAAAATTCATTCACTCATCAAAATTGGTTCAAGATACATTATTTCGTCCACTTTACCCTCAGTCCCACATAGCAATTAAAAGTATGTTCAGAGTACTACTTGGGATATTTTAATTAAAGATTTCCCAATTAATGGAAATCGGTGGCATTTAGATGGTATTTATCTTTTAACAGTTCCTAATATATACATTCTGCGGTAGTGTAAATAGTAATTAACACGAAACGGTAATGGTAGTAATATTATACAGGAAACTATGCTGTATAAATTAACTGTGTCATTCTGTTCTATTTATGGTTTATACAGAGGCACGTGTATATTTTAAAGAAAATATGTCGTTTCATAATTACCTCGATATTGATTTAATACTTAACGATTATTGAAGTACTTCGTCGTATGGAAAAGTAATTGCATTTACCCTGAAATAGATATCTCTCAATCACAGCAGACAAGCTTGTAGAGTAATCGGTTTCTACACTGAACTCCAGTGAAGGTTAAAAGCAATGATCTATATTGTAGTTTTTACTTGTTTTAGATTATATTACTTATGTCACACACGT
>NC_051413.1:23339761-23339825 GCF_015228065.2 Penaeus monodon
ACCAACGTGGCTATCACAGACATTCTTCCATACTAGCAATACTTAGTCCACCCCATAACACTAA
>NC_051413.1:23340034-23340174 GCF_015228065.2 Penaeus monodon
AGTGGTTGGAGAAAGGCAGGAGATTTCGAAGTTTCATGACATCCATATGTTCAGTGTAGCTATCATGATAATCTATTAAGGAGTGTGGCTATTACATTTCTCGATTCTCTCTACATGTGTAAGGTGTTGCCACTGCGATG
>NC_051413.1:23341831-23342533 GCF_015228065.2 Penaeus monodon
CTGCAAGTATCAATGTTTCTATATAATTATACACCACACACACGCATAAGGTGGGGGGGTATTTCAGTTATATATATATAGCCATTTTGTTTATCCTCTTCTATTCTATATTCGTATTATGAGATCAAGAGGAAGGACTTCGCAGTAATACGGGGAAGTCTATTCTGAACGGATATTTAAATTCTTTTTTTCCTATCGACTAAGCCTTGTCAGCTTCATAAATTACACTGTTATTCTTAATGATCTTGAGATGAAGGAAGTGAAGAAGCGAGAGATAGTGAGAGAAGTACATGACATGCATACACATAGAGGATAGAGAATCCGAGAAATGAGGAATAATATATTATCTATTACTTGTTTACTCTATACGGCCTCTCGTGACTCTTGCATTCGCTCGTCAAACTGGTTAGTTTTCTGCCTTGTGGCAAGAGGATGGCATGGGGTTACATGTGGCGGATTTTAATCGCAAGGTCGGCATAGATGCGTGGAAGCATACGCGACTGGGAATCAGCCAAGAATCATGGCGGGGGTTAGCGAGAGAATTTGAATTATTATAAGTATTTTACCCTCAAACGAAATAAACTATCTATCTCATTTTGATCTTACGCCTCAAACTCTGAAGTCGCATCCAGAAGCGAGGAGCATTCGTGAATGCGGGTCATGTTATGGAGGACGATTAGGGGAATGGGAAGTCAGCATCGC
>NC_051413.1:23342829-23342995 GCF_015228065.2 Penaeus monodon
ATTTCTGTTCTTGCAGTAAAGCAGATGAATACAATATGCGTTTTACTTGTATTACATTTGATATTCATTTTCATTTTGCAACTCATTGAACTCATAGCAGGTATATCGCCATGTTCCCCTTTCTCTGATGTTCATTTAACTTTTATATTTACATTCTCATGCTCCT
>NC_051413.1:23343044-23343234 GCF_015228065.2 Penaeus monodon
TTATTTATGTTCTTTTCTTAATCCAGTGCAGCTGAAGAATGTGCTTATTTATCTGTTCTCTTTCTCCTTCGATTCTTCTTGCTGCTTCTTCACTTGTACAAAAGAAATTTCTCTCAAAGGAGCTGACCTGTTCGCCCAGGAAACTAAAGACAATGTGTTTAAGTTTAAGCTTTTTATTCTGCATTTAGGG
>NC_051413.1:23344158-23344363 GCF_015228065.2 Penaeus monodon
GAGTTACGTCAGATTTTCACGTCCGTGTAAATTCTTTCCGTGTGGCCGAAGACTTCCAAGCTACAGAAAAAGACGACGAAAAATATTAAAGAAAGTGATAAGAAATTAAGATGTAAGATTTCCGAAACTGAAAAAGCAAAGGACAATGAAAAAAATTAGATTGTGACTCCCAAAAGGAACGGAGTTTCGCAAAACTATTAACGTA
>NC_051413.1:23344409-23344949 GCF_015228065.2 Penaeus monodon
TTGAAAATAGCTTCTGATTGTGAACTTGTATTTTCCTTTTTTTTAACACGCAAATATTTGACTTTCTCATCTCACTAAAAAGCAAAAAGAGCAAGAGAAAGATGAAGAAATTTGAAAAAAGGCAATCTTTGTTTCCTTATTTTACCATTTTTAACGTGTTATTTAGGATATACCGAGAACTGAGTTTAATTCTGCATTAAGAACTTTTTCCCGGATGTATCCTTTGTTTTACATTATCTTCGCACATCCCATGTAAATTCTGCTTCAAAGAGGCATAAAAACAGTGGCTTTAATCTACTTAAAGATGATTTGTATCTCTTAATATAACAAAAGCATGGTGTCTTGTTTTTTTTTTCTGTTTAGCAGAAAAAAACGTAGCAGGATGAAGGCAAAAGAGAAAGAAAAAAGAAGATAATTTAGTCCTCTGACACTTCTTCAGCTGCACCGAGGTAACAAAAGAACAAAAGTGCCATTCCTTATGTGTAAACTGTAATGTGAAAACAACAACAACAACGAAAGGCAATTCCTTCACAATAAGGG
>NC_051413.1:23344973-23345175 GCF_015228065.2 Penaeus monodon
CATAAAATTGTTGTCACTGTTTTGTTTTTCTTTAGACACATGCGAAGGTGCATATGAAAGGAAGGAAAAGGAGGTTGCACACCTGCAAAGAGTACACTGACTTGCAGAATGGGAATGAGAATCAGACTTTATTCTGTAATGAAATGTAATACAAATAACAAATGATCATTGCCCCTCATTTCCTGCAGAAAAGAGAAGGTTC
>NC_051413.1:23345233-23345580 GCF_015228065.2 Penaeus monodon
AGATTGATCTTCTCCAGTATGATCTGTATAGAAATATGATGCTGTATGTGCCCTACATAATTCACATAAACACCAACTGATATAATCATGTCAGCTATTGTTTTCACGTTTTAGAAAAAATAACTGTCAATGTCAATTATAAGTGCTATCCTCATTATCGTTAACCTTTCTTCAGGATAATTAAGTAAATATCAGTGCAGTATACTTAATAATTTTCATCATCGCCGCTTGTATTGTTTGTTGCTACCGTTATTACCACTAATGCTCAGACAGTCTTTATATTACCATTATTAATATTTCATATTTCTATCTTTGTTATTCGATATAACAAAAGTAACTGAAGTAGA
>NC_051413.1:23345838-23346309 GCF_015228065.2 Penaeus monodon
TCTCGCGTATGCATGAACCACGTCATTCCATGCAAATCCTCCTTCATTAAGCTGATTCTCCATCACAACCCCATGATCCTCAGCCATCAGGCAGAATAACTAACCCGCTGTGCTTGGGCGCATGCAAGCACGTCTCCGAGAGGCCGTATTAGAGTCAACCCAAGTATCAGAAATTATTTTTATTCCCTCGCATTTTCGGATTTCTTCCGCCTCATCGTGAGCCAATTTCCCATATTCTCTCAGCTAATCTCCGCCATTACACTTCCTTGGCCAGATATTGCCTCGCGATCGCACGAGCTTGGCCATTCCGCCGAAGGTGCGTTAGCCGCCGTTAAGCGCAGTTAAGAGGAGCGCCGCGCAATGATGCAGCGAATGGCAGCTCCTCGGCTTCGGGAAGGAGGCGGGACCTTCCCCGAGAAGTTGTGACGGAGCGGAGGCCTCGCAGCCGAGCGGGTGGGCGCTTGACGGCGG
>NC_051413.1:23346713-23346851 GCF_015228065.2 Penaeus monodon
CTCTCAGAAAAGGAAGCTATTTCAAGACTTTTCGCATCATGGCCTCGTGTAGCTTCAGAACGTCTTACTTCGCGAAACACTTTCCTCTTAGCCTTTCGCCTCAACATATTTTCCTGAGTGCTTCTCTACCCTTCGTTT
>NC_051413.1:23346914-23347066 GCF_015228065.2 Penaeus monodon
TTTGGGCTTGCAACGGAAGCCGCAATCTTGTCAGCTTTAACGAAGGAAGACCTGCATGAATGAGAATGATAACCAAGCTTGCCTATTCCGTCGACTTTGGCTTTGTCAGTATTCACGATAAAATGAGATATTCATAGGTTAAGAGTTCTAGG
>NC_051413.1:23347531-23347791 GCF_015228065.2 Penaeus monodon
CAGAAACAAAATATTCTCCGTGACTAAAACCGGAAATGCCTTAAATCAAAAAAATATTATTATCTTTTTTAACTTTCCTCTTCGGTGTTAACATGTTAAACGATCTCCCTTCACATGTACACAGTACTTCAATAAATCGATCAAGGGTTACCTGGAAATATTAAACGTACCTGAGAAAGCTTTTGGAAGAATAAAAAATTGTCTTGGATTTCATTACTGCAGAAGCTTCCTGGGATGAGTTTCCTTGTTGCAAAAATGGG
>NC_051413.1:23347973-23348089 GCF_015228065.2 Penaeus monodon
TTTAACAGGTTCTTTATCATTTTTCTGTTGCACTTCTTTCTTTATACCGAAGCAACGTATTAGGTAAAAAGTTATGGTAAAAAATATTATTTATAATTTCCTGTTTAGACTAAATC
>NC_051413.1:23348140-23349040 GCF_015228065.2 Penaeus monodon
TGATATATCTAAAGTGTTCATTTAATCATAAACTAAAAGTCAGCATCAATTCCTGGTAAATTTTCTAGGATGTATATAAGGAATATCTTTCTCACCAGAGAAATTAGGAAATGAGATATCCGTAATTAGGGTAAGTAATTAACAAGCAGTGTTTTCCCCTTTTATCCATATTTTGGCCATGGAAGATGGAAGAGAAAGGAGAGAGATGATGCAAATTTGAAATGAATTTTTTTACAGGTTGAAAATCAACGTCAGTTATTGTGATACTCTGAAAGGTATGTCTTTTTGCTTCTGTTACTTTCTAGTCGTATGAGAAAATACGATATTCGTGACTCAAAGGATAATGGCATTTATAAGTATTCTTAAAGTTTCGCTTTCTTTATCTCTATCTACAACTTTCCACTTTCTCCCGTTCTTATATTTTCATGAGAGCCAACACTTTCGTATGAGAAGCCATACCTTTCCTGGAATTACCTTGTGTTATCCTGTGTTTTTCTTTCTTTCTTTCTTCCGAAGTTAAGCATCTTGTGCAATCCCTTTCTCTCCGTCTCATCAATCTTTCTTTCTCTCCTTCACCTTTAAATCCAATCCCTTTTCTTAAGCTTCTTCCCTTTGTAATATATCTCCTCTACACCTTCCGCTCTATCCTGTAGTAGCTTCGAAGCTCTCCGACACACGCGAAGCTTTTCTCAAACGCCAAGAGCCTGTGTGGGCCCAGCCTCGTGGATAAACCCTTTCTATAGCTACTTTGCGGTGTGTAAATCCTCATCCAAGGGTCTACAGCTGCATGTAAATCCCGTTCAGTGATTTTTAAGGAAATATTCGCGGTAAATTGTGAATTTTTCTTTTATATGCGTTTGTTATTGTTTTTGTTCGCGTATGTCTATATTAATCTGTAGA
>NC_051413.1:23349170-23349457 GCF_015228065.2 Penaeus monodon
ACAATTGTGCGTATACGTGTAAAGGCTTTCTTGTTTAGTGTTGTTTCGAACGGCTTCCAAAGATACAACAGCAGAAAAAAAAAAATGTATATAACTATTAACTGTAAAATAAAAAGCTTTGATGCAAATATCTTTCATTTCTGCAGCACCGATGTAATATAAGAACTTTAATACCACTTTTTGCATTCAGGGTCCTATTGTGCAAATGAAAAATAGGCAGGGAACGTTCTCAAGGAATCGGTATTTTGTTTTTTCTCGATCATAAATCCAGTTTGGTGTGTGGTGTT
>NC_051413.1:23349860-23349965 GCF_015228065.2 Penaeus monodon
CAATAAAAATTATAATTTATTGGCACACACACCCCACATTTTTTGATTGTTATATATATCTTATAAAATATATTATAAAATATTTTTAAAATTTTAAAAATTAAA
>NC_051413.1:23351402-23351768 GCF_015228065.2 Penaeus monodon
CGGAAAGACTCTTCACATCATGACTTGAATTACTACTCTTGGTCTAGCTTCAGAACGTCTTACTTCGCGAAACACTTTCCACTTCCTCTTAGCCTTTCGCCTCAACATATTTTCCTGAGTGCTTCTCTACCTTATCTCTCAAACTTTCTCCTCCCTTCGTCTGGAAGAGGGAGGGGGATAGGGTGAGAGGGGCAGGAGGAATGCAGTGTGACGGGGTGGGGGGTGGGCGTGCAACGGAAGCCGCAATCTTGTCAGCTTTAACGAAGGAAGACCTGCATGAATGAGAAAGATAACCAAGCTTGCCTATTCCGTCGACTTTGGCTTTGTCAGTATTTACGATAAAATGAGATATTCATAGTTAAGAGT
>NC_051413.1:23352151-23352448 GCF_015228065.2 Penaeus monodon
TTGACCTCATATTCGTCCTTTACTTACAGGTCACTTCGTATACACTCCAGTCCAGGAACAAAATATTCTCCGTGAGTTTCAGCAAACGATTAAAACCTGAAATGTCTTTAATCAAAAAAAGTTATTTTTTCCTCTTTGGTGTTAATGTATTAAACGATTTTCCTTCACAGTACTTCAAGAAATCAATCAAGGATTACCTGGAAATGTTAAACGTACTTGAGAAAGTCTTAAGACGAACAAGAAAATGTCGTTGATTTCATTACTGGAGAGGTTACCGTGGATGAGTTTCCTTATTAT
>NC_051413.1:23352617-23352819 GCF_015228065.2 Penaeus monodon
GTTTACAGGGGTTCTTTATTGTTTCCCAACTACACTTCTTTCGTTATACCGAAGCAACATATTAGGTAAAGAGTTATGATATGCAAAGGCAAATAAGTTTACAAAAGATACTAACTGTATTCCTGTGAAATTTGATGCAAAGGTCTTTCACTTCCACGGCATAGAGACTAGATGCTTCATGACTCAGGAGTTCCCATTATAC
>NC_051413.1:23352858-23353123 GCF_015228065.2 Penaeus monodon
CTAACTTTTTCTTTTATTTTTACTTGCACCGATGTAATAAAAGAACTCTAATACCACTTGTTACATTCAGGCTCTTATTGTGCAAAGGAAAACTGGGCAGGGAATGTTCTCAAGGAATCTGTTGTTTTCCTTACGTAAATGTCACTGTACTTGTCGCATGTGCGGATGTGTAAAGAAAATCAGGGAACCAGAAATAGTTTTTAGTATTTTCTTTCGAAAAGATAGAAAAGGACAAATTCCTTTGCCAGTTTCCTTTTCTTTATAT
>NC_051413.1:23353448-23353702 GCF_015228065.2 Penaeus monodon
CATCACTGATTTATTGCTGCATTATATCTCCATCGGTATTTTCAACGCTTCCAGTATCACGAAGTGCTTGATAGCAAAAAAAACAAAAACATTAATACCATTGGGTCATATATACTGTAAGGGAATTTAGTTGTCATGTTAATTGCTGCAGTACTTTTGTGGATACATAATCTCCATTTGATGATTTTACAATTGTGTATCATTATCATCACTAATGTAGTATCAACTTATTGATAGCTTGATGATATTCAATA
>NC_051413.1:23354183-23354356 GCF_015228065.2 Penaeus monodon
ATAACGCGTTCTGCATACCTCGCTTTTTTTCTTCTTTTTCATTATGGTAATGTCCACCACCACAGGTGACTTGATTCTAAAACAAAATCATTCAGCTAAGTGGTCGCTGGCATAAAATCTTGTTATATTTTCATGTGCGTTTTTGTTGTAATAGAATGCGTAGGTGCACGTGT
>NC_051413.1:23354830-23355195 GCF_015228065.2 Penaeus monodon
CACACGAAATTCATACCCTAATTAGAGGCCTCATGTAACCGGTAGAAAATGCATTCCTTAATTAGCAGAACTTCACCACCAAAACAACCCAGAAAATGGTGGCAGCGGCTTTTCGCTTGTCTGATGAACCAAGCAGATAAAGTTGATTACTATAAATTAATGACTAGATAAAGTATATGGGGGGAGGGGGTGATTACCTCGATCTGATTATGCTTATTGAGTTAATGTGGAAAACAACATGATTCCTGTTTATGTTGATTGTCTATTCATTTTTTTTCAGAATCATAAATGAAAAATATATTTAGATCTATCTATATACACTTATTGTAGCAGGTGTCACTGTAATAGATGTTATATAAATAGGG
>NC_051413.1:23356999-23357387 GCF_015228065.2 Penaeus monodon
AGGAAACGAAAGTACTAAATGTCATATACAATAAAGCAAAGTGACAAAACGATACAAATCTACACACACATACAAAACAACATAAACATAGGACTTGCTCAAACCAACCTCACCGTCTCCCAGTGGAAAAAAAAACCACACACACACACACTAAGGACAGAAGACTCGTAAATATCACTCTCACAGACCCGAACGAACACGCTAGATCTCTCGGAATCTCGCTGGACAAGGTGGAAATCCGAAAATAATGATTCTTGCTAAATACCTCACGTGTTCTTGGGGATGAGACGTGACACTCTGGGTTTCACGAGAAGATCCTTGTGTTTCTTCTTGAGCTGTGTGGGTGTCTTGAAGGCGTGAGTTTTCCTTGGTATTTTTGGTTCTTTGG
>NC_051413.1:23359584-23359835 GCF_015228065.2 Penaeus monodon
TTTTTTTCTTACCCTGACGCAAAAAGCTGTACCGAGCCCACCAAAATTAGGAGTCATTCTCATTATCTGTTAAGACTGTGGCTCAAATTTCTTATCAAAAGTTGTGATCTGAAATTCTAATACTTTCTTTAGGGGCGAAGAAAAGAAAACTTTTTTCTCGCTGAGGACGAAACCAAAAATGAAGTTTGGAGGTTTCATCACTTTGGGAGGTTTAGTTCAGGTTTTGGCTTTATGCAGATTAGGGGAGCACG
>NC_051413.1:23360560-23360935 GCF_015228065.2 Penaeus monodon
ATTGGATACGAGCTGGATGTTTTCGTTGACAGTGGTCTATCACACCATCGCCCAACCATCTCTATTATAACATTACCCTGCAATCCCTCTACCAAAACTTTACTGTGCCATTCGTCTGTCATACACCCACCTACCATGATGCCATCCCTCCAACTCAGTGGCACCTTGCCCATCCCCAACCATCCATCAGGATTTCGACAAAGAAATCCAATAGCAATCAAAAAGGGTGATCGATTACGAATAGATTATTTCCCTAAAACCAATGACGAAAATTTGCTCGTATAGACCAATACTAATATATATGATAATGTACATGTATTTGTGACTTCCTTATACACCAAGGATGAGACTGTTGTGGAGTAACACTTCCACTGC
>NC_051413.1:23360995-23361326 GCF_015228065.2 Penaeus monodon
TAACTAAAAGTGGTATTTGAAACAAAGTAGATATAAAAAAAGCAAAAACACAACAACGCCATTGGTGTATATAGTTGACAATTTCATTACGAACACTGCCAAACAACAACACTGCATGCATATAATGAGACAAATAGTTCGAACATTTTCATAGCATTGATCAAAACAAATACATTTTAAATGAGCTTCCTGGGTAAGTCGAAGCAGCTATTTCCATATCAGAACACCATTTGAAAAGCATTATGTGGTTTTGTTTTATAGACGAGACTTTTTTAATCATAGAAATACCTAGAGAAACATGCGAGTATGCGAGTTTTAACAGAGAGTACAA
>NC_051413.1:23362145-23362546 GCF_015228065.2 Penaeus monodon
CCATATCACATAGAGAAGGATGCTCCTGATAATCATAATAATTATACAACAATTAAAACATTAATCTAAGAACTCTAGTAATTAAAGTTCTGGAATTAATGGGAATTTGTCACCAGCGCAAACTTAGTGAAAGCCTTAACTAATAGTTCAAAGTTTCCAAGGCGGTTGTCTGTCCAGATTATTAATTTGCATAACAATTCTGGACAAGGGAGGATGCGGGCGTGATAAAGTGTGGGCAAGATTTTCACAGTTCAGGATGATTAATCATTCGGTGAAAAAAACTGTGTAATTCTCCGAGACGTGGGGAGTTTTAATGAAGGGAAAATGTTTTTTTGTTTTTTTTTGTTTCTAGCATTATGTAAATTTAACTGTTTTAATGAATTACTTTTAGGAAGAGAATC
>NC_051413.1:23362673-23363006 GCF_015228065.2 Penaeus monodon
TCAGTTATCTTTAGGAACAATCTCGTTCATTAGTAATAATCAAAAGTATTTACTTCAGTCCTTATATGAACATCTTGATTTATTACATTTATAATCTGGTATGTACCTATTTATATAATGTTATATACTTTGATTTTATCACTGTTTCATTATCCTTATTACTATCTTACTGAATGTGTGATCACTGTTTGAATACCAGAACCATAGGCATTAAAAAATAAATCTAAACTCGTGCAACAATAGCAATTGACAAAAACAAAAGGAGGCAATTTGGATTACAACGTATTACAACCGAAAATCTCAGACTAGAAAAAAATAATATAGTGGATTAAC
>NC_051413.1:23363410-23363552 GCF_015228065.2 Penaeus monodon
GCTAACCTAATTTGATTTAATTCTATTCTTTAATCAATTTCCTTTGCAATGTCAAAACCTTCTCGGCTCCTTCAAGACGGACCCGAAATGAGAATAAAAAGATTTAGCGTGGGTGGAGTTCAGACCGGAGTGGAGTGTGCTT
>NC_051413.1:23364314-23364551 GCF_015228065.2 Penaeus monodon
TTGGATTCCATCACACCGAGTGGGATTTCTTTATTCTGCAAGACACTTTCGAAGTTTGTTTTCCTGATCCTATTTCCTTGAATAAATTGAATTGAGATCGTCTTTTAAAGATCTCATTGGTGAACGTCTTCCACTTTAAATGCTTTCTGTTTTTTACATCTTTCTTCTTCTATTTCTGCACTCCTTTTCTCTTCTTTCTTTTCCTCCTCTTCCTATTCTTGTTATTCTCTGTCTATT
>NC_051413.1:23364620-23364981 GCF_015228065.2 Penaeus monodon
CTTTCCGTTTCCCCCTCATTCATTTTTTTCTCTCTTTCTTTATCGGCAGCATAATATAAACAGGTGTGTTTACATGTGTGTAGGGTTGTTAATTACAGACAAGTAGTACACCACGAAATGTATTAACTGAAGCTAAGAGTACAATACACTGAGTAAACAACAGTGAATGCAATATAGCCTTACGTTACGTGGGGAGTAACGAAATGATGGGAAGTGAGGTCAGTGTGTTCACATATTCTAGACGCCCGAGGGTTGGTCCCTTAGGGTAGCCACGATTTTCCATTGACTGTGCTGAGCATGTTAATCCTGTGAGTCTGTGAGAGCGAGTGACTTCGATGTTCCCCTTTCCTGTGGATCTGCT
>NC_051413.1:23365039-23365184 GCF_015228065.2 Penaeus monodon
AAACTATTTTGTGTGGGTAGATTTAAAAACAAGCTTTTTACTCTAAAAGGGAAAACAAACGGTTTGGGGTATTTTTTTTGTTCTTGTCTCAGTTTTTTTTAATTCTGTCCGGGTATTCTAAGTTAGGCTGCTTTTTTTTGTAATT
>NC_051413.1:23365213-23365326 GCF_015228065.2 Penaeus monodon
CCTTACTATTTAAAATTGAGCTATAAGTGGAAGCTACATACAGATTACTATTTAGTCAGTTAAACGGTAGGTAAAGAAAGAAAATATATATGATATATGTACACCCACCCCCC
>NC_051413.1:23365735-23366121 GCF_015228065.2 Penaeus monodon
TTTTCTTTTTCAAAAAATTTTGAACCAAATAAAAAAAGAACAAAAAAACACTTCAATATTTCGAAGGGGTTAATGAGAGAAACAGCGATGATAGGATATACAATACAACATTATTAGAACCCCCCCCCCCCCAATAAACTGCAACTTTAACGTTTAAAGTTTCAAATATTAATAAATGAAAGACAAGCATGTTATTCGGTGTATCATTCGCTTGCTTCATTTCGTAATTTTTAATTTCATAGAGGCACAATTTTAATAAGATTTAGATAAAAAAAAATTTTTAAAAAAAAAAAACCCCCTTTTGTTTAAAAAATTAAACCCGCGGGTTTGGGGAAATAGTATAAGAAAAGGGTTTTTGAGGTTAATTAAAACCCCCCAAAGGGGGG
>NC_051413.1:23366807-23366887 GCF_015228065.2 Penaeus monodon
TTTTTTTATTATATTTTTAAAAATTTTTTTATATAAAATTTTTTTTTATATTATATATTTTTATATTATATATATATATA
>NC_051413.1:23367015-23368293 GCF_015228065.2 Penaeus monodon
GGGGTGTGGGGGGTTTATTTTTTATTATTTTTATATAAAAAATATTATTTATTTATTAATATATATTTTATATTTAATATTTATTATATTTTTTTATTTTTTAATTTTTTTATTTATATTAAAATTTTTATTTTTTATATATATTTAAAAAAATTTTTTTTTAATTTTTTAAAATTTAATTTTTAAAATTTTTTTTAATTTTTGGGTTTTTGGGGCGGGGTTTTGATTATTTTTGTTTTTTTTTTTTAAAAAAAAAAATTAATTATTTTTAAAAAATTTTATTTTTAAAAAAAAAAAAATTTTGTTTAAATTTTAAAAATTTTAAAAATTTTTTTTGTGTGGGGTGGTTTAATCTTTTGGGGGTTTTTGCCTTTTGGGCTTACCCCGGCTCCCAGGGGAAAAAGGGAGCTTTAATAATCTTGCGGGCCCGCCCTCCACACAAAAGGGGGCGTGTCCTCGGGCCAATGGGCGGGCCATTTCGGGTCCCCTAAACTGTGGGAAACCAGGCCAACCCCGGTAACCGGGGGGTGGGACCCTGGCCCAAAAACCCCCCCCCCCCCCCCTTTTGGGGGGGCCGGGGGAGGTCCTTTCAACCCTTCCCCCCCCCCAAAAACCCCCCGAAGCTTAAAAAGGTTTTGGGGGGGGGTTTTTCCCCAACCCCCAAAAAGGTGTGGGGGGGAAAAGGAAATTCGGGGGAAAAAGGGGGCGGGTAAACCCTCCTGGGGGCCCCAGCAGGCGCCAAAAACTTTTTTTTTGGGCAAAAGGCCCCGGGGGGGGGGCCCCCAAAGGCCCAAATTTTTTGGGGAGCGGGGGGCCGGGGTTTTTTCTGACCCCAACCCCCGAGGAAATCAGGGGGGGTTAATGTTTTGGATGAAAGGGGGCCCCTTTGGGGGTTTAAAAGGTGGGGTTGGTTTGCCCCCCCCGGGGGAAAGGGGGGAAAAAAAACCGGCGGGGAAATTCCCCCCTTTTTCCCCGCCCTCTCCGTCCCGGGGGCCCTTTGGGATTTAGGTGTTGGGGAATTTGCTAGAGCTGAAAATGCTTTTGGGTTTTTTTTTTTTTTTTAACCCCCCGGGTTTTGGGGGAAAAAAGAACGATGAAATTACTTGAATGTAAAAAGGATGACCAATTTAAAAAGTATGAATGGGTTTTCTTGGAAAAAGGGTTTAAAAACCCGGGCCCGGCCCCCCCGGAATTCCATTTTTGGGGCCCTTTTAAGGGTTCCGGCCCGGGGGGCAGGTATGCGCCCCCACAGTCCACGACCCCTTTAACCTTCGGCCT
>NC_051413.1:23372118-23372416 GCF_015228065.2 Penaeus monodon
ATAAATAATGAATAAGCACAACAATAACAATGAATTACATACCGCCCCGACCCCGAGCCGCTCCTTCTGCTAAAACAACCACGTGCACAGATTCACACCGGCCGCACCAGCCCTGGATCGGCGGCCGACACAGCGTATACAGAACTCCCCGGCTGGTATTGACAAAGTCCCTACTCCTCTCCACGGTGCTTAAGCCTTAGGTCAAGAGGAGATAGAGACCAAAAGACCTTGTGAGGAGTCTATTTGACAGCTGGAGACTCGGCGTTTTCACTCGGCGGACGTGGAGAGAATGGGGGAC
>NC_051413.1:23372482-23372620 GCF_015228065.2 Penaeus monodon
GGGGGAGGGAGGATTTTCGCTCGGTGGATGTTGTTCTGTGGGTAGAGGATGGGGATGGGGGCGTATTGACCTTCTTTTTTCATAGTAAGTTCATATAAAAAAAACCGGGTTTAAACCACACCCAAAAAAACACACCCC
>NC_051413.1:23372656-23372936 GCF_015228065.2 Penaeus monodon
AAACAAAATATATAATTAAAAATTTTTTTAAAAAAATTTTATAAAAATTTATAAAAATTAAAATTATATAAATTATAAAAAAATTAATATATAAAATTTTTTAATAAAATTTTTTTTATATATAAAATATTATATATTAATATATAAACTTTTTTATAATACTTTATATATATATAATATATTATATTTTTTAAAAAATTTTTTTATAAAATAATTAAAATTTTTTAAAAAATAATAATTTTTAAATAAAAAATATTTAAAACTAAAAAATTTTGTTTTT
>NC_051413.1:23372990-23373264 GCF_015228065.2 Penaeus monodon
AATTTATTTAAATTTTATATAAATATTATAAATTTAAAATATATAAATTTTTATAATTTATTTTTTATATTAATAATTTTTTTATATAAAAAATTTTTAAAATATAATTTTTAAAAAAATATATTTTAAAATTTTTTTTTTTTATATTATATTTTAATTTTAAAAAAAAATAAAAATTTAAATTTTTTATATTTAAAAAACCCTATATTTATAAAAAAAATTATTAAAAAATTTTTTTTTTTATTTTAAAAATTTTTTATATATAATTTATAAA
>NC_051413.1:23373297-23373482 GCF_015228065.2 Penaeus monodon
AAAATTTCCACAAATTTTTTTAAAAAGTCCCTTTTTTTTTTTCCCTTTTTATTTTTCTTTTTCTTCCCTTTTTTTTTTTTTTTTCTTCCCTTTTCTTTTTCCTTATTCCCCCCCCTTTTTTTTAAAAAAGGGGTTTTTTTTTCCCCCCAAAATCTTTCTTTTTTCCCCCCCCCCCCAAAAAAAAA
>NC_051413.1:23373589-23373722 GCF_015228065.2 Penaeus monodon
ATGGTGTGGTGTGTTTGTGTGTAAATGTTGCGAAATTTTGTGCCGATTTTTTTATCTGTAAACATACACGGCGAACTGTACATCCCCCCCCCCCCCCCTCTTTCCTCTCTCTCTCCCCTCCCCTTTTTCTCCC
>NC_051413.1:23373817-23373903 GCF_015228065.2 Penaeus monodon
ACACACACACCTATAAAGATCAATAATGATTGCAGAAGGAAAGTTTCTCTTAATCCGGTAAAGGAGGAAAGTCTTGCTCTTAAAAA
>NC_051413.1:23373959-23374768 GCF_015228065.2 Penaeus monodon
GTATTGTTTTGGGCCCATTCACTTAAATAACAAAACGCTATACTCTAAAACATTCTATAGAAAAAGAGACGAATTTAAAATTATTAGCTAAAAACAATAGAAAAAAAAAGCGACAAAACGATAGAAAAAAAAAGATAAAATGAAGAAAATGTAATGGATAAAAGCCCCGTTATCATAAAACAGAATAAGATAAAGCTTATTCCTATCAGTCGCCTCGAAAATTGGCTTTTCCGAACACAATTGGAAATCGTTTACCCGCCCCATTTGCCTCTTGATGTCCCAGAAGCCCTTCCTTCTTTCCTCTCTCCCTAACCTTTTTTTTTTTTTACCTTCTTCCCTTCTTCGTTTTTTTTTTTCTTTGCCTTCTTCCATTTTTTTTTCTCATTCTATATTTCGTTTTTTCTGTTTTCGTCTTTTCCTTTTTATTCTTTCTCTCTCTTTTTTTTTCTCTCTCTTTTTTTTTCTCTCTCTTTTTACCTTCTTTTCTATTTTTTCCTTCTTTTTTCGTCCTTTCCTTCCTATCATCTCTCTTTCTTTTTATCTTTTTCCATTTTTTCTTCTTTTTCAGCCTTTCCTTCCTATCATCTCTCTTTTTTATTTTTTTTCCTAATTTTCCCTTCTTCCTTATTCTCTCTCTCTTTTTCTTCTTTTTTTTTCTTTTACCTTCTTCCTATTTTTTCCTATCATCTCTCTTTTTTTCTCTCTTTTTTCTTATTTCTTTATCGTCCGTCCCTTCTTATCTTCTCTCTCTCTTTTCTTTTTTATTTATTTTCCTATTTTCCCTTCTTCTCTTTTTGTTCGTTCTTTCT
>NC_051413.1:23374839-23375030 GCF_015228065.2 Penaeus monodon
TTCTTTCTTTTACCTCTTTCCTTTTTTTTCCTTCTTCCTTAGTTGTCTCTTTTTTTTCTTTTCTTTTCTTTGGCTTGATTGTAGTCAGGTGTTTTTTTTTATCTTCCCATTTTGTTTTGTTTTAACCTTCTTTTTCCTTGTTTTTTGTCGCTCGTTTGTTTGTTTTGGAATCTCTTCTCCGTTCGATTTTT
>NC_051413.1:23375104-23375864 GCF_015228065.2 Penaeus monodon
TTATTTTTCCGTTCTCCCTTGTTTTATTTTAATCTTTATTTTCTAGTTTGCTTGTTATATTCTTGGCTAGTTTCCCTTTTTTTCGAGTTTCCTTCATCATTATCCCTTGCTGTTTATCATAATTCATTTCCTGTTCTTATATCTCTCCATTTTGGGTCTTTATCATGTTTTCTCTTCTTTCCTTGCGTAATTTCCCTATTTCTGCCTATCTTATTTTCATTTTTTTCAAACTTCTTATATTCTTTTCTCTTTGCCCCAATTCCCTTTCTCAGCTCTTTCGCCTCCTCTCTCTGATCTTCTTTTATGATTTGCTTTTCATCTTTTCTCTCTTTGTCTCCTTTTTTTTCCACTTCTTTTGCTGCCTCTTCTTCTATTCCCTTTTCGTCCTCTAATTCAAGCTTCCTAAAAAGAAAATGGTATTTATCTCTGATTTCTTTTATAACATTTGTTTTCTTTTTCCTCTGTTGTTTTGTCCATAAGAAGTTGCATTATATATTATCTTTTTATTTTCCTTTATCTCCCAGGTCTTGCTTGCTTCCTGCCATGAAAATACGTTTTTCTAAGACATTTTTTTTTTTACTTTCTCCTCCCTTTCCACAATATATTGTATGCTCGATATATCTTCTCCTTTCACTTTGGTGTAAATCTCCAACACAATGGACTTTTTCCCGTACGCAATCTCAGTGTTTTGTTCATGTTCACTTTTTCCCCTACACACACAGCTAGCCATGGTATATGAATATCCCGAGGTTCTCAATTT
>NC_051413.1:23376384-23376502 GCF_015228065.2 Penaeus monodon
TTCATCCTTTTGTTAATATTGTTTGTTATTCGGATGAGCAGGGAGTTTCAATATCACGAACGGATGTCTTCGGAAATCGGTCAGGTGAAGAGTCATAAATAGAACACAACATACGTTC
>NC_051413.1:23376946-23377073 GCF_015228065.2 Penaeus monodon
TTTACATGCAAATCGCGGTAATTGTGTAAAAGCAATAAAAAGAATGAAAATGAATACGTTTTCAATTCGAGGCTTTTATTGGATTCATGATCAAAAAGAGGCGGTCTTGCTCATTTTCTTCAAAGGG
>NC_051413.1:23377391-23377585 GCF_015228065.2 Penaeus monodon
CTGAAAGATTTTGAAGAAGTCCAAGTTTATCACTCACACTCAAAATCGTCGTCACATCATTCGTGATATCTCTTTCATTCTATTGATTCCAGATCCTTCTCCTCTGTCTTCCGTACCTGAGCTGTTGTCTTGTCAGAATCCCGCGCCTTCTGTCTCCGGTTCCTTATTTATTCGTCCATTTCCCCCCCCTTCCT
>NC_051413.1:23377746-23377904 GCF_015228065.2 Penaeus monodon
CATGTTATGAGATTTCGCCTTTTCGTTTCAACTTGTCTCTTTATTCAACAGGCTCTTTAACCCTTTCCTGCATCACGTTGCAAAGCCGGGCAGCAGTAGTTTCTCTCTGTCCTTGTCTTAGAAAGGAATTATGGGGAAATCTTTTTCGTGTTGTGTCA
>NC_051413.1:23377944-23378097 GCF_015228065.2 Penaeus monodon
GAGGGGGGGCGAGAAGGAGGAGGAAGAGGGATAAGAACTTTTCATTTCTTACGCACGCAATCCCAGGTCGGGCCCCTTCTGTTCTCATCATCATTTTCCCATTTCCTCCCCGCCTACTTTCCCCCATAATTCTTACCTTTTTCTTACTCTGCC
>NC_051413.1:23378353-23378432 GCF_015228065.2 Penaeus monodon
TCCCTTCTTCGGATCTCAATCACTCCCTCTTTGTATTTCAAAATTTCCTTTCCCATCCACTCTTACATATCCTCTACAT
>NC_051413.1:23378586-23378750 GCF_015228065.2 Penaeus monodon
GCCGCTCCTCCATTTATCATCTGTAACTTCCCCATACCTTACTTTTATCTTCTTTCCCTTCCCACTTCCCAACAATACTCTTTTTTCATCTCTCCCTCCCTACAATATCTTTATTTTTCGATATTCTCATGCTACACCATCCTCTCCCCTTCCATTAATTCTAT
>NC_051413.1:23378798-23379858 GCF_015228065.2 Penaeus monodon
CCCCTCACATAACACACCTCCTTTTTTTCCCCCTTTTTTTTTCCACCCTCCCCCACCCACACCCCAATCTCCATTCCCTTCCTTTTAGCTTCTTTTCCACTTACTGCATAACTTTCCATTCTGCCTTCCAATCGGGGCATTACATTAACCTTCAAATGAAGAGGCCCTATTAAGGAAAAGAGAATTGAATAAAAGTAATTAAAGACATGTTAATAAAGGGAGAGAATAAGGTCTGATACTTCAGACATTAAATCATTTAGGAAAAACGGAACAACCAAATAGGGAATATAGGAAGAGGGGTAAGATACAAAGAACTGTGAAAGTATGGATCAGTAAAGGTAAGGAAAAGTGTGGGAAAAAGGAAAGAATGTGTACGGAAAAAGAATTGTACAAAATTGTCTCTAAAGTGAAGTTGAGGAAAAATATTCAAAAAAAAAGATAAGGAAAATGAAAGAAAGTGACTGTAAAGCATGAGATGAAGGAAGAAGGGAAGGGATGTTACAAATCTCATATTCGGCTACAACACAATCAAAGAAGTACACATAGGTCCGAAAAAAACACATCCCACTCTCAATTCATAAAACACAGAATAAGGGTATACTACTTCCTCCAATAAGTAAACTACCAAGAAATACAAGTCCACATCAGCCTTCCCAATCAACATCATTCCTACCTTTAAATAATACTTTCACACTTCCCATTACTTCTTACTTCACACAAATCTAAGCACCCCTTCCATCCTCCCCCACTTCACCGCTCTCTAACATTCCTGCGTCCTGCCCTCAGTCCACACTACAAAAAATACTGAAAAACCGAAGACAAATACAACAAAGGCTCGCGCAAAAGGTCAGCAACTTGACACTACCACCCCCAGTACGAGAAAAACGAGATCTGCAACATGCAGACTTAAATCCCCCTCCTTACTAAAAACCTTCGCCTAACACTAACGCCACAGTAACAGATCAGATACAATAAGACGGAAAGTCAAAAAAAACGAACCAACAACACCGACAAAAAATCCACCATACTCCATGAGCTGACAGAATTTTTTACCGCCCAT
>NC_051413.1:23380145-23380432 GCF_015228065.2 Penaeus monodon
AATCCAGACAGCTGACCTTCCCCTAACTCCCCCCCCCCCCCCATTCTCTTACTCAATTTCAGCTTCCCGTGAGATTCCAGTCGAACCGAAAGTATTGCGTTCGTCTTGCACTATAATATACAGAGAGATATACCACACATTTTCTTTTCATTTTAGTTTTATTTGTCTTATTAATCTCTTCGTTTAGTGGTTTTAGATTTATCAGTTTTTATTTTGTTATTTTGTTTTTGTATTATATTATTATTTATTTATTATTTTTTCCATTTGTTTTATTAGTTTTTTTCGTC
>NC_051413.1:23380489-23380645 GCF_015228065.2 Penaeus monodon
TTTTTTCTCCAGAGGGAGAGAAAATATGTGCAATTAAGATTTATTTTTAATACTGGAAGACCTCTTTCTAAAGGAATATATATTTTCTTCAAGTATACAATAAAATACAATAATAAAACTAGCGAAACCAACCAACCAACACAAATCTACGATGCA
>NC_051413.1:23381515-23381610 GCF_015228065.2 Penaeus monodon
GGAAAATCCTCGAATCTATAAGACACTTTACCAAAAGAAATTATCTGGAGGCTTAACACAAGCAAAGTCTTTCCTCTGTCAAAACACACCTTGGA
>NC_051413.1:23381732-23381961 GCF_015228065.2 Penaeus monodon
CCCTTTCTCTCTGCATAGATAAAACCTTTTCCATTATCTTTTGGACACATTTTTCGAGGGGCTGGGAATAAGAGAATCTTCAGTGCCGGCGCAACGATGGACAAAAGCTTTCAAGTTTCTTCAAAAGTCGAAAGTCAATGTTCGGTTGAATTCTATATCTCTAAATACCGGAACTTATTAAAGGGTTTTTATTTTGTCTTCCCTGCTCTCTTTCATTCTCATCTTTCCA
>NC_051413.1:23382139-23382301 GCF_015228065.2 Penaeus monodon
GGTCGTCAGGAATTGTGGAAGGAGTTCTACCTCTAAGATGAATAATAACTTCTAGGTAACTTATAAGTAACTTTTACGATAAATAATAACTTGAGACTAAAACGGGACTAAAACTTGCTCCTTTGTCCTATGTTATTTATTGACATGTTTCCTATGTCATAA
>NC_051413.1:23383725-23384038 GCF_015228065.2 Penaeus monodon
CTCCTTAAAGAAGAGTAGCAAAAACAAAACGAACAAGAAACATTTTTCATAGTTTACTTAGAAAACTAACATAAGGAATTCGTGCAGAGTTTATCACTTGTTTTATGAGCAAACTCAACAATTAATTGTCACAAGGACAGCCAGGCCGTGTGACAGGTCAGTCAAGTAATATCCTAATTAAAAGAAAAAAAGAAAGAAAAATGTATATGTATATAAAAAATTTCGCAACGTTTTAAAATCAGGAACTCTTATTGCAATTTAAAGGACGCAGGGAAACATGTTTTTGGAGATTATTAGAAATATCAAAAAAAAT
>NC_051413.1:23384541-23384811 GCF_015228065.2 Penaeus monodon
AAAGCATGTCTTCCTCAACTACCATCTGTCTATCTATCCCTCCCTCCCTCACCATACCACGTACCTAACACAGTACACTTGCATAACAATTTCATAACAGAACACCAGGATGAGGACTGCTTCGATCCTAATGTGAATATACCTGATTCTCTACGACAAAGAAATTCTCTTACTTTTGGTCTCGATTCTCATTCCTCCTTTTAGGTTTAGTGGTATCAGTCTTATACTTCCTTCACGCCGTTCCATCCTGTCGGTTCAGAGGGAAATGTT
>NC_051413.1:23386015-23386769 GCF_015228065.2 Penaeus monodon
AGCCACTCAGAGCACTCAGTCCCCACCTACCTTCATCAAGATTAGTGTTTATCAGTCAGACGCGCAAAGTACTTACCTCCAAACTAGCCAATTCACAGTCACAAGCTTTTAGAGGGGGAGAAGAGACCTATAGCATAAAAATTCAGCTCTAAACACTCCGCCCACGCTGAAATTACAGTCGTTTACGGGAGAATTGACTTCAGCACTCTTGTTCCACTTCAGCCTCATTTACTAGAGTTTTTGATTACTTGCATGCCTGCCCTTGAGACTGATAATTAATGCATTTAGGGGTAATGCAGGCGTTCATTACCGGATGTTTGAGTAGGAAATTCATTATGATATCAGTGAATTGTGTGAGACACAGGAATAGGAATGAAAATATTGATTAACATTACCTTAAGTAGGATTCGAAATTGATATGCTGAGTGGATTAAGGTTGGAGTTGAAAATTATAATTAGAATGGCTTAAGTGTCAGAGATAGTGAAATGAATGAAAATGAGAGTGCTAATTAAATTGGTTAGAATGCCAGGGAATTTAAAATGCAGGATATTAAACAAATATTAAAATACATTCATGCAAAAATAATTCTTGCATTTTCCTATGTCCTGTGAATAGTTAAAACTGCAATGGAAATAGTTAAAATACAAAATGTTATAACGTGAGCTTGACTAAACAATGATTCAGAGAAAATCAAGGAAAAAAAAATAATGTGATATTACTGCCACTGTTCACCCCTCTCGCAAGTAAAAAGTA
>NC_051413.1:23386791-23386927 GCF_015228065.2 Penaeus monodon
CACGAGACAAAACGCTTAGTTTATAAAAGAAACTGCATGATGATTAAATAAAAAGCTTTTAAAATACAAGGAAAAAGAAAGACATTAATACGATGACAACTGCAAATCTTGATATCTCTCTCGCAAGTACAGGCAA
>NC_051413.1:23386994-23387214 GCF_015228065.2 Penaeus monodon
ATGCATAGTGTATGAGACAGAATTCGAAAGGGTTCTTTGACCTTCAACTTACACGTGTAAATAAAGGAACACCTGGACGCCGCTGAGTTCTCTCAGACTAGGGTAGAGTTTAATCCATTAGTATTTGACCAAAGTTCGCTAATTTTCACTTTTAACTCTTCCACTTTCTCTTGCGCTCTCGCGATCTATCTTTTTTTATGCCTTTTGTTTTGCTCTCGAA
>NC_051413.1:23387255-23387353 GCF_015228065.2 Penaeus monodon
GGAAATGGAAAAGATGGGGCAAATAGGTAGTAGAAGCGTGGAGGGAGACTAAGAGAGTTAGGTGCAAAAGGGACTGAGGATGAGGGAAGGTGGGATGG
>NC_051413.1:23387595-23387884 GCF_015228065.2 Penaeus monodon
AATAACAATGCTAATTCACCCCCCAAGGACGCAATCACCACCACAGCCTTTACAGATCACAAAACCTTTGTATAAAACTTAGTATAAACTTCCTCCCCTCGTGCGAGAAGACTCGACCCCAAAAGGACATTCTATACACTGCTTCCACAAAGGTATGCTGACAGGAGACGCCAAGAGGTTTTAGAACAGCAGCGAAAAGTGTTTAGGGGGAAAGAGGGAAAAGAAGTTGCTTTACTTTCGCTGTTTGATTTGTTTCGTTAAAGGAGAGTGTTTGCTGAACAAATATCGA
>NC_051413.1:23389440-23389995 GCF_015228065.2 Penaeus monodon
CCCTAATGTAATTGAACGTCATTGAACTCATTTCAGAACTGACTCTCCCTTTGACGAACACCTAATTCTACAGGAAATGTGAAAGTATGAGCCGGTGGTGAGGTACACGACGGAACTTAAAACCGTGTGCGTTGTCCTTGTTCCGAGAAATGTACTCCGTAATATGTGCAGCAACCCAAACGTAGGCGATTCGTCCCTTCCTTCTCCACATGTTAAATTCACGTACTTGTACTCTCGGTTCAATGGTGCTAATGCTGTACAGTACTGTGGTCTACATTAAAAGGTACATTGTTCTTGGACAGTGTAATTAGTGCTGCACTTACACGATTACACTGGTCATGAAATTTGTATATAGTGGTGTTGGTTAACAAAGGGTTAAATTTAAACCACAGTGTTGTCAACATTAGAACGGAAATTGTTGGGCAGTATACGAGGATATGGCAAGCGGGTGGCAGTGGTACAAGGCGCCAGTGTTCAGAGTTGTTCACAATTAATCTATATTTGCTTGGGCTAGGACACGGTCACGGATTGCAGTGAAGGTTTTCAGTGGCTAAC
>NC_051413.1:23390325-23390699 GCF_015228065.2 Penaeus monodon
TATTAAAACAACAAACTTCATGAGAAGCACCACTACGCTTCCATCCTCATACCCTCATCTATCCATCTATTTCCATCCTCCTCTTCGCTCGATCACGATTCTAAACTTATCGCGAGACAATACGCATGTTAATTTGAAAATGGATAGGCATACAGACAAACGAAGACACACAAAGGACGAGTCTTTGTTGGACAAGTAAACAAAAGAAGAAAAACATGCTACTGTGTCCGAGTCTTAAGAATTGATGAGGCGCTGTTACGTCTTCCACCAAGTCTGCTGGAAACTTCTTTGCAAATGGGGGAAAAATAAATGTCTTTTCTTTCCTTGTAGAAAGGGGGGAATGCGGTGAAGATAACTTGTGTATCGAGGTGTCG
>NC_051413.1:23391804-23392219 GCF_015228065.2 Penaeus monodon
TATTTTATATTTTTTATCATATCTATTATCTTTTATCTTATATATTTATCTATATATATTGTTTTAAAAGAAAAATTATATTAATTTCAATTAAGAAAATTAAGTGAAATTTTGCACGATATATGTAAGAGGAGAGAATTTGACAAGGTTATAAGTGGCAAAGAGAAGAGCAAGACAGTTCACGAGAGGGTCAAGTAAAGAGTGCAATCACGTATTCCCACAGGGGAAAAAAAATCAAATGAGAGAGAGAAAGAAAAACATTGAGGGCAAAATCTGTCCCCACGATCTCGCACCGGGCGGAGGCGCCGTAGGTAAGCCAAGCCTCTATGAAATTCAGGGCTGGGCAATCAATACACTATTAGCTCGTGTCCTTTATGAAGCAACTTCGAGACTTCGAGACAAAGTTATAGAACGC
>NC_051413.1:23392800-23393297 GCF_015228065.2 Penaeus monodon
CTATCACCTTATGTGGGTGGTCGCGTGTGGGGCGCATAACTCACCACTCATTTCACACTACGAATCCACTCATGCGCATGCTTCACACAACAATTTGATTTTGTCTAAACGTACGACTTCATATCTACATACATACATCACTAGGATTGTCTGTTAGATATATGTACAACCATTTGCAGGTAATCATCCTGTTGATAACGAGCATGTGGACTATTCTAATTATAGATTATATATACAGTAAAGGTATCATATATTTTTATCACATCACTTGGGGGGACGGCGGGAGCTAAAACCCTTATAGAGGGTCTCAGTGTCTCTGTCCGGTTTCACTGCCACAATACACTTTCCAACCTCCTACCTAGATTGACTGAACTTATAATACCTTCAAATCCGTATAGAGCAGGTTTGGCCAGTTTATACTAATGGACGATCGCAGATTCTGAAATGAAAACGGTATCCAAAAGTTTTTATTAGCTTGTGGGTTAAATCAGCAGTTG
>NC_051413.1:23393602-23393697 GCF_015228065.2 Penaeus monodon
AAGTTAACACTCTCAAAATATTCTCAACTGCTGAGATTTGCCTCATCTCTGTCACAAAATATGAAACAGGAGGAATAGTTCCTAAGTCCTGAGGA
>NC_051413.1:23394137-23394247 GCF_015228065.2 Penaeus monodon
TGAAAGAAGTTGAGATGATTAAGAAAAGGAAATGAAAGGGAAGAAGCAGACAAAGGGAGGTGAATAAAGAGAGCCAAGGAAGAAGAAATAATTCAGACGACAAGACAAAG
>NC_051413.1:23394721-23394924 GCF_015228065.2 Penaeus monodon
CGATCAGCGTATTCATAACTTGGCCTAAAAGCCAAGACCTCAAGACTTCCCGAAGGATGCTGGAACTTCCGGTCAAGAGATCATACGACACGCCCAACGCCCGTCAGACACAGGCGCCAAGCTAATCAGCGACAAACATAAGGACACGATGTGGCGGCTACGGTGATAAAAATGATAAAAAGTATAAAAATTAGATATGCTTG
>NC_051413.1:23395473-23395701 GCF_015228065.2 Penaeus monodon
AATCATAATTTATAATGTACTATTTCGTAATTTCTATGAAAAATAAAGTACAATATTTTTTTTAATGTTATTATTTCGTATTTTGGGAATTCATGAATGATGATTTCCTATTTCGGTGGGTGTGAGGGTGTGGTCGTGGAGTTCTGAAGAATTTGAAATGAGCCAAAAGTATTGATATCGTCTTTCGACTTTGCAAGATAAGCATATTCTTGAAGTACTATTATATTA
>NC_051413.1:23395845-23395987 GCF_015228065.2 Penaeus monodon
TAGTCATATGTAAAGTTGAAATATTTTCGTAAACCAGAAGTTGAGCGGCGCAATTTCCTGAAATTCTACGGACAAGTTTTTTTTCTGCCACATTTGGCCAGAAATAATCACGGAAACAAAAGTTATATTACACATACAAACC
>NC_051413.1:23396033-23396109 GCF_015228065.2 Penaeus monodon
ATGAGTTAGTCTGCCAAGGTTGACGCTGTTCACCAGATGTTTGTTTTTAGTTGGTCCCCGCATTTGTGGTTCAAGG
>NC_051413.1:23396731-23396800 GCF_015228065.2 Penaeus monodon
TTTATATACATATATTTTTCTGCTTCCTTAATAATATTCGATTATTTTATTAATATTTATTTTATCTAG
>NC_051413.1:23396909-23397139 GCF_015228065.2 Penaeus monodon
GCATGTATGTATGCATGTATCATATATAAAACATAAAGAAAAAGTCGGCTATTATTCAACTTATAGAACAAAGTAGGATTCTCGAAACAAAGCTTAATCTGTATGGTAATTACCCAGTCAAATGGGGCGGGACTATCATATGTAGATTAACCTGATTTACGGATACTCTTGTTTTTGCTCAATGCCTCTGTACCTGGAAGGGAAGCTGAGGAAGAATGGCTTTGCGAAGA
>NC_051413.1:23398239-23398569 GCF_015228065.2 Penaeus monodon
CAGTTAATATCTCACAAAAACATGTTCCCTGCGTCCATTTAATTGCAATAGAAGTTCCTGATTTTAAAACGTTGCGAAAAGTTTTTAATATACATATACATTTTTCTTTCTTTTTTCTTTTAATTATGGATATTACTTGACTGACCTGTCACACAGGCTGGCTTTCTTGTGACAATTAATTAGTTGAAGTTTGCTCATAAAACAAGTTATAAAACTCTGCACGAAGTTCACTTATTTTAGTTTTCTAAGTAAAACTATGAAAAAGTGTTTCTTTTCGTTTTGTTTTTGCTACTCTTCTTTAAGGAGAAAGATAAGGTGTAGTAAGGATGG
>NC_051413.1:23400422-23400593 GCF_015228065.2 Penaeus monodon
CCCTATAGTCTTTTTGGGTGTCTGAAAAACACTAAATCATTGTCATTATTTTTTCATCCCCACTATTTTATCAAATAGGGGGGCCCAGCTAGGTGGGCCGCGGGGGGCGGTTCCCCTTTTTCCCAACGTACATATTAAATCCCATTAAATTTTCGCCTCCCCCCCTCCCCC
>NC_051413.1:23400725-23401354 GCF_015228065.2 Penaeus monodon
TTTTCCCTCGGGCTACTTTCTAAAACCAACACGGTTTGCCCTGTTTGTCTGCCCCTTTACCAGTTCTACAATTTTCCTAACCAGTTTGAGCATTTTTTGCAGTTTTTTTAAATGTATGGGTTTATTTTGTTAATTCCGGAAATATTCTCTGTGGGTATTTAATTTACATGGGATTTTAATTTTTTTATGATTTGTATCCTTTTCAAATATTACTTTTCAATCTTCAAAAACAGAGCCGTGTATGTATTTTTTCATAATGGAAATTTATCCGTATCCGTTTTTATAGAAAATACGGGGTTGGAGATTTGCTCGCTTTTCATACTATCTTTTCACGGGATATGCTTAGTCTCCACCCCTCTCCGTCCTTTTGTTGCTTTTTCTTCAAACTTATCGTTTCGTATGGTAGAAAAAAAATCAATGAACAAATGATGAGTTATATTGCCGTAAAGATATAGTGATTGGTAATATGTGATAAAAATGACAATAATATTTGGAATGTGGAAGGGTTTCATTTGATTTTTCGCTCAGATATAATTTTCTCCGTCTTTTCCAGTAAAAAAGGCTTTTCGTATTTAACAAAAAAATAACATACACCACACAACACTCTACGTCCACCTACCACCCAAAAA
>NC_051413.1:23401474-23401859 GCF_015228065.2 Penaeus monodon
TCCTATCAGTCCCCTTATATAAACTTAAAGTCTTACGATTTAAAAGTTTTCGCTAAGGGGGTACTTTTAGGAAAATCAAAAAGGGAAGAAACAAATCCCGGGGATAGCGTTGCAGATTTTTTCTCGTGTTGATCAGTTGTCGTAGAAATAAAAGTACCCCTTAAAAAAAAAAAAAAAAAAAAAACGAAAAGAAAAAATTTCAAAAAAGGAAAAAAAACAAAA
This sequence comes from Penaeus monodon, assembly GCF_015228065.2. NCBI lineage: Eukaryota > Metazoa > Arthropoda > Malacostraca > Decapoda > Penaeidae > Penaeus > Penaeus monodon. The sequence continues at coordinate 23,401,697 of NC_051413.1, forward strand.
CAAGAAAAAAGGAAAAAATTAAAGAAAAAATTTTAAAAAAAAGGGAGGAAAAAAAATTTGAAAGGAAAAAAAAATTACTGTCTCTTTTTTGAAAAGAAAGGGAACAATTTTTTTTTTAAATGGAAAAAAAAGTATGTATATATTTTAAAATAAAAAAATGTAA
>NC_051413.1:23401986-23402217 GCF_015228065.2 Penaeus monodon
GCGTGACATGGATCGCAATACTCGGTCCAACTGGTTTTCTAGTTTCTCCTTTTTCTGTGAAAAATCCAAATTTATTACTGGCATTATCATGATCGTGGCTGTTTTAAATGAGGCTTAAACCTTTTTTTAAAACTCCCCATTTACTTCGCTTTGTAACATCCGTACCTTCAAAATGTTCAATAAATTCTTATCAGTACACCCTTTGTGGTTCTTACCCAATCAAACCCGCCG
>NC_051413.1:23402337-23403586 GCF_015228065.2 Penaeus monodon
AGTATATTTTATACTATATATTAGTCCCTTATTTATGTAGCCAAAATCATCCCGTTTTACTCGGGTATTAATTAATTGCACTTGTATGACAACATCGCTCATCCTATCAGGGATCCCCGGGAAACCAGTCCACGTTTGTTTCCCACCTTGCCGAATAAACCCAAAGGTTCAACAAAATCACCCCGCCAAACGAGGTGAGTCACAAGCAAGACGAAACCCTTTCCCAAAAGAATCGGCAGACTAAAACAAACCCCCAAACGAGGTGATTACGGAAGTCGAATCTTCGAACGAACACATAATAAACCCCAAAAATATTTCCCAAAAAAACAATCCTAACAACACAGAAAACAAAACCCAAAAAGATTGATTGGGTCCCCAATTTTGAAGAACAGATAAAAAAAAGGGGTTCCAACAAGGTTTGCGTTAACTTTAAACCCCCAAGATGGCCGAAAAATTTTCCTTTTGAAGAACCCTCTTTCCTTCCCCTAATTTTCTCACCTTCTTAAAACCCCCCAACCTTTTTTTTTTTTCCTTCTTTTTCCCTTTGGTAAGCTTGGGTTTTTAAAAAAATTTTTTGGAGTTTTTTTCCCTTTATTTTTTTTTTTTTCCCCCCTTTTTTTTTTTTTTTTTTTTTTTTAAATTTTTTTTTAATTATTTTATTTTTTTATTTTTTTTTTTTTTTTTTATTATTATTTTTTTATTTTATTTTTATTATTTTATTTTTTATTTTTAAATTAATTTTTTTTAAAATTATTTATTTTTTATCCCAATTTTTTCTTGAAAATTTTTTATCTTTTTCCCAGAATTATTTTTCTTTTAATTTCTTCCGGAAATAACTCGTGATAATGTACAATATTTTTATTCATAATTAAGTTTTACCTTCCCTTGTTTAATAGCAAAATATCGGAGATCGGAGATTCTGCTCTGCTTTTCATACTATCTTTACACAGGAGATAATGCTTACGTCATGTCACCCACTCTCCGTGCCTTTTGTTTCTTCCTTCAAACTTATCATTTCGTATGATTGAAAAAAAAATCAATAAAAATGATAAAATAAATTTTCCCTAAAGATAAGTGATTGGGAATATTATAAAATGACAAAAATATCTGGAAAGGGGGTGGCTTTCATTCGAATTTTTTGGGTCGAAAAGTATATTTTTTTCCAAACCCCCCAGGGCCCCCCCCCCTCCCTAAAAACCCACAACAAACAACAACACCCCCCCTCACCACCCCCACACGACACAACCCC
>NC_051413.1:23403699-23403945 GCF_015228065.2 Penaeus monodon
TTACACCTCGGCTATCAGTCCCATTCATCATAAATCTTCAAAGTCCTGTACAGATTTAAAAGTTGTCGCTAAGGGAGATAACTTTGAGGAATCTCATAAAAAAGGTAAAGAGTCAGAAATCCCAGACGATAACGTTGCAGATTGCACTCGTGTTGATCAGTGTTTTAATAACTAAGTTAGATGAATAGAAAAAAAAAGTTGTCTTGGTATCTGAAGGTCCGTACTCCTTGTAAGCCGTACTTCGTA
>NC_051413.1:23404018-23404109 GCF_015228065.2 Penaeus monodon
TCACTTGTCTCTTTGTTGAAAAGGAAGGCAACAAGTTTCAATTAAAATGAAAAAAAGTGTATGTATACATTCTTGAAATAGGAAACATGTG
>NC_051413.1:23404133-23404382 GCF_015228065.2 Penaeus monodon
CTTTTTTTTTTAATAGACCCAATGGATTGCAATATTCCAATCCAACATGAATTACTAGTTTCTCCTTTCCTGAGATTAAGCCGCATCAAAGCCAAGTGAATAAGTCATCATATTCTGTTACTGAGCATTATCAGTGATCAGTGATCGAATTGAGGTTTAAAACAGTTTATTTAACCTTACTTCCCTTTGTACATCCTTTTCACCTGGATGATATGTATCAAATAGGCCCTGTAGTGTGTGATTACATAG
>NC_051413.1:23404455-23404573 GCF_015228065.2 Penaeus monodon
CCTCACTTTATAAGTTTTCAATCTAAAGGTACTCATTCCGCACTATGAAAATCTGCTTCATAAGTTTGATCTTTAATCCAATTTCTTCCCATGGAGTCTAAAATACAGCCTCCATATT
>NC_051413.1:23404821-23405291 GCF_015228065.2 Penaeus monodon
ATTATATTAATTGCACTATTGTATGACAACATCGCTCATCCTACTCAGAGGGATCCATCTTGTAAACACGAGTCGCACGTTTGTTGCCCACCTTGCCGAATAAACCAAGGTTCACACATAATCACCAGCCAAACGAGGTGATTCACGAAGCAAAGATCGAATCCTTCCGAACGAATCATGCAGACATAATCAACCAGCCAAACGAGGTGATTCTGAGCGAACCACATCAGTTGACTCTTACACCTAATCCTCAGTCACCATTCATTAATGGAGCAAGGCAGAAAGACCAAAGCAAGCAGAGAGCTTTGTAACTGATTGTGTCGAGGATTAAGAGAACAGATAAAAAAAATGGTTCAGCACAGTGTGGCAGTAAGCTGGAAAGCAGAGTGTGCTGGAAACAACTTTCTATGTGGAAGGTATGTTCCATTCAACCCCCTCTTTTCATTTTACCTGTGAAAAGACAAGAGAGG
>NC_051413.1:23407105-23407539 GCF_015228065.2 Penaeus monodon
GCTAACTTAGATTATTCCCCTTGAGTATGTAATCATACTCTTAAGCATGTACTTTCGATGTGATGGATGAATAATGCTTCCAACGACAAGCTCTAATATGATATTTCTTACGCTGAGAACCGAAATATCCAGTGAAAATTACATTCCTGATGTGTTCTTTCTCCAGGGTTATATTTCTATACATAAACGTCCGTAGTGAATTGTTTTCTCCTGTGAAAATCATATAAAAGACATTTATCAAATACACGTGTCTTGAATATGAAAATAGCACGCAGTACGAAAGCTTTTTTTGTTATTTGAAGTGCTTCAGTACCGATGGCACACGTTTATAAATGAAAGCGTATGAGACATCACTTTCTTTGAAGATGTGTACCTTTCGTACGACGATTGGTTACATGACGCATATGCATGGCGGCACACATGTCCTTATACAT
>NC_051413.1:23407671-23408079 GCF_015228065.2 Penaeus monodon
TTAGAAAAAAAGAAAGAATAAAAATAAAGAAATAAGATTAGGTGAATCTAAAACCAGGGCAATGAAATTCCTGAAGACTTCAAGGAACATGATTAACACATCTTAAGAAGCAACTCTCCCCAGAAGACCCAAGTTTGCGTGTAACCCGAAAGGACTTCAAAGCAGGCTGAGTTTCGCATGTGGGAAAACATCTCTCTCAATTGCAATAGATAAAAAGACGTGAGAATTATCCGTGTATCTAAATTACACGAGCAAGATAGAACTGGAGAGCTGAAGAAAAAAAAGAAAAAGAGAAGAAAAATGACTGCATTGATAGGTATGATTAAAAAATCTGCAATGGGTGGCATAGATATTCTAGCTGCAATGATAATTATGATTCATTATTTGAGTTAAACGGTGTAAATACGG
>NC_051413.1:23408307-23408460 GCF_015228065.2 Penaeus monodon
CCAATAGCAAATTCAGAACAACATCTGTGATAAAAAAAGAAGAAAAAAATAACAATTAGAATAAAGTAAGGTTAAAAAACGGTTCGTTTTTATATCGTATGAAAACACTTTAATTCCGTTTTTTGGCGTATTTTTATTTAAAATAACTGCGGG
>NC_051413.1:23408984-23409165 GCF_015228065.2 Penaeus monodon
ACTCAGAGTAAGCAATAACTGATAACCCCAATTTCTCCAAAAGTAAAGACAAATAGACACGAAATGTACAATATAAAGGAAAAATTAAACCCTGATGGGATATTAATTTCTATTACTGAGCTTTTTCCCAGCAACAATTCTCATCATTCGTCCAAATAAATGCAAAATAAAAAAAAGAGAG
>NC_051413.1:23409414-23409535 GCF_015228065.2 Penaeus monodon
TAAAACCCCTCATTTTAAACCCTCCTTCTTCTTTAATATAGATTTTTTCACATTAATTAAATAATTATTTAAATCTTGTCTTCCGTTTTTTGTATTCAAACATCAAACATAGTGGTTTTTA
>NC_051413.1:23409580-23409696 GCF_015228065.2 Penaeus monodon
ACCACGTATGTTTGTATGTTTGAATACATAAACGGAAGACAAGATTTAAATAAATTATTTAAATAAAGTGTACAATCTATATTAAAAGAAGAAGGATGGTAAATGAGAGCTTTACT
>NC_051413.1:23409917-23410171 GCF_015228065.2 Penaeus monodon
TGTCTTCATTCTCTCCGTCTGCTTCTCTTTTTTTATTTTGTCATTTATTTGGAGAATGTTGACAATCTGTTCCTAGGAAAAGCTCAGTCAATAGAAAATTAAAACCCCCATCAGGGGATTAATTTTCCTTTTATTGTACATTTTGTGCTTTTGTCTTACGTTGGGGAAATTGGGGTTATCATTTTTTGCTTACCCGAGTTTTAAACCCTAAGTAAAAAAATTTGGTATTTCTAGTAAAATATTTTACTGTCTTT
>NC_051413.1:23410854-23410946 GCF_015228065.2 Penaeus monodon
TATGTATTCCGTTAGTCAGTCCGCACGTTATGTTAATGAAATACGCCAGAAACGGAATTCAAGTCGCTTCATACAGATATAAAACGAACACG
>NC_051413.1:23410996-23411074 GCF_015228065.2 Penaeus monodon
CACAGATGTTGTTCTGAATTTGCTATTGGCTTCGTTTGTATTTGTTACTACTAGGGACTCTGTACTACTACTGCGCGC
>NC_051413.1:23411189-23411324 GCF_015228065.2 Penaeus monodon
TAAAAAATATATATATTAAATAGAAGGGAAAATGGTATGAATATTGAATAAATGAATATATAAAGAGAGAGAGAGAATTAAAAAAACACATCAACATTATCAAAAATTCCAAAAAAAATTTTAAATTTTAATATT
>NC_051413.1:23411381-23411748 GCF_015228065.2 Penaeus monodon
CCGTATTTTCACCCTTTTAAATCAAAAAAATGAATCATAATTACATTGAGCTGAAATTTTATGCCACCCATGAGATTTTTAATATACCTTAATGCAGTCATTTTTCTTCTCTTTTTCTTTTTTTTCTTCAGCTCTCCAGTTCTATCTTGCTCGTGTAATTTAGATACACGGATAATTTCTCACGTCTTTTTATCTATTGCAATTGAGAGAGATGTTTTCCCACATGCGAAACTCAGCCTGCTTTGAAGTCCTTTCGGGTTACACGCAAACTTGGGTCTTCTGGGGAGAGTTGCTTCTTAAGATGTGTTAATCATGTTCCTTGAAGTCTTCAGGAATTTCATTGCCCTGGTTTTAGATTCACCTAATC
>NC_051413.1:23411918-23412339 GCF_015228065.2 Penaeus monodon
ATGTATAAGGACATGTGTGCCGCCATGCATATGCGTCATGTAACCAATCGTCGTACGAAAGGTACACATCTTCAAAGAAAGTGATGTCTCATACGCTTTCATTTATAAACGTGTGCCATCGGTACTGAAGCACTTCAAATAACAAAAAAAGCTTTCGTACTGCGTGCTATTTTCATATTCAAGACACGTGTATTTTTATAATGTCTTTTTTATGGGTTTTCACAGGAGAAAAACAATTCACTACGGAGTTTATGTATGAAATAAACCCGGAGAAAGAAAAAAATCAGGGAAAGAATTTTCACTGGAATTTTCGGTTCTACGTAAAAATATCTATTAGAGCTTGTCGTGGGAAAATTTTTATCCTCACATCGAAATATGCTTAAGAGTATGATTACATACTCAAGGGGAATAATCTAAGTTA
>NC_051413.1:23414149-23414622 GCF_015228065.2 Penaeus monodon
AAGAGGGGGTTGAATGGAACATACCTTCCACATAGAAAGTTGTTTCCAGCACACTCTGCTTTCCAGCTTACTGCCACACTGTGCTGAACCATTTTTTTTTTATCTGTTCTCTTAATCCTGGACACAATCAGTTACAAAGCTCTCTGCTTGCTTTGGTCTTTCTGCCTTGCTCCATTAATGAATGGTACTGAGGATTAGGTGTGGGAGTCAACTAAATGTGGTTCGCTCAGTCACCTCGTTTGGCGGGTTTGATTATGTCTGCATGATTCGTTGGGAAAGGGATTCGATTTTTGCTTCGTGAATCCCCTCGTTTGCTGGTGCATTATGTGTAAACCTGGTTTTTTTCGGCAAGGTGGGCAACAAACGTGCGACTCGTGTTTACAAATGGACCCCTCTGAGTAGGATGAGCGATTTTTGCCATACAATAGGCAATTAATAAATTCCAGAAACATGGATTGATCTTTGGCGACATA
>NC_051413.1:23414784-23415683 GCF_015228065.2 Penaeus monodon
TAATACGGCTGGTTGATTGGTAAGTCTGAATAGGGGGCTGTATTTTAAGACTCCAGGGGAAGAAAGGGGATTAAGATCAAATTTATGAAGCAGTTTTCATAGGCGGAAGAGTACCTTTATATTGAAAATTATAAGTGGGGGAATAAAAAAAATACAAAAAAAAATTGCGTTTAAAAAAAAACAAAATAAAAAAAAAACAAACAAAAAGAAAAGAATACTAGTAATCAACACTATAGGCCTATTTGATACTATCATCCATTGAAAGGTGTACAAAGGGAAATAAGGTTAAAAAAAATTTTTTTTAAATAAATTCGATCACTGATCACTGATAATGCTCAGAAAACAGAATATATGACTTTTTCCCTTTGGGGCTTTGAGGGGCTTAATCTCGGGAAAAGGAGAAACTAGTAATTCATGTTGGTTTGGGATATTGCAATCCATTGGGTCTTTTTAAAAAAAAAAGTATATATAACATACATGTAATACACATTTTTCCCTATTTAAAAGAATGTATACAACATTTTTTTTTTTTCATTTAATTGAAATTGTTGCCTTCCTTTTAAACAAAGAGACAAGTGATTTCTTTTTTCTTTTTTTTTTCCTTCTTTTTTAAAATTTTTTCGTTTTTTTTTCGTTTTTTTTTTTTCCATTTTTACGATGTCGGCTTACAAGGAGTACGGACTTCAGATACCAAGACAATTTTTTTTTTCTATTTATCAAAATTATTTTATTAAAACACTATCAAAAAAACGAGGCAATCGCCGTTATCGTCTGGGTTTTTTCACTCTTTAACCTTTTTTTTGAGATTCCCCCAAAATTATCTCCCTTAGCGACAAAATTTTAAATCTGTAAGGGCTTTGAAGATTTTGAGAATGGGGGCTATAGCCGAGGTGTAAGGT
>NC_051413.1:23415862-23416355 GCF_015228065.2 Penaeus monodon
AGGGAGGAGGGGGGCCTGTGTGGGTTGGAGAAAATATATCATGTCAGAACACCAAAATTCGAATGAAAGGCCATCCCCATTCCAGATATTATTGTCATTTTTATCATATATTACCAATCACTCTATCTTTACGGCAATATACTTCATCATTTCTTTATTGATTCTTTTTTAAATCATACGAAATGATAAGTTTGAAGGAAGAAACAAAGAGGCACGGAGAGTGGGTGACATGACGTAAGCATTATCTCCTGTGTAAAGATAGTATGAAAAGCAGAGCAGAATCTCCGATCTCCGATATTTTGCTATTAAACAACGGATACGGCTGAAACTTTACTATTATGAATAAAAACTATCATGTACATTATCACGAGCTTGTTTCGCGAAGATTGGATGTAATCATTCTGAAAGATAAATAATTTCAAGTAGGAATTGATATACGATGAAATAATTATTCCTACAGAGAAAAATTTGGAAATTTAAACCAAAAAAACCG
>NC_051413.1:23416600-23417084 GCF_015228065.2 Penaeus monodon
GCATCCTTCCATTGAGAAAATTGTTTCCAGCACACTCTGCTTAAAGCTTACCGTCACACTGTGTTGAACCTTTATTTTTTTATCTGTTCTCTTAATCCTGGACACAATCAATTACAAAGCTCTCTGCTTGCTTTGGTCTTTCTGCCTTGCTTGTTTAATGAATGGTGACTGAGGATTAGGTGTAAGAGTCAAATGATGTGGTTCGTTCAGAAGGATTCGAACTATTCTTCGTGAATCACCTCGTTTGGCTGGTTGATTATGTCTGCATGATTCGTTCGGAAGGGTTCGATCTTTCTTCGGTCACCTCGTTGGTGGTGCATTTTTTTGTGAACCTTGGTTTATTCGCAAGGTGGGGAACAACGTGGCTCGGTTTACAAGATGGATCCCTCTGATAGGTGGCGATGTTGTCATACATATGCAATTAATAAATATCCGAGTAAAACTGGGTTGATCTTTGGGTAAATCATAATAAGACTAATTATAG
>NC_051413.1:23417208-23417470 GCF_015228065.2 Penaeus monodon
ATCGGCTGGTTGATTAGGTAAGTAACGCACAACAGGGTTCTTTTAAAGAAAATTTTTTTGAACTTTTGGGTACTGGTGTATACAAAAACGAAGTAAATGAGGAGATTAAATAAATGGTTTTAAGCCTCATTTCAACAGCGCACGATCATTGATAATGCTCAGTAACTGAATCTGATGATTTATTCACAGAAAAGGAGAAACTAGTAACTCACGTTGGACTCGAGTATTGCGATCCATTGTCTATTTCGCATAAAAAAAAAAA
>NC_051413.1:23417539-23417785 GCF_015228065.2 Penaeus monodon
CATGTGTAATATTTTTAAATAAAAATATCTAGTCCCTTTTTTTTATTTAAAAAATATACAACATTTTTTTTTTCCATTTTAAATTAAACTTGTTGCCTTCTTTTCAACAGAGACATGTAATTTTCTTTTCCTTTTCTATATTTTTTTCCTCTCCTTTCTTTTTTAATTTTTTCTCTTAATTTCTTTCTCTTTTCTTTTCTTGTTTTTGTTTTTTCTTTCCCTTTATTGCATTTTTTTTCTCTTTCG
>NC_051413.1:23417819-23418001 GCF_015228065.2 Penaeus monodon
AAAATAATTTTTTTTCTATCGATCTAACTGATCAACACGAGTAAAATCTGCAACGCTATCGCCTGGGATTTCTGATTCTTTACCTTTTTGATATTCCTCAAAGTTATCTCCCTTAGCGACAACTTTTAAATCTGTACAGGACTTTGAAGATTTTTTGATAATGGACTGATACCGAGGTGTAA
>NC_051413.1:23418111-23418819 GCF_015228065.2 Penaeus monodon
TTTTGGGGTGTTTGGGGTTGTGTGGGGTGTGCTGTGTGTTGTTTGGGTCGGGAGGGGGAATGAGTGCTTTGGGGGGGGGGTGTATGTATATGCTTTTGTTAATATTACGAAAACGCCTTTCTTACTGGTAAAATGACAGGGAGAAAATATATTATCTGAGCGCCAAAATTCGAATGAAAGGCCTTCCACATTCCAAATATTATTGTCATTTTTATCATATATTACCAATCACTATATCTTTACGGCAATATAACTCATCATTTGTTCATTGCTTTTTTTTCTACCATACGAAACGATAAGTTTGAAGAAAAAGCAACAAAAAGGCACGGAGAGTGGGTGGCATGACGTAAGCATGATCTCCTGTGTAAAGATAGTATGAAAAGCAGAGCAGAATCTCCAATCTCCGATATCTTTCTATTAAACAACGGATACGGATGAAACTTTACCATTATGAAAAAAGTACATATCACGAGCTTCTGTTTCATGAAGATTGAACGTAATCATTCTGAAAGTGATACAACTTCATAAAAGAATTAATATCCGATGTAATTAAATATCTACAGAGAATATGCCGGAAGTTAACAAAATAACCGATACATTTATAAAAACTGCAACAAAGTGCTCAACACTGTGTTAGGAACTAATTGTAGATACTGTGTAAATGGACAGACAAACAGACAAACCTGTGTTGGTGTAGAACAGTAGCCC
>NC_051413.1:23418970-23419170 GCF_015228065.2 Penaeus monodon
GCGAAAATTTAATAGGTATTTAATATGTACGTTGGAAAAGGGGGAATCCGCCCCCTAGCTGGCCCCACCCTAGCTGGCCCCACTATTAGATAAAATAGTGGGGATGATAAAAATAATGACAATATTGGGTGTTTAAGCACAACACGAATATTGTGATATTGTGATATTTTGTTTTTTATGTTTGCATACATATATTTTAG
>NC_051413.1:23419516-23419586 GCF_015228065.2 Penaeus monodon
ATATAAGATAATATATAAAATTGTAATGTTTGGTGTATATTATTATATACGGGACACCACACACCACACA
>NC_051413.1:23419637-23419835 GCF_015228065.2 Penaeus monodon
TGTGTGTATGTGTGTGGTATATAATATGAGAAAAAAATAATTAAATCTCCTGGTATCTTCAGTCCATCAAAGAAAAATTCTAATTGAACTCAAACCAGAGGCTACAAAAAATAGAAGAAAAAAGGAAAAAAAGAGGAAAAAAGAAAAATACCACTACCTTTGTATGCACGGATGAGCTTCGAGAGGAAAAAATTAATC
>NC_051413.1:23420084-23420198 GCF_015228065.2 Penaeus monodon
GGAAGCAAACATTTCCTTTTCAATATAAGTGAAAAAACCCCCTTTTGGCGATGTCCCTTGTTATCCTCACACACTCACCTCTACTGCTATTCCTATGCTTATGGTTCGGCCCCG
>NC_051413.1:23420234-23421252 GCF_015228065.2 Penaeus monodon
AAGTAAAGCTGCCCTTCGTAAACAGGGCGGTTTCATGAGGTGATTTGAGGGTGAGGTTCTGACACTGCACGTAGTTATGGGGTTGATAAAATTTGGGTTTGAATATGGGGTTGATGATTTGCTGAGCAACAGAGGAGGAAGAACCATTGATGCGTAGATATTCAGGAAATGTTACATGCAATATCGTCATATATATGTATATGCAAAATTCAGCCGTAAGAGAAATTTTTATATATGTGTATGGCTATGTACGATATGTATATCCTATCCTTCAATGGGCCCTCAAAAAAAAACAATCGTATTCTCAATTTAAGAAACCTCTTTAAGAATACATAAACTTGACGAAAAAAAAATCGGTGTCCTGCTTTTAGCATGTACGGAAACCTCTTTTTAAATCCGGAAAAAACCCTGATTTCCGCGACTGGCCAGAGTCAAGCTTATCAATTAGAAAAAAAAAATTCATTCACTCATCAAAATTGGTTCAAGATAAATTATTTCGTCCACTTTACCCTCAGTCCCACATAGAAAATTAAAAGTATGTTCAGAGAAACTACTTGGGATATTTTAATTAAAGATTTCCCAATTAAGGGAAAAATCGGTGGCATTAGATGGTATTTATCTTTAACAGTTCCTAATATATACTTTCTGCGGTAGTGTAAATAGTAATTAACACAAAACGTTAATGGTAGTAATATTATACAGGAAACTATGCTGTATAAATTAACTGTGTCATTCTGTTCTATTTAGGGTTTATACAGGGGGCACGTGTATTTTTTAAAGAAAATATGTCGTTCATAATTACCTCGATATTGATTTAATACTTAACGATTATTGAAGTACTTCGTCGTAGGGAAAAAGTAATTGCATTACCCTGAAAAGATATCTCTCAATCACAGCAGACAAGCTTGTAGAGTAATCGGTTTTCTAAAACTGAACTCCAGTGAAGGTTAAAAGCAATAAATCTATATTGTGTTTTACTTGTTTTAGTTTATATTACTTATGTCACACACGTTCTCAC
>NC_051413.1:23421346-23421491 GCF_015228065.2 Penaeus monodon
TCCCCAAACCGTGGCTATCACAGGACATTCTTCCAAAACTAGCAATTACTTAGTCCACCCCATAACACTAAAAAGAAGCAAAAAAACAAACAAAAAATCTGTCATAAAGATCGATCGGCCTCGTTCCGAATAAATGCGGGTTGTT
>NC_051413.1:23421579-23421786 GCF_015228065.2 Penaeus monodon
GGTGCGTTTGGGGTGTGAGTGGTTGGAGAAAGGCAGGAGATTTCGAAAATTTCATGACATCATATGTTCAGTGTAGCTATCATGATAATCTATTAAGGAGTGTGGCTATTACATTTTTCGATTCTCTCTACTGTGTAAGGTGTTGCCACTGCGATGAACCCATTCGATGCTAATGATAATGTAGTCATGAGTTTAAACCATATACCC
>NC_051413.1:23422849-23423097 GCF_015228065.2 Penaeus monodon
TGGGGTTATAAGATTATCCACAACACAAAAAGATAATGATTGTGTTTTGCGTGTGTTTTTTTTATGGGATGTATAATATTAGGGCTTTTTTGGGCCCTTTCCCCCGCATCCTTTTCTCCTCTATTCTTTATTTTCGTTTTTTTATGAATAATGAACTGACTTTTCTGCAGTTAATCATACTGCTTCTCGTACATATTTATTCTTCTTTCCTCATCCGACACAATTTTCAGCTTACATAAATTTATCAG
>NC_051413.1:23423403-23424045 GCF_015228065.2 Penaeus monodon
TCAGGGGGGGGGGGGGAGCGAGAGAGCTTCCTGCAGATTATTATAACCTTATTTTTTTCATCCCTCATTCAACGATTCCCATTCCTCTCTCTCGTCCCTCTCACCGGCTCGGGTGCGAGGTCTTCGCTCCGTCACAACTTCTCGGGGAAGGTCCCGCCTCCTTTCCCCGAAGCCGGGGGCTGCCATTCGCTGCATATTGCGGGCGCTCCTCTTAACTGCGTTTAACGGGGCTAACGCCCCTTTCCCGGGGAAGGGCCAAGCTCGTGCGATCGCGAGGCAAATTGGCCAGGAAGGTAATGGCGGAGTTTACTGAGAAAATAGGGAAATTGGCTCACGATTAGGCGGAAGAAATCCAAAAATTTGCGGGGAATAAAAAAATTTTCTGATATTTGGGGTTTGATCTAATACGGCCCCGGAGAGTGCTTTGCAGGGCCCCCAAACACAGGGGTTATTTATTCTCCCTAGGCTGAGGTCATGGGGTTTGAAGAATCAGCTTAATGAAGGAGGTTTCAGGGAAATGACGGGTTTATGCATACGCGAGACTGAGGAATCATGCGGAGAACTCAGGCAGTATTTGTGTATATAATATTAAGTTTATTGACACACGAGAAAGACAATATAAACTATACTATTTGCTTAAGC
>NC_051413.1:23424298-23424443 GCF_015228065.2 Penaeus monodon
AAGCAGATGAATACAATATGCGTTTTACTTGTATTACATTTGATATCATTTATTTTGCAACTCATTGAACTCATAGCAGGTATATCGCCATGTTCCCCTTTCTCTGATGTTCATTTAAACTTTTATATTACATTCTCATGCTCCT
>NC_051413.1:23424490-23424659 GCF_015228065.2 Penaeus monodon
TTATTTATGTTCTTTTCTTAATTTCCCGTGCACTGAAGAATTGCTATTTATCTGCTCTCTTTCTCCTTGATTCTTCTTGCTGCTTTTCACTTGTACAAAAGAAATTCTCTCAAGGAGCTGACCCGTTCGCCCAGGGAAACTAAAGACAATGTGTTTTTAAATTTAAGCT
>NC_051413.1:23424990-23425126 GCF_015228065.2 Penaeus monodon
CGCATATTGAATCAGCAAAAAATAGGTCGCAAACATATTTTGAAAAAATTTTAAAAATTTATGTAAAAAATATATTATACAAAATACAGAAAATTTACATAGAATAACTTTTAGCATACATATTTCAGTAATATAA
>NC_051413.1:23425293-23425623 GCF_015228065.2 Penaeus monodon
GAGTTAGTCAGATTTTCACGTCGTGTAAATTCTTCAGTGTGGCCGAAGACTTCCAAGCTACAGAAAAAGACGACGAAAAATATTAAAGAAAGTGATAAGAAATTAAGACGTAAGATTTCCGAAACTAAAAAAAAGAAAAGGACAATGAGAAAAATTAGATTGTGACTCCCAAAAGGAACGGGAGTTTCGAAAAAACTATTTAACGTAAAGACAAGAAAAAGAGAGAACAAAATGAAGGAAGAAAGGAGACAGAGGTTTTAAAATAGCTTCTGATTGTGAACTTGTATTTTCCTTTTTTTTAACACGCAAAAATTGACTTTCTATCTCACT
>NC_051413.1:23425656-23425919 GCF_015228065.2 Penaeus monodon
AATTTGAAAAAAAGGAAAACTTTGTTTCCTTATTTTTTCCATTTTTAACGTGTTATTTAGGATTTTACCGAGAATGAGTTTAATTCTGACATTAAGAACTTTTTCAGGATGTATCCTTTGTTTCTAACATTATCTTCGCACATCCCATGTAAATTCTGCTTCAAAGGGCATAAAAACAGTGGCTTTTAAACTACTTAAAGATGATTTGTATCTCTTAATATAACAAAAGCATGGTGTCTTGTTTTTTTTCTGTTTAGCAGAAA
>NC_051413.1:23425958-23426262 GCF_015228065.2 Penaeus monodon
AAGATAATTGGGCCCTTTCGGACACTTCTTCACCCGCCCCCGAGGAAAACAAAAAAACCCAAAATTTGCCTTTCCTTATGTGAAAACGTAAGTAAAAACAAAAACAAAAAAGAAAGGAAATTCCTTCCCCAAAAGGGGTTTCTTTGTTTTTTTTTTTTTAAAAAAAAATTGTTGTAACTTTTGGTTTTTTTTTAGAAACATGCAAAGGGTGCATAGAAAGGAAGGAAAAGGAGGTTGCAACCTGCAAAGAGTACACTAAACCTTGCAGAAGGGGCGGAATTTGGGGAATCAGATTTATTCTGGG
>NC_051413.1:23426427-23426646 GCF_015228065.2 Penaeus monodon
GGGGGGGGTTTTTTTTTAAAAAATTTTTTTTAAAAATTTTTTTTCCCCCAAAAAAAAAAAATTCAAAAATTTTTTTCCCCCTTTTTTTTTTATTTTAAAAAAAAAGGGTTTTTTTTTTAAAATTAATTTTTTTTTTTAAACTTTTTTAAAAAAAAAAAGAAAGGGTTTTTTTTTTCCCGGGGAAAAAAAAAAAAAAGGGTTTTTTTTTAAAAAATTTTT
>NC_051413.1:23426688-23427004 GCF_015228065.2 Penaeus monodon
TTTTTTTTTTTTGGGGGTTGGGTTTTTTTGGGGGGGGGGAAAAAGGGGGGTTTTGGGGGTTTTTTTTCCCCCCCCCCAAAAAAAAAACCCGGCCCCCAAAAAACCCCCCCCCGCGGGCCCCCCCAGGGTTTTTTTTAAAGGGGTTTTCCCCCCCCAAAAAAAATTTTTTTCCCCAAAAAAAATTTTGGGGTTTTTTTTTTTAAACCCCAAAAAAAAAAAATTTTTTTTTTTTTTTCCCCCCCCCCGGGGGGGGAAACCCCCCCCCAAAACCCCCAAAAAGGGGAAGGAACCCCGGTTGGGGGGGGGGTTCCCCAAA
>NC_051413.1:23427067-23427200 GCF_015228065.2 Penaeus monodon
TTTTAAAAATTTTTAAAGGGGTTTAAAAAAAAATTTCCTTCCAGATAATAAGAATATCATGCATATATTTAAATAATTTCTCATCGCGCTTGTATTGTTATTGCTACCGTTTTACCATAATGCTCAGACAGTC
>NC_051413.1:23427251-23427333 GCF_015228065.2 Penaeus monodon
AAACAAAAGTAACGAAGTAGATTTTCTGTTAATAATTTTGTCTCTTGACTTAGAGAATGAAAAAGGATTTGGTTATTAGTAA
>NC_051413.1:23427408-23427940 GCF_015228065.2 Penaeus monodon
CCATTGATTTCTCGCATGATTCCTCAGTCTCGCGTATGCATGAACCACGTCATTCCATGCAAATCCTCCTTCATTAAGCTGATTCTCCATCAAACCCCATGATCCTCAGCCATCAGGCAGAATAACAAACCCCGCTGTGCTTGGGCGCATGCAAGCACTTTCTCCGAGAGGCCGTATTAGAGTCAACCCAAGTATCAGAAATTATTTTTATTCCCTCGCATTTTCGGATTTCTTCCGCCCATCGTGAGCCAATTTCCATATTCTTCAGCTAAATCTCCCCCATTACATTCCTTGGCCAGATATTGCCTCGCGATCGCACGAGTTTGGGCCCTTTCCGCCGAAGGTGCGTTAGCCGCCGTTAAGCGCAGTTAACAGGAGCGCCGCGCAATGATGCAGCGAATGGCGGCTCCTCGGTTTCGGGAAGGAGGCGGGACCTTCCCTAGAAGTTGTGACGGAGCGGAGGCCTCGCGCCGAGCGGTGGGCGCTTGACGGCGGGGTGAGGAGAGCAATGGAAATCGGTGGATATAGTTTA
>NC_051413.1:23428411-23428573 GCF_015228065.2 Penaeus monodon
GACCCTACAGTCCTCCCTTCCCCTTCCCGAAAAGGAACCTATTTCAAGACTTTTTCGCATCATAGGCCTCGTGTAGCTTCAGAACGTCTTACTTCGCGAAACACTTTCCTCTTAGCCTTTCGCCTCAACATATTTTCCTGAGTGCTTCTCTACCCTTCGTCT
>NC_051413.1:23428642-23428843 GCF_015228065.2 Penaeus monodon
CGTGCAACGGAAGCCGCAATCTTGTCAGCTTTAACGAAGGAAGACCTGCATGAATGAGAAAGATAACCAAGCTTGCCCATTCCGTCGACTTTGGCTTTGTCAGTATTCAGGGTTTAAAATGAGATTTTTCATGGGTTTAAAGTTTCTGGGGTTTTTCCCCTTTTTTCCTTCTCATTCTTTCCCCCAACTCCCCTTTTTAAA
>NC_051413.1:23429414-23429752 GCF_015228065.2 Penaeus monodon
CCCCCCCCAAAAGGTCACTTAAATAATCTATTTCAGAAAAAAAAAAATATTCCCCCGTGACAAAAAACCGGAAATCCCTTTAAATTTCAAAAAAATTATTATTTTTTTTAAAATTTTCCTTTTCGGTTTAACATTTTAAAAAACGACCCTCCTTACATGTACAAAAGTACTTCAATAAATCGATAAAGGGGTTCCCCTGGAAATTTTTAAAGTACCTGAAAAAAGTTTTTGGGAAAAAATTAAAAATTGCTTGGATTTCATTACTGCAGAAGTTCCGGGGATGATTTTTCCTTGTTCCCAAAAATGGGGAAAAAAAAAATAGAAGGGGGGAAATACGG
>NC_051413.1:23429905-23430578 GCF_015228065.2 Penaeus monodon
ATTTTTAACGGGGTTCTTTATCATTTTTCTGTTGAAACTTTTTTTTTTAAAACCGAAGAAAACTTAATTGGGGTTTAAAAATTTTTTGGGAAAAAATATTTTTTAAAATTTCCTGTTTGATTTAAAAGTTTTTTATAATGAAAAAAAGGGTTTAGGAAAAAAAAAAAGGGAAAATGAAATTGATATATCTAAGTGTTCTTTTAAATAATAAACTAAATCAGCATAAATTCCCTGGAAAATTTTCTAGGATGTTAATAAGGAATTTCTTTCTCCCAGGGGAAATTGGGAAAAATTGAGATATCCGAAATTTAGGTAAGAAATTTTAACAAGCATTTGTTTTCCCCTTTTTAAATCCTATTTTGGCCATGGAAGATGGAAGAAAAAAGGAGATAGATGAGCAAATTTAAAATAATTTTTTTCGGGTTTAAAAACAACGTAAGTTTTGGGGAATTCTAAAGGGGGTTATGTTTTTTTTGCTTCTGTTACTTTCTGGGTCGTAAAAAAATTTCATATTCTGACCAAAGGAAAATTTGGCTTTTTTAAATTCTTAAAGTTTGTTTTCTTTATCTCTACAAACTTTCCACTTTCTCCCGTTTTTTATATTTTCATGAGAGCCAAAAATTTTCGTATAGAAGCCATCCCTTTTCCCGGGAATTCCCTTGGGGTTATCCTG
>NC_051413.1:23430600-23431011 GCF_015228065.2 Penaeus monodon
CCCGAAGTTAAGATCTTGTGAAATCCCTTTCTCCCCGTCTCCCCAAATTTTCCCCTTTCTCCCCTTTCCCCCTTTAAAATTTCCAATCCCTTTTTTTAAGCTTTTTTTCCCTTTGAATAAAATCTCCTAAAACCTTTCCGCTCTATCCGTTGCTTCGAAGCTCCCCCGCCCACACGCGAAGTTTTTCTAAAAACCCCAAAAGAGCCTGGGGGCCCGCCTCGGGGGAAAACCCCCTTTCTATAGCTACTTTGCGGTGTTTTAAATCCTAAACCCAAAGGGGGTCTACAGTTTGCAGAAAAACCCCTTTTCATTGTTTTTTAAGGGAAATATTCCCCCGGTTTAAATTTTTAATTTTTTTTTTTAAATGCGTTTTTTATTTTTTTTGTTCGCGTATGTTATTTAACCTGTAGA
>NC_051413.1:23431080-23431404 GCF_015228065.2 Penaeus monodon
ACAATTGTGCGTATACGTGTAAAGGCTTTCTTGTTTAGTTTTTGTTTGGAACGGTTTCCCAAAGATACAACAGCAAAAAAAAATATATATATAAAAACTATTAACTGTAAAAAAAAAAAGCTTTGGGGGGTCAAATATCTTTCATTTTTTGCAGCCCCGATGTAATAAAGAATTTAAAAATCCCATTTTTGCATTCGGGGGCCCCTATTGTGCAAATAAAAAAATAGGCAGGGAACTTTCTAAAGGAACCCGGTTTTTTGGTTATTGCCATGATCTAAATCCCTTTGTACTTGCCGCAGGTGGGGATGGGGTACAGAACACCAC
>NC_051413.1:23431479-23431603 GCF_015228065.2 Penaeus monodon
AAGGGATAAATATAATATAATATATAATAAAATTATATATAATAATATATATTTATATATTGAAATATTTTATACTGCAAAATATATAATATTTTAATATATATTGGTTATTTTTAAAATACTT
>NC_051413.1:23431647-23431724 GCF_015228065.2 Penaeus monodon
GTGTGTGTGTGGGTTTTTGTATGTATGTAAGTATGTAAAATTGCATACATGCAAAAACTAAAAAAAATTTTTTTCTA
>NC_051413.1:23433113-23433231 GCF_015228065.2 Penaeus monodon
TTTCCCTTTACATACATAGGGTAAAAAAATTTTATGAAATTGTAAATATTTTATTAAAAGAATAAATATATACATTTTACCATACACCACTTTCATTACAAACATCCCCCACGCCAAA
>NC_051413.1:23437434-23437574 GCF_015228065.2 Penaeus monodon
CTTTTCACATAATGACTTGAATTACTACTCTTGGTCTAGCTTTAGAAGGGTCTTTTCTTCGCGAAAAAACTTTCCCCCTTTTTTCCTTTTTGCCTAACATATTTTCCCCAAAGGGTTTTTCTACCCTTCTTTTTGGGAAA
>NC_051413.1:23437648-23437788 GCF_015228065.2 Penaeus monodon
AAAGGAAGCCGCAAAACTTTTCACTTTAAAAGAAAGGGAAAACCCGCATAAAAGAGAAAAATAAACCCAAACTTGCCTATTCCGTCGACTTTGGTTTGTCAGTTTTCCCCGATAAAATGAGATATTCATAGTTAAAAAGT
>NC_051413.1:23438189-23439320 GCF_015228065.2 Penaeus monodon
ATAAAATTTTTATATAAAACAAAAAAAACATTTCCTTCCTATTCTCCCTTTTCTTTAAAAGGTTTACTTTGTATACACTCCATCCAGGAAAAAAAAATATTTTCCGTAGTTTTCCCAAAAGTTAAAAAACCCGAAAAGTCTTTAAACAAAAAAAAATTATTTTTTCCCTTTTTGGGGTTAAAGTATTTAAAAAGTTTTCCTTCACAGACTTCAAGAAATCAATCAAGGGTTACCTGGGAAAAGTTAAACGTACTTGAGAAAAATCTTAAGACGAAAAAGAAAATGTCGTTGATTTTATTCTGGGGAGGTTACCGTGGTGAGTTTCCTTAATAAAAAAAAAATAGAAAACGAAAAGGAAAAAAGGGGAGGATGGAAAAAAACGAACACGAAAAAGGAAAAGGAAATAGAGAAAAGAAAGTGAGAAAAAAAAAAGAAGAAAGGACAAAAAAAGGGGGGAAAAAAGAAAGGGCCGGGGTTTTAAGAAAAAAGTCAAAGGAAAAAAAAAAGTTTTTAAAAGGTTCTTTTTTGTTTTTCCCCAAATAAAACTTCTTTTTTGGGTTTTACCGGGAAACAAAAATATTGGTAAAGAGTTATGATATGCAAAGGCAAAAAATTTACAAAAGATACTAACTGTATTTCCCTGTGGGAAAAATTTATGCAAAAGGGCTTTCACTTTCCCCGGCATAGAGACCAAAATTTCTTCATGAATCAGGAGTTCCCCTTAAAAACGATAAAAAATGAAAAGGGAAACAGAAAGAGATAGAAGAAATAAAATTTTTCTTTTATTTTTTCTTGCACCATGTAATAAAAGAAAATCTAATACCACTTGTTACATTTAGGGGGCCTTTTTTGTGCAAAGGGAAAACGGGAGGGGGAAAGTTCCAAGGGGAAAACCCGTTTTTTTCCTTTCGTAAATTTTCACTGGACTTGTCGCAAAGTGCGGATGTTAAAAAAAATCAGGGAACCAGAATAGTTTTTAGTATTTTCTTTCGAAGAGATAGAAAAGGACAAAATTTCCTTTTTCCCCCCTTTTTTCCCTTTTTTTTATATTTTCCCTTTCTCCCTTTTTCCCGTTTTCAAGCGCATATGACATGCAATTTTCACATAAAATATTTATGGCCCCAAAAATTT
>NC_051413.1:23439712-23440036 GCF_015228065.2 Penaeus monodon
TTTTCTCATATGCATACAAGCCATACCATCACTGATTTATTGCGGATTTTATTTACCATCGGGGTTTTTTAACGCTTCCAGTATCACGAAATGCTTTTTAGAAAAAAAAAAAACAATCCCCTTAATACCATTTGGGGCATATATACCCTAAGGAAAAAAGTTGTCATGCCCAAATTTCTGCAGTAATTTTGTGGGAAAACTAATCTCCATTTTGATTTATTTTACAATTGTGTTTTCATTATCATCACTAATGTTTGTAAACAATTATTGATAGCTTGATGGGTAAATTTAATAAAAGAATAAAAAAAGATCGTGTATTTTTTT
>NC_051413.1:23440399-23441513 GCF_015228065.2 Penaeus monodon
TTTATATATAAGTATTTAATTATATATATAATTTTATTATTTTTATAAATTTTTTTATAATTTTATATAATATTTTATAATATAAATATATAGTTTTAAAATGCATATATAATTTAAAATTTTAGAGTATAAAAATATTATATTTTTATTTAAAATATTTAATTTTTAATTTTATATATTAACCCCCTTTTTAATATATAATATATATACCTAAATGTTTTTATTTTTTTAAATTTAACCCGGGAGACCAATAAAGCGTTCTGCATACCTCGCTTTTTTTTTTCTTTTTCATTTTGGTAATGTCCACCCCCACAGGGGACTTGATTCTAAAACCCAAAAACTTTTAGCTAAGTGGTCGCTGGGGATAAATCTTGGGTTAAATTTTTATGTGCGTTTTTTTTGTAATAGAAACGTAGGTGCACGTGGGAGGGGGAAGGGTAGGGGTTGGGGGGGGGGGGGGGGGAGATAGGATGGGGGGAAGGGGGGTGGGAGGGGGGGGGGGGTAGGATTGGGGGAGAGGAGGAAAAGGGGGGAAGGGGTAGAGGAGGAGGGGGTAGGTTGGGGGAAGGGGGGGGTAAAGGGGAAAGGGGATAAAAAATGGGGGGGCGATTAGGGGGAGGAAGGGGTTTGGGGGGAGGGTTTTTAAAGGGGGAGGGATGGGGATGGAAGGGGAAGAATAGGGAAAAGGGGGGGAAGGAAGGGGGGAAAGGGGGGAAAAAAGAAGAGGGGAAGGGGGAGGTAGGGGGGGAGATAGAGGGGGTGGGGGGAGGAGATAAGGGAGGTGGGGGGGGGATGGAGGGAGGTAGGGGGGAAGGGGGGAGAGAGGGGGGAGGGGTAGGAGGGAGGGGGGGGCGGAAGGGGACCAAATTTATACCCCAATTAGAGGGGCCCCATTAACCGGTAGAAAATGCATTCCTTAAATTTGCAGAAATTCACCACCAAAAAAAACCCCGAAAAAGGTTTTGGGAGCGGGTTTTTTGCTTTTCTGGGAAACCCAAACAATAAAGTTGATTTCATAAATTAAAGACTAGATAAAATAATGGGGGGAGGGGGGGGTTACCGGGTCGATTATGGGTTATTGATTTTAAAGTGGGAAAAAAAACATGATTCCTGG
>NC_051413.1:23441548-23441752 GCF_015228065.2 Penaeus monodon
AGAAAAAAAATGAAAAATATATTTAGATTATCATAGTCCCCTTATTGTACAGGTGTCCCCGTAATTTGTGTTTTTTTAAAAAAGGGGAAAAAAAAGTAAAAATAAAATAAACATTTGCCCCTAATGTATAAAAATGTAGTCCCTAAAGCAATAAAAAATTGTTTTTTAATGATAAAAAAAATGATAAAAAAAACTGTTGTTTAA
>NC_051413.1:23442991-23443145 GCF_015228065.2 Penaeus monodon
TAAAATATCTACAAATAAAAAAAAAAATCTTTCTAAGTTAATGAGTATTAGTCTAGTGAACTTTTTGTTTTTAAATTTGGAAACAACCGCCTTTCAACCAAAACCGGTTTTTAAATTGAAATTTAAAAATAAGGGCATTTTTAAAAATCATCTT
>NC_051413.1:23443659-23444050 GCF_015228065.2 Penaeus monodon
AGAGATAGGAAACGAAAGTATAAATGTCATATACAATAAAGCAAAGTGACAAACGATACAAATCTACACACACATAAAAAACCCAAAAACATAGGACTTGCTCAAACCAACCTCACCGTCTCCCAGGGGAAAAAAAAACACACACACACACACTAAGGACAAAAGACTCGTAAATATCACTCTCACAGACCCGAAACGAACACGCTAGATCTCTCGAATCTCGCGGGGGACAAGGTGGAAATCCGAAAATAATGATTCTTGCTAATACCTCACGTGTTCTTGGGATGAGACGTGACACTCTGTGGTTTCACGAGAAGATCCTTGTGTTTCTTCTGAGCTGTGTGGGTGTCTTGAAGGCGTGAGTTTTCCTTGGTATTTTTTGGTTCTTTGG
>NC_051413.1:23445125-23445273 GCF_015228065.2 Penaeus monodon
TTTAAATATTTTTTTAAATTATATTATCATTAAAATTTTTCATCTTTTTATAAATAAATTTTCTGTTTTTATTAGTATCATTATCATATTATATTATAATAAATTAAATTAGGGGAAATACAAATAGTAAAAATAACAAGGAAATTAA
>NC_051413.1:23445337-23445503 GCF_015228065.2 Penaeus monodon
AAAATTTCTTTTATAAGTAGTATTCCCTATTATTAGGTTTATCATTTTTACCATTATTATCATCATTGTAAATTTTTGTTATAATCATTTTTTATTATTATGTTATGATGATTGTTTATTTTTTTTTTATAATGATACTACTACACACTATTTCTATTAATTAAAA
>NC_051413.1:23445544-23445795 GCF_015228065.2 Penaeus monodon
AAATTAAAAAACCCAAGATTAATAAAAACAATTTTTATCTTATCATCATCATTATTTTTTAAAATTTTCTAAATTATTACTGTTTTTGTTAAAAAGTTTTATCATTACTTTTAGGAACCCCTTACCATTTTTTTTACTATTTTAAATCATTACCCCAAAATTATGATTTTTTGCTTTTAGTGTCTTTATCATTCCCAAACATTATTACTATAATTTCTTTTCATTTTTTTCCCTTATTCCCCGTTACCCCC
>NC_051413.1:23445841-23446086 GCF_015228065.2 Penaeus monodon
TTTTTCTTACCCTGACGCAAAAAGCTGTACCGAGCCCACCAAAATTAGGAGTCATTCTCATTATCTGTTAAGACTGTGGCTCAAATTTCTTATCAAAAGTTGTGATCTGAAATTCTAATACTTCTTTAGGGCGAAGAAAAGAAAACTTTTTTCTCGCTGAGGACGAAACCAAAAATGAAGTTTGGAGTTTCATCACTTTGGGAGGTTTAGTTCAGGTTTTGGCTTTATGCAGATTAGGGAGCACG
>NC_051413.1:23446817-23447192 GCF_015228065.2 Penaeus monodon
ATTGGATTCGAGCTGGATGTTTTCGTTGACAGTGGTCTATCACACCATCGCCCAACCATCTCTATTATAACATTACCCTGCAATCCCTCTACCAAAACTTTACTGTGCCATTCGTCTGTCATACACCCACCTACCATGATGCCATCCCTCCAACTCAGTGGCACCTTGCCCATCCCCAACCATCCATCAGGATTTCGACAAAGAAATCCAATAGCAATCAAAAAGGGTGATCGATTACGAATAGATTATTTCCCTAAAACCAATGACGAAAATTTGCTCGTATAGACCAATACTAATATATATGATAATGTACATGTATTTGTGACTTCCTTATACACCAAGGATGAGACTGTTGTGGAGTAACACTTCCACTGC